>NW_027269270.1:29365000-29700000 GCF_023055355.1 Agelaius tricolor
CGCTGCTGAAAAAAGGATGAGAATAAAACAGCCAGACTGGGACAAAGCAGTAAGTTTGGCATTTCAATTTTCTGACCTGAAATTCAGATTTAAGGTATTTTTTACTTCTTCACATTACTCCTCCATTTTTGGAGGCCCTTAGGTGCTGTAGTGTGGGCAGCTGAATTTGCTCTTCTGTTTCTATTTCCAGGATAACAATAAGCATTCACCAGATCAAATCTGATTTGTGCCAGCACAGCTTTTGGTCTGTGCCTCCTTGACCACACAGCCCACAGATGGGTTTTATCTAAGGTCAAAATAATATAATGGATTACTTAAAGCATCTCCTGATGACAAAGCACTTTTAAGCATATTCATGGTGCAGGACTGAGAAAGGACAGCTGGACGTCTGCAGGAACAAATGTGGTGTTTGTTTATAGCCAGAGTTTGCAGAGCCCCAGCAGTGATGCTCTGAGTCAATGCATCCTCCAGCTACCCAGGTCAGCACCATGTGTGTTGAGGTCACGTTAACCCTTCTGCACTTGTAGCAGAGGGTTCCTGCAAATGATTGCTTACATCAGCTTTCCACCCCAGAAACTCTGTATGAGGGTCTTGTGTTGATAACACACTGACAGTGAATCAGACCCTGAGAATCTGACAGTAGAGCAGCAATTAACTTTTAAACATACTGCCCAGCTGTGGAATTATCGAATCTAAATAAACTGCATATCTAAGGCAATTTTCTTCCTTGCATGACAAACCTAGGTTGCTTTTAATCTGATCCCTAAATAGACCTCTCCCATTTGCATTTAGCCAAATATTTTGCTGTAAAACTTTAACAAGGGGAATGATGATTCACCTGAATTATAGCTATAAATCTGCAGTAACTGTTTGCAAGGATGCTTGGATGCTCTACACACCCATGGGACGGCTTGCAAAATAATCCACAGGAATGTACATTAGAAAGACACAGCCATAAACACAGCAAGATGAAGGTTTGTCTGGGAACCAGTCAGTTAAAACAAATATTTTTGCTCTGAGCAATTCGAATCACAATTAGAACGTGTTCTGTTCACTATGAGATACATATAGTTGACATAAAATAAATTTTTAGTTCTTAGCTCAGTAAGTGCATTCTTAAAACCTGCAAGCACAAGGGGCAGATAAAGAGCCTGAGCCTTGTATCACACATGAAGATTGATTGAGGCAGAGCAATTGCAATAACAAGCATTTCAATCATGCCCTAGGCCTCACTAGAAAAGTGCTTTTAAAAGGCAACAATAGAGACACTACTGCTGATCCAGGAAAGCTCCAGTGTGTATCATCTGGATCTCCCAGATGCTAGGCTGTGCACTCATGATGGATTGACTTGTCTGTACCTCGGGAGCACGTGGGGAGCATTTCATTGTTCTCTTCTTCTGCCACTATTCTTTGGACTCAGCCCCCACTGTAATTGGGCACAGGGCTGCACAGGGCCTCAATGGCCTCACATGGCTTCTTTCCTGAGCTATCATCACCATGTTCTGGTTATTTTCTTCCAACGGAAAAATCATACAGGTTCTGCTTTTCGTGACTCAGAAGGCAGCTGAAAATGAGGATGGTAAGCCTTAACAACCCTAGCAGATAAAATGTATTTGATATGCTATTTTTATTCTACTGTCATGTTGCAATTAAAAGGAAAGATTTGCCACCTCCTTCTTCCCAATTAAAAATCTCCAGATGGAAGTTGACTGGGCATGCTGTAGGGGAATAAGGAGTCACATTCATCCAAGATAGCAATACTTTTTGTCTACAGCATCAAAGCAGTAGTCTGCAGGTGCAGAATGGGAATTTACAGAGATTCAGCATTGTTTTTATATAGAAGAGGCAGACATTGGATGGAAAATATAATAGAAGGAGGATGCATTCATTTGGTCAATGATCAGAGGGACCCCAGCACTACAAATCACTGTACAACTAATGCCACAGCTTTGCACCATATTGAGGATTTCCAGGTTGGCTGAGCTGTTTCCATTCTGTGTTGTGGGAGGGATTCTGTTATCATTCCTATTTATTCTGTCTGTATAAGAACAGTACAGTGCACATATGTGGTACTTGTGTCATTTCATAGAAAAAAACACAGGAAAGCTGACAGAGTCATAGAAGAGTAAAGTCAATCTGGGAGAGGATAGAGGAGAAAAAGCAATTTTTTATACAAAAAGATCTTGGAGCACTGGAAGAGTGCTGTAGCAAAAACCAGAAACCTGAGTGGAAACTAGAGCTTTGATAGATGAACAAGAGGAACAATGGTCTGCTCAGAGTTGCATGATGAAGAGTTCTGCTCTTCCTGCTCCATCACCTGTATTCATGTCTAGTGCAGAAAGAGGATTCTCAGGGCTCAGGGTTGCTGCTGATTTAAAAATAGATCTGCTAACCCGTGGTTTAATAGTTATAAGCAGAGAGTGTACAATTTGTTAAGTTTCAGGCCAAGTTTTAGTCATATTTCCACAGCACAGCAAATCCACCTACCCCTCTGGCAAGAAAAGGAGAGATCACAGAATCAAGAACAAACATGTACTGCTGGAGGATGCACATTACATTTTTAAGCTCAGACGCTTAAAAGTTTTCACTATAAAGCAGTTAATGATGGGCCAAAACCCCAAAGGTTTTTATCCTCCTTTCCCAGCTGTCAGCTTCAGCTGCAGATAAAACAGGATCCTGATTTGAGTTTCATAGATAAAGCCAGCAAAACATGCAAAGTTGAGAACATTCCCACAAACATCGGTAAATTCCTCACACAAAAGCCCATGGGGCTTGCCTGTGTTCCTTTTGTTTTACAAACAGCAAAAGTACCAATTTTTTATATTTGTGCCGGGGAAATGTAGTTGTTTCCCTAAATCTGTGATCTTGGCCCAAGAGTCAAAGCCCTTAAAGTGATTGTGGCCAACTGAGAGAAGAGCAAGTGTTGCAGTGCACTTGTGATGGAAGGAAAGCAGCCCCAAGCACAGGCAGAGGTGTCACCAGGGATATCCCCATTAAGCAGACTGGTATTGTTTCCTTCCATTGACTTCATTACCTTCTTTATTTCAATGGTTTTCAATGATTTTCAATGTTGTAACACAGTTCTGTAATCAAAATGCTCGTATTCATATTGACAGAGCCGGTGAAATCTGTGGAAATTATTATTTTTACTAAAAAGCAGAAAAGAACAAAACTCCCGACTTCCTCAAATAATGAAATTTGCACCAAAATCAGGATGATAAATTTATGTGTCTCAACATAAGCTCTGATAGCTGATTTACTGATTAGGTCTGAGGGAGCATAGAGAATAAAACCACTTCCCAGAGATTAGAACATGAGTTTTGGACAATGAAAAGTGCATCAGTCATCCATTCCTCTGAAATAAGTGTCATTCATCTTAATATGCATTCCTGTCCTCTTGCTTCATTTCAGTTGGAAAAGAATCTGGTAAAACTTGGTATATTTTTTTGTATAAACTAAGCAGTGAAAGAATTATTTGCTCTGAGTATTACTTAACACTGAATATGCTGTCATTTTTTTTATATGTGGGTTATTTTTTTTTTAAATTTTGCACATACCAGATCTACAAAGGAAATATAATACACTTTTAGAATTCCAGGGTGTACTCTTTTGAATCTTCAACTACATTAATATTAGTGTTCTTCATATTTGAAAAAAATATGAAAAAAAGACAGGCTATTAAGTGATTTTAATCACAGCAGAGCCTTTACAACTGAGTCAACAACCAGCTGTGAAAAGAGCCAGATTCTAGATGAAATGGACTGTAACATATTTACAAAAGAAAGTAAGGAACATAACCTTCGACTTTCCCTTAGGCCTCATAAAAGAGGTTCAGATGTGATTTAAGAGACCTGAGAAAGGAAGGTACAGAGCATTGTAGACTTATTTGATGAAAAATGAAAGAAAAAAACCAGATGAAAGAAAAATCCACTAAAATCTAGTTACTTAAAATATTATAAGCTCAATTATTTTCAATTAATTATATATCTTTCATCCTCTCTTCTTCCAAGAGATGATCACAAACAGTGTAAAAATCTATTACTAAATTGATGTGATTCCATTTAAAGTACTCTTAAAGAAGAAAAAAAATTAAAAATCAGAAGTACTCTTTGCAGTCAGTTTAGAGCAATAGCAACTTAACAGAGTCCTGCTCTATCCCTCTGGCAGTAAGTTCAGACCTGCACCAAAACTCTAATTGTCCCTGCAAGAATGTTTCTCAGTACAGTGTGAAAAACTGAGGGGGAACTAGAGGGAAATTCAGAATTTACTTAAACATAATTTAACTACATTTCTCCATCACCCCAACTACTTCATTTCTCCACAAAATTTCACCAGACCTTTGTTACCCATGGCATCTTCCTTCCTTCTTCCAGTTTATCAGACACAACCACAAGCTTTCTGAAAAACCTGATGTCCCATAAGATACCTTCATATTTAGTGAATAGGAAAAAAGAAGAAGCAAAAAGAAAAAAACCCAGTCAGGTGCTCTATGAATCACGGTGGGGTTTGAATCTGAATTCCTTAGTAACAATGTTTTTGCTGACACATAGTGGTTTTATTTGCCTTCAGAACTGTGTTAATAATGAGTAATTCCACTTGGAAAATATTTACATTAAAGTATTTATTCTTATGTCACAGGCATAGATAGTATCTTCCTTAAAGGGAAAGAGCAGCCAGGAAATTTCTAATATCAATTTTAATGTGCTGCCCTGGGATATCCTACCAGAAATCTAATATGCACAAAAGGGCCATGACTCCAACCTCAGCCACCACCACTTGGGAGATACGAAGGTGGGCTTGCCCTCAGGATTTGGACACTCCACTGCATTCAGTCAGACACAAACCTTTTAGGAGTTCCCAGCACAGTGATGGTTTTCAAAGCCAGTCCAGTGTAGCCTGCAAACACAGTTTAGAGTCATGTAAAATATTTACAGGATGAACTAATACCTCAGGCAGAGAACTATTTGCCATTTTTCACTAATACCACACCATTTTCCTGTTCCAATCCCAAATTCACTCTACACAGGCATTCTCAATTGGAGACAGAGGGAATGCAATGCACTGTAATGTGGGTGAAGGGATTAATGATCCCTTCTGGAAAGACTGTCTGTGGAGAACAAATAGAGTAATTAAGGGCTATGCTGATTGATTTTAGATGTGAGGCAATTGGGACCACAATGACTCTGAACTCAGAACTAGGAAGACAGCAAAGCTCAGAAAAAAGCTGAACTGGGAATTAGGAGTTAAATTAACAATTAAGTTGGGAATCCAAAATCAAGATTAATTTTCAGATTAATTTTTACACCCCATAGTAAAAAAGTCAGAGAGAGCAGGACAGTGAAAGAAAAACAGAAGAACTCTTGCAGAATGCAATTCCTACTAATTATTTTCTATAATAATATCTAATCACACTTGTTACTAGAGAGTTTGCATTTCAATAGAGGGTTTGTAAATTATACAGGAAGGTAAGATTAGAAAAATCTTTGCTGATGCCTTTGTTTGCCAAAGCATCCAAGATGCCTTTGCATCAGTTTAAAGATACTCAATTTTAGGTAAGAAATATAACAGCATCTCTTTGTGTTAGGTTTAAAAATTAAAGTTTAAAGGGTCTACAGTGGTTTAAAAGTTGTCAATTGTAATTGAATATATCCTTCTGAAAACAGTCGTAGCCTCTGTTAAAAATCTTGCCCAGAAAACTTTTTTCACATGACGTTTGCTGTAAAAGGGCTGCCTAGTTCAGGCAGAAACAAGCTCTTATGAGAAGCTAGGAAATCATAGTTAAACAGCATAAAAGGGGACTAGAAGGGAACTTCCAATGATGATAACAGGGAGTGAGGACAGTGCAATGTGCTGCTGAGCACCAACAGCAAAACTTGTCCCAATGTTGTCAAAGTGGGCTATAGGTAAACCCACCAGACTGAGGTGCTGAATGTGAATCTGCCTATAATACTGATTTAAAACAGAGAACAGAGAAATAAAACTGAAATAACAGAGTAAAACATTACCCACGTCATGTGTTTTTCTTCACAGCCATAGCCAAAGATGAACATCCCAGAAATTCTGCAGATGGCTCCCTTAAATTCCTAACAGAAGATAAATAACTGCTGGGACTGAAACAGAACCAAGCAGATAAATATTTCAGGTTGAAAATGCCCAAAGGACTTTACATATCCTCAATACCTCTTTGGACTCTCTGACTGTGGCAGACAGCAGTGAAATTCAGTGTGAGGCAAAGCCACGTAACAGAGACACAATTAAGATATGCCTTGGTCTCTAAAAATTCTGGCTTCCAAACACAGGAGGTTCTCTGTTTGTTTTGCATGACTGAAGGAGAAAATCCAAACATGATACATCACTTTCCCTTTTGAACTTGCACTTTTAAACATTTCCAACAGCCTGTGCAGGAGGCAATCAAGGAACTAATGAGATCACTACATATGGCCTTTGGATGTTGCAGGCATTGTGTGCCCCACAAGCCACGGTGCCTGCTGTACATCTCTCCTTAGTGACATCTGTCCCTTGCAGGACACCCCACCCTGAGCAGCACCCATGAGCTGCAGGGCCAGTTGTCACTGTTGTGGTGGGGACAAAAGGTTGTCGTGGGCACTATTCAGGCGGCTCCGTGACAGATTGTGCGGCACAGCATGGGCTCCTGGCGCTGGCCCCTGCTCCCAGGGTCCTCCTGAAGGCAGCAGGTCCAAGGCAGAGTGTTTTCACATCAGTTATTACCATTTCTAAATTAGGGATGGATAAACTTGCATTTTGTCAGTGCTCCTGCCCACAAACCGTCTGAACTTGTCCCAGCTGTTTGCAGACACGGAGCAGGCCGCCTGCCGTGCATAGCCTGTGCAATGACCTGTCGGACACCTTGGTTGTTGGCAAGTTGTTTATTTGATCACTTACCCACGGTTACAAAGCACATTGTTACCTTTTGCTACTTTTATAAATGTTTCTAGGCCTACTTTTTAAAAGTGGCCATTGTTTTTCAAAAGTGAGCAGCCCACAGTGCTCTTAGGTGAACCAGAGCTAACCAAAGTTCAGGCCTCCTCCTCTAAATCTCTGACAGTTTACTGAAGAGATGGATGAATTTATAAAGCTGGAAAGCATTGTTTCTGAGGAAGGTGACATGAGACAGATGTTAGTCATATTCTCTATTTTTTTTCCCTGAGACACACAACTGTGAGACTGAATTTACCTTTGCCATGATATAATATGTAAACTCTTGTTTCTCTGTCTTGAAGAAAAAGCTATTTATTTTTTCTAGGGAAAAATATACAAAGACATGCCTGAGCATTACCACAGGCACCTTTAATGAAGATTTACAAGACATTTCAAATGGAAACCCTGGCAAACCTTTCCTCTTCCCCAAAACAATTGACTGCCAACAGCAAATATTTCTGCTGGCAAACACTTTTCTGCTCTATAAAATTCTTCCCTATTAGAAACCTCCTTCCCCAAAGGCCTGGTAAAAAGGGTTTAGAAAGCTCCATGAATATTGTCAAGTGGAGGCTGCACTTTGCCTTAGGGCCAGAAGGGACCATTAGATCATCTCATCTAACACCTGCATTAAAAAAGGAAAAAAACGCCAAGCCCACACCACAATAGAACAAGACAAGAAAACCCCCAGAATTTCACCCACTCACTTCTGTATACAGTCAGCAAAATGTGCTTACTTAGCAAATATCTTCCACAAAGTCATTCCTTCGCCCATCAAGAAATGGAGATTCAATTCAACAGGTTCAGCAGTTCCTGTGTTTTTATCTCTATGAAAAAAACTACATTATATATCTCAAAAATTCCTTCCCAGTAATGAGCTCCCCCTACTCTGGTACCTGTGTTGGTATCTCTCAAATCTCCCTGTGCATGCAGATCCTACATCTCATGGGTGATGTTATAGTGCAATATTGAACATCTTACTAATTTAGAAGCCAAGTTGCTATAAAGTTTGCAGTTTGCCCATCAGTAATTGCACTGTGCTTAATGTGTAGGTGGACATATGTTCTGTGGGTATTCAGCCTAAGCCTGAATTTGGACACAGGTTTTGATTGATGCTGATCTACATTGATTTACCCTCATCTGTAAAGTCAAAGGACTCCAGCTGTTAGACCTTCTTCCTATGTTTCCCCTGCTTATGCAGAAACCTTGTTTTTTTCATTTCACAAAAATAATTCTTAAACACAAAGCCAGAGAGAACTTATTTCACTACATATTTGTCTAAAAGTTACAAAATGTTTTAAATTTCTAATAAATTCATATCTTACGATACTCATATCAAAAATCATTGACACTGGCATATAACTTCCAAAGAAAATTTATGTTAATATCTTATGTATTTAACATTATGCCACCTTACTGAACAGTTTGCTAGAACTTCCCATTTATAATTCTTTACACGTTCTTTGCCTACCCTTGTTTGCTGGAACCTTTCCCACTTGGGGAAAAATCCAGATTGGAGTTTTGTTCTCTATTTATCAGCATATGATTATTTTGGCTCTGGGCCTGTATAGCTATGCTGGCTTCCCGCAGTATAAAGAAGAAAAGACATTTCTGCCTTTTTGAGAGAAATTGTAATGGTAATACAAAATGACATCCATTGTCCTCATAAGAAAAAAAAAAAAGATAAAAAATAATGAGGAGATAAAAGGAGAAGCAGAAGTTTAACCAGGAATAAATCCAACAAAAATGGAGGAACGAGGGCTTTTGAAATGGTATTGTGCCACAGACTGCAGAGTCAGCACAATTAAGGCTTGTGTTTGGGTGCACATGTGACGTGGCACTGAATCATTGTCCAGCCAGGGTCACTGGGAACAACCTTTTGTGGGACTGGCCTGCACAGGGTCAGATGTGACACCTCATAAACAGCTCTAATATGCAAGCTCTGTTTTGTCTGCTGTGAACAGTTTTGCCAAGAGAAGAGCTAAAGGATGATGACACCTGAAACAATCTTCCCAAATTACACTCTTCCCTGAGACATTGTCCCACTCACCAGTTTATGCTGTTTATCTACAATAGCTGTAAGGATTTCAGAACAACCACTGCAAGTACTTTTGAATCTGCATCCTTGCCCATCCAAAGATAAGGAAGTACTTTGCAAACACAGGTTGTTAATAATTTGGGGAAATCCATTCATCCTCAAACAGCACCCACCTGAGTCATGCATGAGAAATGGCTTTCTCCAACACTGATGTACATAGACTTTCTTAAGGACAAATATAGATGAACTTTTATACCACAAAGCCTTCTTATCTCTGCATAGCATCATCATAAGCTTTCTCCTGTGTGAAAAACTATGCTAACCATTTACAATAAGCAGATGTTTTTTACTCTGGGAGGAAAAAAAAAAGGAAAAAAAACAGATTTACTGGTTTACTATAATTTATGGAAGAAACTTCATCATTATAGAAAAGCCTTCATCTTTCATAGCTAGAAAAAAAAAATAGCATCGTGCTCTGCTTTCAGATGCCTCCACTGGGAGGCATCCCTCAAACACTAGATAACACTGGCAGGCATAAGATGAACTCCAGTCTCCTCCAGGAGTGGAAGAGGAATTGAAGCTCAGACACAAGGATTTATAAAGTAGCTTGAGGAAAGCAACTGCAATTAAAAGACATATGTTTAAAACAAATCTTGGAATTTGTGAAAATCTGCAGGGCTGAGGCACCTACCTACAGCTAAATATGTGCTCAAGTACTTTATTGATTTAGGACCACAGTTGGGAGGGAAGAGTTTCTCACGAGTCAGCTCAGGCTCCCAAATGTCTGTCAATGAGGAAATTAGAAAGCAGATACACATTTGCCACTGTTCATACTCTGTTCTAAACAGCCTGTGCTGACTTCAGGCTTGCAGCAAATCTTGCTCAAAATCAGGTGCTAGCTGGAGAAAGTCACTAGTATAAAATTAGGGATTCAACATTAGGAACATGACTGTGACAACATACAGGGTGATACTGCTTCCTTACAGTACTAAACAGATCATTTCTGCAGTTCCTGCATTAGAACTTCATGCAGGCAGCTCAGTACTTTGCACACAGCATCATTATTCCCCACAAACAAGTACAAGATGAACCAGATCACATTAACCCATTTACATGCACGGCAGTTGAAATCTCAATGGGTATCAAAGCATTTAATAAACTACAGCCCATGACAAACAGACAGAATAGATGGTGAACTGTGTTGTGGGTTCCTGGACACTGCAGAAAATCTCCCACAGCCTCTTCTAGGAAGATAAAATAGCAAGTAGGTGGTTACAGTTAATTCCCTCTAGTACAGTATCAGCTACTTAGCCAAATTAATGAATAACTTAATGTTCATTTCAGTCCTGTTGCAAAAATACACACATGGATCATCAATATTAAACTGTTTCCAGTTGCAGAACAGCAATTTGTTATGTGATACTGTATACAAGCAGAATAATCTCCTCTCCTTAGCTACATAACTTTTCCTCTGACTAGAAGTTTGTGGTTTATACGAAGTTATATCTCTTCTAAGATACAGATACACAGAGAAGATTTTGTTACTATTGGGAATACAAGGAATGATCACTTTTAAAGATCCTGACACAGGTGGGGAAAGTGTTCTGTTCTGAAGATCAAGTAATTACAAAAAGCCCCTATTCATGAAGAGCTGTATTCAGCTAAAGAATTAAAATCATATTGTCTTCATTCTATAACTTGCTAATTTTCTTATATTGCCCTCTTAGAAATATTATAGTTCATGTGAAGTGATCAGAGCTCACTGAGCACAGATCAGCTGTGTATTAAAGATGAATTAAAGTTTTAATTTAATTAAAGGTTAATTATGGTCTGTTCATAAAGAACTCTCCAGACCAAGTGCCTGTCATCTTAAGCATGGCTATTAAGTCATTTCTACAGCTTTACTTTCAAATCTTTATGCATAGCATCAATGTCACAATTCCTCTCCCAGTCTTTCCAAAGTGCCAATCCAATGTCTCATTTTTACAGCTTCTCTCCATCTCCAGATTTGTCAGACACAATTTATTCCTTATGAATCAGAACTAGTAAGTTTTGTCAGCTGATATTTCTCCAGATGTTTTGTGATCTCACATCTTATTAACTCTCCAGGATATTGTCTGCCAGTAAGATTAGGCACATAAACCTGTAATTGTTTGTCTCTTGCCCTTCCCGATGGCTCCCATGCTAGCAGGTCTCACCAGCAAGGTCAGCCAGAGAAGGCACATGGAGAGCTCTTCACATGCCACATGCAGGGTATTTTTTCACTCATTCAGTGACCACAGTATTTTCAATTTTATATATTGAAAACATATATCTACTGACACAAAGCCTGCTAATCTAGTGGTGAAATGGGAATGAAACAGTTATAAATAAAGAGAGGAGAAAGGAAGAGGGGAAGATATTTCCCATACCCATCATTTGAAATCTCATCATTGAAAGAAAAATCTCTCTGTCTTGCAAATACTCTTTAGTGTCTGGTGGATTTCAAGTTGCTACTAGTCTTCAGGTTATGCCCTAAAAGGAGGTGGAGCAGTAGAAAGAGCAAGATGTGACAAGAGAGCTGGCAGGAATCCAGAAGATAGCATTTTCACTGTGTTGATTTGACACAGTTTTAGTGTTGGGGATAACCTACTTGGGTTGAAGTCTTAGGCATTCAAACTGTATTTATGCTAAGCTTTAATGCACATTTCTGTAAGCGTGGTGTCACTGCCATCTTTACAGTTGTCTTAGACCAGGTAACAGAGAAAAAACAACAGTGTTAACTACAGAGCAAGTGTCATTCCTTGTGTCCTTTGAGCTAAGGACCTCAAGTACATTTAGAGACAGGATGAACATAGCAAACTGTTTAGTATGAATTATCTCCTTATAAAAAGCACTGTTGGAACTAAACAGCTACACAGAATCTTCATCTTCTTCTGTTGCTATTCCAAATTCAAGCTTGCCTCAATCTCATTAAATAGTTTTCTTTCAAAATCCAAGAATTTATGTAGTTTTAGAGTACAAAACAACATGTCTGTGCTTGCACAAGGCTTCTCTCCTGTCCTCTTCTGAATGTTTGAAAACCAGGCAGAGGTATCTCCCTACAGACTGACTATACATCCCTGCTATGGCCACACAATTTCATCTGCTCATTCCATACGCTGCGAGGGAAATTATTTAGTTTATCCTAAAGGATGTCATCAATATTTTTGAAAACTATGTTAAATGGAACTTCACACTGATCACCCTTGAGCTTCTGTACACAACGGCCTGCAGAAGTTCCTTCATTTCTTCCTCTCATATTCTCAGATGGGCTGACTGTTCCTTGATGACACTCCATCACCTACCACTGGTAGCCTTTACCACTCACACCCTCTTTAGCTGGTTTTAGCTGCACTGGCCAATTTCTCCATCATCCTTCCTCGAATTCACATTCTTCCTCTCATTAACTACCTCACAAAAGGGCCTGCTGTTTAGATCCTCTTGGGAATTAGCTATCTGCAGCTTTCAGGCTTACCACCAGGCTCATCCCCCTCAATAGTCTCAAAATTAAATTAGAAATCCCAGGACTTTTTTTGATTGCCTCTCCTCTCCATAGATATTTCTGTCCCCAAGGTTTATTATGTGCTCTTTCATAGCAGCTGCACAATTCCATAAATCCTGGAGCCTGTATGCTTGTTTGCCTGTATGTCATGTATGTCATGTTTTCAAATTTGATTTCCTCTAATGCTGTCATTTCAATCTTCCTTATCCTTACCAGAAAAATAGATAGAGATGCCCCCTCTTTATTTATATAAGCACTAAAAAGCTCATATAAACTCTCACACAGAAATTTGCTGGCTTGTACTACTTGCTGGATTTCTGGTGAAGGCAGTCTGTTGTGCTTTCAAAGCCCTGTCCCTCAGACAGATCCTAAATAAACATAACCTGTGACCATGGGCAGGAAAGAGGTGCCAAGGCTGACAGCAAAAAAAGCCTCCTGTAATAAACCCTGGAGAAGGATTCCTCAGACATCCAACTGCTACAGGTGGATAGCACCACACAACATAAAAAATCTTCTCCACAGAAAGCCTTTGTGCAAAACCTCTTCTCTAATGCTCTGTTCCCTCTTTCCCACTGGTTAGAGGGACTGCAACATCTCTCTGCTCCTCCTGTTAAAATGGTTTTGTGAAGGATCACAATCCAAGGTGAGATCTTGGCATCAGGAAAGCCAAGTGGCCATTAACATCAAAAGGAAACCAAACTTTGCCCAAAGGCTCCTTTGCCCAAAGGAACAAACACAGTCATCTTGTCAAGTTTCTGCATGCAGAGGTGGATTAAGAGTTCTGTAGATTAAGGCACTCTATCATCTCCTGAGTATTTACAATTTATTTCATCTAATACCAAGCATGAATTTTGTAACTAGCTATTGCATATTAGGCTCCTTCATTTTTGTGATTTATGTTGTTCGTCTCTTGGCATCCACCTCATCACATAAATCAAACCACATATAAAAATCATTGCCAAAAAGAAATAAGATTTATGCACAACTCACAGTGGTCATGCAGCATCTCTAAGTGTAAAAGATGTTCTCTAATCAATTTAAGATGCATCATCTTTCTTATCTCAGAGTTCTAAAAATATATGTTATATTGGAAACCTATTCACAGCACTCCTCAAAAGCTGCACTTTAAACACTAAGTCAGTTTCAGCAGCCAAAAACCACAGAAATAGCACTTTTGTCCTAATTTTTAGCAAAGAATTATTACTAATTCAGTGTTCTTGAAGTACAAATGAGAGGTAACACCTAATGAGAAGTACTTTAATCATCCCTCATGTGTTTCACAGTGCTTTTTCTGGTGCTACTGTTGTCTTTATGTGAATGTGATTACTTTTAGAATTACAGTTGTACATAAAGTCTGTAAAGATAAAGCAGGCTGTATCTACCATAGAGATAAATATGAAAAAATGTCAGTGCTGCTACTCTCTAAAATTTTTCACTGAGAATTTGTATATGATAAAGGTTAAATTTACCTTTATTAAGAATTTTGATGTGTGGAAACATTATTTTGCATGTTTCCAAAACAGGTAGTTACATTTTCTAATTATTGATAAGCTTTTTCCTGTGCTTTTTTTCCTTTAAATTTCTTTAAAGGTGTTCAAAACACAACTAAAATTACAAGAAAAAGCCATTAAAAAAAACTTACAATATTTTAAGTTATACTCTTATGATATTTGTGGAAATACAAAAAATGGCACATTTTTCATGCTCAAAAACTAGAATAAAGTCATAGATATATAAGATCAACAGCTTTCAGCAAAATCATCTTTCTTGCAAAACATACATATATATATCCCCCACTAAAGAAACACAGCTTCAAATATTTTTTTCAGACCTGTCAACAGATTTGGGGGTGGTAACACACTGCACCTCTCTAGGTACTTCAGTGCTATTAAAAATGTAATTCAAGAAGCATAAAAGCCCAAAATGAGCAAGAGATGCCTCTCATTTATCATAATCATTAATTAAAATAAAAATAATTGCATTTAAATTGATCTCTAGCTGCTGAATGAAAGACATGGATTCCTTGACAAAATTTCCACCCAAATTATTAAGAGTCCTTTTCCAGGGCCAGTGAACAGCCTTTCACCCTGCATAACTCTTTTTCAGTTTAGTAGACTTCTACTACATATAATTATAGATATCTTGGAGGATTTTTTGGATCATTTTCAGCTCACAAACCTTTTCCCATCCTAGATGGAATTACCAGAGAGATCTACCCCTCCTAAGTGGTCTGCCTGGACCCAAGGCCAAGGAGAGCACCATTTTCTCTGTAGACAGAGCCCAGGACAAAGCTGCCCCCACAGAATCCCAAACCCCCCATGGATGATAACTCCAGCTCCTGAGAGAGCACAAAACACAGACTGCCTGCTTGGAAAAGCATCTCCAGTCCCTGAGCTCAGAGTTAATGTTCCTTCCCCTACATGAACTGACCTCTCCCTCACTCAGTGGAATTTCATGGCATGGCTTCCATATAACCTAGACACCTTAAAAGCCCAGCTGGCCACTTTAACCCAAGTATCCTCCAAGTCTGTGCGTGGATCCCCGTGGCTGTTTTTTGGTGTGGCTCACTGAAGGCTTGCAGGGTTCAATATTGAATAGGGATCTCTCTCCAAATGATTTCAAGCTCTCATTCCTAAGCAAATGTCTGGTGTCTTTAAAAATAAGACACTCATGTTTTATGACCCGGACCAGGCATTTGATTTTCACAAGGGAAATAATACAGAAATAATGATAAATTGTCCAATAATTTCTCCGGAAGGAATCCAGAGAGAGGAGACATTGAAGCATTTAAAACCAAAGGCAGGACATGCAATTTAACAGCAGAACAGTTTTGTTTTGGAAGAGTGCATGTGAAATGTTACTGTTGATTGTTCTTTTTAACTGAGTTACTTCTACTGCAAATATTGGCTGGAAGTGCCAGTGACAAGTGAAACTCATTCTTTAAAGAGTGCTGTGGCTTTCTGTAGCTCAGTGTGGCATGTCCCTGAAAGCTGGGCTTACAATCTTGTCCTGCTATTGCAGAAATAAATATTGGTTTATTTAGCACATCCCTCAATCACCATGTAAACTTCAGCAGTCTGCTGAGGTCCAAGAATTATCCCAGCTCCTGGAGACCTGGCTAACAAATTACACAGTTGGAAAAGCTTTCTGTGTGTGTTTGTACAGCAGCACATGCACAGCACCACATCCTCATGTCTTTCCTGTAAAGGAGAAGAATAGGTAGCCCTTAGAGCTGGAGCATTATGGTCCTTTCCAATTTGAAAATCATACTGCTAAACTCCAGAGAAATGAGCTCTCAGCTCTGAAATCTGGCTGTGCCTCATGATGTTTAAGTAGAATATGAGAACAGTGTTTTCACCACATGAAAATCTTGGATATACTGACATCAGTGCCAAACCTGCCATTTAACTTCAGAAGGGTCAGGATTTTAGCTCAAATCTCACTGAGACACTGAGACAACACCAAGGTCTACCCTAAAAAGATCACGAATACTAAAAGTAGTTGATTTACAGAATTGAAAACTAATAAAATCAGTGCCCTCCAGATGAAATCAGAGTGAATCATACCAGAATATCTCACCCAGACAGAGATAGCAGGAAAGCCTCAGAAAAGTTTAGCAATGATCTTTGCAGCTCTTCTTCATTCCTGTTACTTTGCAATTGTAAACCATATTTCAATTTATTCACAGATAGCCAGGTCAAAACAGTCCAATAACAGCTCTTTTCCACAGTTCTGCATAATGCTAGGAAAGGAGAACTGATAAAAGAAATACTGTAAATGGCTTAACTTAGACAGTAAGGGTATTCATTTCAGCCCATGGTATATGTGCACCCAACAAAGCAAACCCAAATAAAACTCAAAAAAATAAAGGGATCAGAGACAAGATTTATTTCAGGACACAGGGTACAGTAAGGTAATGCAGCATTAGGAGAAAGATTGCTCATCCTTTTCAGTCAGCAAAGTGTAATTCCTTCCATTCTCATCCACCTTAATAGAGGCCACAGAGCAGATGCAGGTGACACTTTGCAAATTCTCTCCCTTTTTGAACACTGAATGTTCTGAAAAACTATTTTGTTTTTAATCTACTTTTTTGCATCTTTATATAAGGCAATGGTGCTGAGGCACTCACATCCCGTTGTAGCTGGAGAGAACTGTGAGCACCTTTTGTGAGCCTTTTATCAAAAACTCCCTCTGATCTTTTCATTTTTATATCAATGCAAATTCTTTAGGAATACTCTAAATTGCTCCTCGTGCTTAATATCTTCATGCAATTCAGCACCAAATATACCTCCATTATGCATTCAGAGCCTGGGCTTCATTACTAAATGCTATTTACCTCAGAAATAAAGACACTGGAAAGACCTATTACCTGGTGTGAGCTTTTCTGCAAGGCACTTATCTATGTGCATGGAAGCAAGCAGACATTTCCAGTGTCCCTTATCTGTACCCTGACACTGCACAGCCTATTTAGAGTTCTGCAGGGGGAGGGTGATGCCTCTGTGACAGGTTTCATGTGCATATTATGAGAGTAACCACTGCAGTGATAGCAGGATGACAAGTAGAAGGAGTTGTTACTGACTCCTTTTGTCTTGGGTTGCAGACACAGCACTCTTAGCAGCAATCCTAACATTTCACATTTACAGTTTAAAGTGGTGAATCAGTTTATTCATTAACATACCATACTTTTTTATTATAAATTACTTGTAAGAAAGCCTGCCAGGAACACCTTTTAAATGATAGATATTCTTGCTGGTTTTTCAGGTCCATTGTGTGATGTTTTGGTGCATTTCTGACTGGCAGGGCTCTGTGCAGGGGATTTAGGAAGATAGGATAGACTGTAAATGGTCTAAAAAACCCCTGAGAAATATGGGACAACTTCATTGTGGACAAATTTCTATTCATCCATTGAGTGTAATACAGTGAGTGACAGCTTATACAGAACTTGGCAGGCTTCACAAACAGGGAAATAAAAGAAAACTTTTAGCCTGTGATGAGCTTTATGACAGGGCAGTAAAATCCTAATTGAGACACACTGAACCATACAAAGGAGTTTGTATAATACAAAACAGGTTCAAATGAATAGGCATAGTCATAAGAAGATGAAAGAAACTTTCTTTAATGATAGATCCTCTGGTTTTTTTAGAGTATTAACTTTTATAATTTTTGCATGTGTTGATTTTCTTACCTATTCTTGTCATTTATATTATGCATAAGCAGGTAAATTCTCATATTTGCTGTCATTATTGTAATTATTTTGACAAGCTTTAATTGCACTAATAATTTTTAATTCCCCTTTTTATAGGAATACATAACATGGCCTCAAAACTTGTATCATCTTGCCTTAAAAGATGTGTTACCACAAACACCATTCTAAATCTGCTGAAATCCAGCAGATGTTTAGTTCATTACCATGTAGGGAGTGTGGGAATAGCTTTTACCATAGTTCTATTTCAATGCATCCTCACTACAGGATTTGGTATGGCAGGAAGATTTTTATAGAAATTAAGTCAGCTGCAGCTATAAAACTGGAGATATTCAAGCTGAAATGAATAGACTTCAGCCAAGCTCAGATACTTTTGCAGACAAACCACCTGAAGTGGTCACATTGCAATTAAAGGATTCATAAAGGAAATAAAAATAAATACCTGATGGCAGAGATTTATTTTATATCTCCTTTACAACATCCTGACAAGGCATCTGTGAGGGATCTGTTGAACTTCAGTCTCTCTCAAAAAGTGCTGCAGTCTCTGGTTTGCCTGAAATAACGCTCACATAAAAGGCTGCATGACCTGAAGATACCTCACTGAGCCAACACCCTTTCTGAAGTCAGTAACAACTCGAGCTCCAGTCCCAAACCTAGCTCGAGTTTCTCTCCTCAATGCTATCCCAATGGTAAATGGCAATTTACATCTGCCCTGTATCCATCCCTACCTCATCAGCCCTTTTGACATCCAGCTCTGCCCCCTGCTCTTCATTCAGATTTGTTCTACATGTACTCTACACCATGATTTGTACTCTCAGCCCAGGATTGTATCAACCACTCATCTTCAAAGGTGCTAGAAAATTATTTCTGAAATGAATAATGGGGTCCTGGTTGAGAGGAGTTTGAATATGAGCCAGCAGTGCCCTGGCAGCCAGGAGGGCCAGCTGTGTCCTGGGGTGCCTCAGGCCCAGCATTGCCAGCCAGGCAAGGGAGGGGAGGCTCCCACTCTGCTCTGCACTGGGGCAGCCTCACCTCGAGTGCTGGGGGCGGTGTTGGGTGCCAGAACATAATGAAAACCATTAAACTATTAAAGAGCACCCAAAGGAGGGCCATGAGGATGGGGAAGGGCCTTGAGGGCAAGCCATACAAGGAGCAGCTGAGGCACTTGGTCTGTTTGGCCCGGAGAAGAAGAGACTGAGGGGAGACCTCATCTCAGTCCTCAATATCCTCATGAGGGGAAGAGGAGGGGCAGGCACTGATTCTCCTCTCTGTGGTGACTGTGACAGGACCTGAGGGAATGGCCTGAAGTTGTGCCAGGGGAGGTTTAGGTTGGATATCAGGGAAAGGTGCTTTCCCAGAAAGCAGCTGGGCACTGAAACAGGGACCCCAGAGAAGCGGCCACAGCACCAAGCCTGACAGATCTCAAGGAGCATTTGGACAATGCTGGGCTCTTGGACATATGGTGTGATCCTTAGGGATGGTCCTGTGCAGGGCCAGGAGTTGGACTTGATAATCCTTGGAGGACCCTTCCAACTCAGCTTATTCTCTGATTCTATTCTGTGAAAAGGAAATTCAGTCTAAATTGTTTGTGGTGTCTCCACTTTTTGTTAGACCATACAGTGGCTGCATGGGGTACTACTTCAGAAACATGCTGATAGAGTTCCTGGCTGCCATTAACTTGAAATTAAAACTGACTATCATGCCACCACTGTCTGGTCAGAAAACATGAGACATAGATGTCAATCTTGCTGAGACCAGGCGCTGACTGAACTAATGCCTGACATTTTCTGGATGGTAACATTTACCACAGTTCCTTTCTTTCGATTAGTCCTCCAAGTTAGGAGCTCACTTTGCAAGCATATCCTAACCTTTTTGTAGGGGTGCTGCTTAGCCTCTTCCATCAGACAGTGATAAATTCCCCTCCAAGATAAAGGATCACAGGAATACAGGCTTTCTTGATTCTTTCATTTTATCTTCAATTTCCCTATTGAAATCTGAGCTTTGAGGATGTGACAAGTCACATCCACCTCAATCTGTTTTGCTCAGTATGATTGTTTTGATGTATACACATTATAAACCAACATTTCTGACATTTTTTTAATTCAGTGAATGACCTTCCTATCTGATTGCCATGTGGAGATCATGCCCATATGCCAGTACTTGGAAGCAGAACATCTTTCTTTTGAAGACTCCACTGAAAACTCCTCAAAACTTAAAATCATTATCACTTTCTGTCAATTATATTTGCATAAGCAATTGCCATTACCCAGGAGCTGCAACAGGATGAAAAACATGCACACCGTTGAAAAGAGACCGTTCTTTTACAAATACCTGGCTTGAACCCCAAAGTAGTTTGAAATTTAATTTTGGAGAAAATGAGGAGTGAAAGGGTTGAAAAATCCAGTGACAGTTTCTCACCTTGTCATTTGGCACTGCTTCACTAATTTAGACAAATTTATTCGCTCAATATCAGCTGGTGAGGTAACTCTCGGTATTCAATAATTAAGGTATTACTTCCATTTTAGCATGGCCACAGTTAAAAAAAGACAGATTCTGTCTGGGAGAGAGACTGAAAGGGAAGGAGACTGTAGAACTGTTTCCATGGCAACTCTTGAGATAAGAGTAGCAGCCTACCTAGCCTAAAGGGATAGGTAAGTGAGACTAAAATATGTGTGTAAGAGAAGCACTTTCAAGGTCCTTTTCCAGGTTAAATACATAAATTTGAATTTAGGTATTGCCTGAAAACTCTAGATATAATGAATCCTATATGTTCCATATAAACAGTTAAAGAACATCTTTTTTACACTGTACTGAACAATTTCAGTGAGAAAATGTTTTCTGAGAAAAGCCTGGCATCTTTCCATGGGAAAAAATCAAGACTATATCTTCCCTAGGTAAGTTGTTCAGGCTTTGTGTCCTTTAAAGTGCCACCAAAATCACAGTGAAATGGGCCTCCATATTATACTGCTTTTGTTTCAGCATGTAAGTGGTTGACTTAGAAGGTCTAAGCAATCACTTTGTTACCGTTAGTGAGAAAATTCTTTCTCATACTTTGCACCAACACCATGAAAAAGTCCTGGGGCTGCAAGAATTTGAAGAGCAAAGAAAGGCCAGGAACATGGCTGACAGAACCAGAGCAAGCAAAAAGCTTGAAAAATATGGAAAGTGAAGAGAGTCAGATGGTATTAGAAGGGTATTAAAAAAATAGAGTAGTCATGGGGAAATAAAGCTCAGAATAACATGAATAACACCAAGAAAATCCCATTCCCCATGGGAATGTGTTGAATGTTTCACAGTTACAGCCGGGCACTGCAGTGGTGAGGCCAGGCCCAGCCACACTTCAGGATGGCTTAGGAAGCAGACTGTGGGCTGCAGAAACTTTAGCCCAGTATGTTCAGACACACTAACACCCAACACAAATTCCTCAGAAGCATGTTCAAAGTTATCCCATGTGGAGCTTTGTGGTGCTCCAGTAAGGATTCACCACCTCAACTCTGCCTCTGTCTCTTCTCAGACAGACATTATAAATCCAATTAGAAACCTCAAATCCTGTGCAAATATTTGCCACAACTTAAGCAATTCCTTTTTTTCTGTGAACTTATCTCCAATCTCATGTATTCTGTACCACCTGCTGTTCTCATTACTCTACTCTCAGCTGTTTCTAAGTCTTTTTGGAAGTGTGGTGCCCAGAGCTGAAGGCAGGATTCCAGCTGAGGTTTCAACAGCACTGAGGTGAGCAGAGTAATTACATTTGACACTCCTCCTACAACATTCTGGAATTATATTTGCCTTTTAGCAACTGCATCAAGTAGTTGGCACACAGCTGACTAGTCAATGCCTTGTGGTACATATGTATTTGATTTCCAAAAATAGAATGGCACTTTATTTTCACTTTAGTCTCTGTTCTGATGCCATCCTTCAGGATGCTTCATTGCCTTCCTGTTCTTCATTTAGAGTCATAACAAATTTTGTAACTGAGTTGGTTGTTTCATTATCTAAGTTTAAGTAAAATGCTGACTAGAACTCAGCATACAACAGACCCATCTGGTCTGCCTCAATTTCAAAAGCCTCTCCAGTTCCATACTAAGCCATGGCTTAGGACTCACACAGATGAACAGTTGACTTTAAAAAAAAGCCATTTTGTTATGGCAATAGAGTAGCTTACCTAAATGGGCCATGAGAAATGGCATTTGGAACTGTCAAAAAAAAAATCTTTATCTAAAAAGTACTTAAAATCTCTCAGATGACAAAGATATTGTTTCCACCCTGTTGGTAGTTCAATTATTCTGCCACATTCATAATTTATGTCAAGATAAAGCCTGGGTTGTCTTAACACAGAACCACAAGGAACTGAAATTTGACTGGCTGCTCTGGTATCAACTGGACCTTCCACACTTTCTCATTGAAAAGGTAATGGCTGGGCTAATTTTTCTCTTCTCCCTTGGGCTATAACTGATGAAATCTTACAGATAGACACTAATAGTTAAAAAATTACTCCAGTGGACTCCTGATGTACTCTAGACTGAGCCTGAGGTCCATTGAGCTCTTTAACAAGAAAGCACAAAACTCACTCTTTCCTTGTACAACTATCCCCTTCTTAAAATTAACTTCATGATGTGTCTAGTCATAATTAACTTAATTAAGACCAAAACAAAGAAGGCACTGACTGCTCCAGTCCTGTTTCACCCTTCATTTCCTCTCTTCCTTTGTTTTTGTTCTTTTTTCTTTATTCCAAATATATTCACAGAACCCCCTGGTTATCTTCTACACACTTTGCAAGCAAAACATCCAGAACTTCTCTCACTAAATGAGACCAGCATGGCTTAGACTCAGCTAAGTGGTTAATTCTCATTTTAAGTCATAAAACCTTTTTTCTGACATATTCCAAATGCTCACTCTTGTGCTACTGGTAAGTATCTGTGGGTCAAGTAGCTTGGAAGAGATTCCTGAAGAGCAGTTCATCAGCTACCAAACAGAATTCCACTCACATGAACCCACTGCAGAAAGCTCAAAGGAGTCTTTTGCACTGTATAGTGTCACTCTAACCTGCACCTTGTTCTTCAAATGCCAAAGCTCAGACTTAACCATGCCCTTCCTTGCAGTTCAAAATGCACCATTTTCTCTAGAAGCAATGTAAAAAATAATTTTTACCACAGAACTGTAGGGAGAGTAAAAGTATTTCACCTTCCATTTCAGAGTTAGATTTTTTAATGTTTTTATATTCTAGGAACCTTGTGAACTTGTTTCATTTTTTTCCAATACTCAGCTACTACACTTGGCTTCTCATCTGCACCCAGCTTCCTCTTCATAAACTGTCAAGTAACTGCCTAAAGAGATTTTAAACATCATGAATTCTCAGCAAAGATTTAAATTATTTATTGTTGGCAGGTATTTGGAAACTAGCCTACATGTGTCTGTGCAAGAGATAAAGCAAAATAACATTTCCCCCAGCTGGGGAAAGTCTGGCAGTACTAAGGATGGAGGTGTCAGAGGGAAAAAAAAAATAGAAAAGAAAAAAAATCTGCTCACTCCTTCCTTCCCTTTCTCCTGTGGTGACTTCAGTATGATTTGCTAGCAGCCCATCTTCTCCAACCCATTGCAGACTCATTGCCCTTTTGAACCCAGCCAACAATCTTATCTGCAGCACCTACTGCACCAGGCTTGACAAGCACAAATTAGCAGAACACCAATGGCATTTATCAACTACATACAATTCCCTTTGTAAACTTCTATAATCGATATTCTACATTCTGTGTCTCTTCAAATATAAAAACTGAAACAGTAATGCTATTCCTCATAAAAAATGTTCATACCAGCAGGTCCTGTAGATGAGGTAAAAAGGCTGTGAGTTTGATCTTATTTGACACATGAATGTATTCAACAGTTACTCTCCTCTATTCTTCACTTTTGAAGTAGGTTTTAAAAGGGAAAAGAAAAAAAAAATCAACACTATGTAAGAATATGCAATTTCATACAGTTTTTGATAGATATTATCATACTAATATATGCTTAGAATTTCTTTAGCAATTAAGCATTGTGCAGTCAACAACATAAGCACTGTAGTTTCTCCAGGAGGCTTCATTTTGCTTCAATTTGTTCCTCACTCTCTCCTGACTCTGCCATGCTTAACAAGCAGCAATTACTATACCACAAAAGAGTTATATTTGAAAGCTTTAGAAACATTCCAGTAACATGAAGTCTGATTTAGCATTCCAGACCCAGAAAAACCTCAAAGGGAATAAAAAGTGGGCAAGATATTAATTCTTTGTGCCACTAAATGGTGACTGAATGTGAAGAGTTGTGAGAAGTCTTAAGAGGAAGTCCTGAACAATGAAATGCAGGGCTGTGCCAGGGTCATGGTCAGTCAGTGTAGACACCTGCACTACCTCTGAACCTTCTCACACAAATGTTAGAACCCTGGATACTGAAAGTTTTAAGGTTATGAGCTGGCATCACAACTATTTGAGCACAATGCTCTGACTGTGCCATTTATCCCACCCCAAACCATGAGCCAAGAGCCATCAAAGCAGCAATATTTCTTCTGGGACCAAGGTGGTGCAAAATCCACGTTGCAACAGCCTGATGTACACAGAGCAGTGGCAAAAGTGCAGTTTGAAGGGGTAAACTGTGCCGCTTTCTCAGCTAAGTGACTTAATGGATGCAGCACTTCAAATCTGTTCCCATGGCAATGTAGAAACAGCAGTGGCAATACAGGCAGTTTCCTCTTAGACTTGCAATACAAGGAGGAGAACAAAAGCCTTTTCTCCATTTGAATGAACAAAAGGAGAAGCATTTTCCAGTGCAAACATGTAAAGCCAAAATCTTTCCCATGTCCTGACCACAGTAAAATTCATGAATAAACAGAAAAGACTTGCCAAAAAGGTCAAAAAACTTGGGGTTTGCTTTGTCAGACCAACAGGGGTTAGGACTGATTCACAGAGAACATCCTGCTCCCATTCCTCCTGAGCAAAAATATCAAAGCAGTGTTGGAAGAAGAGTCCCAGATGTTCTTTCAAGAGGGCAAATAAAGGGAGAGACAGTCCAAAAGGTAGCTTCAGCTCTGCTGACTAGTCATCGTTTTCCGTTGTGTTTGGAAAGAGACGCAGCAGTAGGGGGAAAAAAGAGATGCACCACACAAAAAGTGGTCACCCAGAATAACTTCAGCCCTGAGGTCAAACAAAACACAAGCAGCTCTCACATGGTCTACATCAAAAAAACCAGCAAATTCCTAGACAAACAAAATTCAAACCAATTATCCTAGTTGCCTCTGCTGCCCTAGGAATCTGGAAAGTCCAATCACTCCCAAACAGAAAATACCCCTCAAGCTGCTGGCCTCACTGACCAAAGGGATTTCTTTGGAAAAAAAATACCCCTTTCACCCCATTTTCCTGCTGTCTAGCATCATCTCAGCCTAGTCTGCCTTAATCTTTGGAAGAGATTGCTTTTAGGCAGGCCTCCAAATTGGGTGTTGAGAAAGCATCAAGCCTGAATAGTTGAGGGGAATGCTATGGATCAGGGTACCCAGCTGCTCAGGTAGGTATCTCACTGCCTATTGCAGCATCCTGCTATTTGTATTTGCATTCCAGTTGGACCTAAATGCACCCATCAGCAGCCAAAATTCCATTCTGCCACACTTGCACTTACATGAATCTACAGCTGTCTACCACAGACGTAGTATGCACACTGAAGTTGTACAACAGGCTCTCCTGAGGGACTAAACTTGAAGATAATCCTTTTGCTAACTTTCTAAACTCAAACACTTGAAAATCTAATGCAAAACCTTGCTGAAGTACTTGCAGCAGTAGTAGCAAGTTTGTAGGAAGATTCCTGAATCACTTCCTATGAAACAGTAGACCCTGAAATTAATCAGAAGCCTGACCAAAGAGCACAGATATTTAATATCACTTTCCCTAAGAAAATTTAGAGTTTCAAAAAGAAGCAGATGGAGACTCAGAATTACCATCCCAACTTATATTGTGCTCTGTCATCCCACATGCATCCCATCACCTATTGTCTATCTCCAGAGGCCCAGGTCAAGTTCCTCTGTTTCTCCTGTAGAGTCAGGATAACCTGTTGCCTTTCTTTTCCTAATTGTTTTATCATTTAGAGCTTCATTCAAGCCTTGCTGCAGTCATCATTTCAGATCTAGAGCTGGCAGCAAATCTGGACCAAGGCATAGGCCAAGGGTAGAAAATCAAAGTGAAACAAGAGATTTTTGAAAGCAGCAGTAAAAAAAAAATTTGATTACACTGTATGTCCATCTTATCAAAAAGTCTTTTGCCTGCCTCCCTTATTTTCTTCTCCTGAGTGTTAGTCATGAAGGAAGAAGATGCAATAATATACATCCTTTCAATGAACACACTGTCACAGTGCTGTCACTGTGCCCTGAAAGCCAGGACACTGCCTGGGCAGCTGCTTTCCATCTCATACTGCCTGACACAAAGTTGAGCGCTAAAAAATGAAGGGCTCCAACAGAGGAGATGCAGGTCTCCCACTATCCTGCTTTTTAATTAAATAATAAACAGGATTAAATGGAACTTAATCTAATTCCATGGGAAATTCACACCCACTCCATGGGTGTGCATCACTTGCTAGCAGTCAGCACTGTATGGATGTCTCTCTTTATTAATAAATGCTCCTCCATCCCAGAGGCTGTATTTGTGTGTCTGTCTTCCTTTCACTCTTGACGTGTGGCTTTTCTAATCTCTTGCTTAGAAACCTTCAAAAATCCATCTTTGGGGTATTCTGAAAGAATTAGTACTGGATGTCTTTGCACATGTAAGCTGCAATTTATTCAATCATTCACAATACCTGATTGAATTTATCCCAGTGAATGAGGCTGGGTATTTTTTGTTAATATTAATGAGACAATTATTTAATTTATAAAGGACACAGAGGCAGCTTCTTTTTGCTGACTGCTCTGTGCCAGGCCTACTTCCCAGTCTCAGGGAATAGTCTGTATACCCACTGTTATCCTTAGTGATAAGAATTTGGAATGTTCACTTTTGCAGTGGTTTTCTAATTGCATGAGCTGAGTGTGGTTTGGAGACCCACTGTATTTGGGTTCACACAGCAGCAGTGATACTCTATTCCACTTCATCCCTCATGTAACATTATCTGAATCAGGGGAACTTAGCTGGCCCAGATATGATTTATGCTGTACAGACTACAGCAGTAATTTCAGAATAAGAATATCACAGTGACCTTGACGTGCCTTCTGTTCTTTGCTGTTTTTAGTAGTTTTAATGAATATATCTTCCTTGAGCAAAGGATCAAGATGTGGTCCTTTAGATTACCCACTCAGATGATGGTTTCTAAATTCATTTTAAAATCACAGCAAACGGATTTAGGAGTTATTAGGAACAATTCAGAGATGGTGCCTGCTGAAAGCCCGATTATGCTCCCAACCATCATTTTTCAGACATGGGGAAATCTGTTAAAGTAAAGCTCCAATTAGGATGCTTGTGTTCTTTTAAATTAATGTTTCATTTCAATTTTGTTTCCTAGTTCCTCCTGTCATCTTCTGAGAAATACATGTGTTGAAATCATTCCTTTGATGAGGCACAGACAAGAAGCTTAGTGTGCTTTGATGTGGAAAAGGAAAATGAGCCCTTTTTATTTCTATGGAAGCAGCCTGCAAATCAAGGAATGATCACAATCACTGTAGCTGATACAGGGTAAGCCCAAATATTTTTCTAACCAATAAAGAAGGCTGGAAGATGCAGCTAACCCAGAAAGTTATGAGCAACCAAGTAAGGATGAGATGTTTCATAATTATCTAAGCTTCTGTTTTCAGTTTTTTCAAAGCATCATGAAGCAGTGAACTGGAACAGCAAACTGTGTTTGGATAGGGAACTCCACAGGACAAAGCCATGCCAGCCAGACACCAAAGAGATTCAGACCTCTAACGTTTGACTCTGTGTACGTGCAACCTTTGCATCCTTAACTGGTCAGCAGCAGGACTGGATCACAGTGGCAAGTCCCTCTTTGGCTGCATTGTTATTCTCACTTCTCCATGCCCTACATACACAGGAGAAAATGACTGAGGACATCCAGAACACTTTTACATGACATATCCCAACTGTGCAGAGGGAACAAACTTTGACTATGGAAAAATACAGTTCCATAATCTGCAAATGTACTTTGATGTGTGAACAGAAGGGGTCCAACTGTACAACCACAACCTCTCCCTATAAATATATGTCCCTTAATTTCATCTTTTAGAAAAATCAGAGACAAGGCTCAAAATGTCCTCAGAAAAATCAAGAAAAAAAGAATTTTTGATGCCAGTGTGAAGAGGGTCAAGTCTACTTTCTACCCTGCTGATGCAAACTGGAAATGGGAATTTCAAACAGTGTTAACATACTGAAAATTGTCAAACCACTTTGTCTATCTAGCTAACTTCAGTAGCTGTCATCAGAGTAAAGGAGCTGTGTGCTCAAAGACTTTGTACTTTCTGACCTCACTGCATCTAGAAACATTAGCAATTGCTTCACATTGCTGGATTGGGTTTTCATATACAGCATGATGCCCCAAAGTGAAAGCCACATTAAAAATTGATTATATTAGATGTGCTAAGTGCAGCATGCCTTCAACTCCCGTGGACTTCGGTGAAAAGGGGAAATACAAGCACTTTGCAAGAGACAGCCTGTTGTGATGGGCTGGTCCCCTCTTACCCTTTCAGCACTTTCTCATATACATTCTGTACCAGTAAAAGGGATAACTTTTACTGCTATTATGAGCTAGGGCATACATTACACATATACCATTTATTCCTCAAATACTTTGTTCAAAAGAATTCTGCTGTTAATTTTAGAATTGGAAGTTTCCAGTTCTGCTAAGTTTTATTGTTCCTTTGATTGCACACAATAGAGAGATGGCTGCTACTTCACTTTATGCTACTTGGGAAATTTTGATGCTTTTTTGAATAAGTTTCTTCCAGGTCAGTTCCATATACAAAATAGGCTGAGAATTAATAAAATTAATAAAAATGCGCATTAATCAACCAATTAGTTTTTAAAGACACTCTTAGTCAGCAAAAAGTGTCATAATGAATATAGATTGTCACCCTGATTCCACAAGTCACCTGCAGCTCATCATGAATCTATCAAATAAACTCTTCAAATAGAGAATAACTATCTTCAGGTCCAAAAACACAGCAAGAATGAAGGCAGAAACCTCTTCCCTCCATTGTGAGTCTGTTCCCCCGCAAAATGACAAACCTGGGGCAGCCACATTTGGGGCTCTCTCATGTTCCTACTTCTGTAT
Organism: Agelaius tricolor; assembly: GCF_023055355.1. Taxonomy (NCBI): domain Eukaryota; kingdom Metazoa; phylum Chordata; class Aves; order Passeriformes; family Icteridae; genus Agelaius; species Agelaius tricolor. Next base: position 29,393,969 of record NW_027269270.1, read on the forward strand.
TCTTTCCCATTTCTTTGATCTAAAAAAATCTCAGCCACTGGGGACTAAACCAATCCAGGAGATTTACATGATTTCTGTGTTCACTTGTGGGTACTTATCACCTTCTCTACTGCAGGCACTTTTTAACAATTCATTTTCATTTTGTTCTGAAAAACATGGATGTTATGGAACAGACATTAGCAGGAGAGACTGCATCCAAACCCCCACTGACATCTGGATTAAGAAAGTAAGATTCTGTTCCTGGCTGTGCCATAGATCTATGCAAATGGCTTCAGTGCTGGGCTCCTCATCGTACACAAGTGCATGCCATTTTTTTAACGCTGTGTATCATTGCTAAAAAGGGACCAAATCAGTAATACTGCACTTCTGGTCAGCCAAAGTTTTTCCTGAAGACAATTTCTTTTTCTTAGAGGAAGCATCACTACCTGTGGCCATTGTCATGCCTGCAAGGTCACACAGAGGAAGGGACATGGAGACCTGCAGAAAGGAAGAGCTTACACCAAGAGAGTGCTAAACACAAGCTCTTTGTCTCATGTCAAATTATTCTTTCTGGTAAAACACTCCCAGGCAAAGTTACAGAGGGCAGCAGCTGTTGTTGGCATCTCACAAACTCAGCTACACAGCCACACCCTGCCTTTCTTGCCAGGTAGCCCATGAGGGAGCACCTTAAATCCCAGAGAAGCCCAAGAGAGACGTGCCTGCAACAATCATCAATGTGCTGGCAGATGCAGAACACAATCCCACAAAAAGGAATGGGGTTAGCAGAAGTGAGTCTGTCTCACTTATTTCTGTTTCTGCGCCACAGAAACAGAAAGTCTGTATTTTACCTACCCGGAACTTGAAACTCCTTCCAGTACACTGCAAGACAAACTTCTGAGAGTGACAAGTTCTGAGGCACTTTGTGCCTAGCATTCTGCTGCCTCCTACAAGTACACAGAGACCCCTAGCTGCAATTCTGCTTAGGACAAGCATTTGCCTGAGAATACCATTTAATATCATTTTAATTGAATAGTCGGGTTTCATTTTTAGCAGGCACCACATGGAGCCACAAGACTGAATAATGCCATTGTCCTGTACAGAATACCTGGCAAGGTCTTACAAATTTCCATTGGCACAAGTTTGTCAATCATCCATGCTGTTCTCCACTGAAACTTCTTGGTGGAAAGGTAGCTCAAATGTATATTATTCCCTGCAGAAGTAATCAGAACAGCCTGTCTCTGAGCAGTGTGATTATCTACCTCAAAGCCCTGTGAAAACTGATGTATCATCAGGCATTATTTGATTCTTTGGAGAGACACAGCAGGAAGCCCTTTAAAAGTCAGTTATCAGATCTTTTATGCTTAGAGAAGTGCTGACTCCCCATTGCTTTCAGGATACTCAGCTCACAGGCTGTCCCGAGGCCAGGATGCTGTAGCTCTGGAAGCACAACAGGCACAGGGCTGGGGCTGATTGTACAAAGCAAACAGCAGGACAGCTGTGGCAGGGCTGCCCTCCGAGCCAGCCTCACCCTCAGGCAGCTGCCAGGAGAGCCCAGCTGTGCTGGAGCCCCTCTACTCCTGCCAGATGCCTTCCCCAGTGCCAGCTGTGCCCAGGCATACGGGTCCCTGCACGTTCTGGCCACCATCCCCCTGAGGGCTGCTCAAGGTCAAACACAGCAAATGACAGATGTGGCCAGAGCCAGTCACAAGCTGGGACAGTTTCACAAGCTGGGGGTAGATTTTTTTGTCCCCTCGTTGTTCCCACCTCACAGTACCACTGCTAAGTTGCCCCTTCTTTCTGTGCTCTTGGAACAGTGTTTGTTGCTCCTCTCTGGGCACAAACAGGTAGTGCTGCTGATTCAGCAAAGCCAGCCTTGCCCTTACACTGTCATTTATAAACTGATTTGTGTGAACCCCAAGAAACACATGATCCTGCAGAAGTGATGAGGCGTCCTTATTTCTCTGGCTGAGACAAAACAGAAAATAGTCTTAAATAATTTATAACTTCATAGGATCAGCACGTTCAGCAGGAGAACTGCTTATGCAGCTGACTCACTTAACAAAATAATGAGCTTTTGGCCAGGTGATAGGTTATGTTGAACCTGAGCAGATCAATGTGAAGAGGGAAAAGCTCAGCTTATTAGAGTACTCAATTCTCTAAATGTACACAGCAAGATGTCAAAATGACCCATACATGCCCTGCAAAGGAAATTGAAACTAATTCTACCATATTATTTTGCCTTTTCCTATCCATCTTACTTTCTCTCACTTATGCTCAATGTATTGGGATTTTAGCAAATGAAAGTTAAAATTAAAAAAAAGGCTGAGACTTCATTGTATCTTGTTTCTAAATCTTCTGCCACTCCAGTAAAATTCAATCCATTTTCACTGGTAAAATATCTTTTGGAGAGAATTGATAGAGAATCGATACTAACTCTCTGTTGGAGTTCAAATATTGATGAGAAAATCTCTTTAGCAAAAAATATTCAAAAATATGTACAAAAGGCAAATGAGATTGTGCTTGAGCATGCTACTCAAGTAGATGTGATATAGAAGCTGAACAGGAGAATGGCAGACTATAGTCCTGTTCCTGTTGCTCACATAAAGATGATCACCATCATTTTTCCCTAATTTAAGACAAAATCTCAACATCAAAGTGATTTCTTACATATTCCCTATGGAAAGCAAGCCCTGTAGGGAGAGCAGGAGCACCTGGACAAGGGCAGCCCATCTACATTGTCCCTGCAGGGGCCTGTTTTCACTTTGTTAATCCCAGAGGAGCCCTCTGAACCACTCCCCATTTAGACACACACAGCTGTGTACCACACTCCAATGCATGACCCATGGCTGGAGATAGCTGGGCAAGAAGAAAAGGAGGACAACCCACTGTAATGCCCCAGGGCTTCCCCATTGCTCTAGTCAGGGAAGAGGAAACACTGAAAATAAGTGAATTTATTATACATGAACACATTCAAAGAAGAAATTTTCCATTAAGGACAATGGTAAGATGGACATGCATTTCGAAGGAGATAAATTTATTTTCCTAAATTCTAGAGTGTCATGAGGAGGATTTTTTACCAGCTCTGCCTGCCATTAACAAGAAGTCATTCATCTGACAGAACTGTCCAGGAAAGAGACAGATCAGGGAAGTGCTCAAGTCACAGAAAAGAAAGCATTTTGAGATCTGCAAATGGAAAATGCTTTGACACAGAAGTGCATATACAGGACAGTGGTTATTCATCATCTTTGCCTTTCAATAAGACAGCTTTCCAGACAGCCAAGCAACTTCTGAAAATAGTTTCAACAGTTTTGATTGTATGTACAGGGTAAAATTTTTGCTTTCCTTGTTAAAAAACAATAGAATATTCTAAAACTATCTAGAAACATACAAGCAAGGCATATATTAGAACATCTCTTAAAACAAAGCATTTCTTAGTTTCAGTGCAGCCTCCAAAAATGCACTCATTAGGTCACAGAAAGTCAATAGGCACATTTATGCTAATACATAATTTTTTACACAGATTTTGAAAAGCATGGACTGATATCCATGGATTAAATGGCCGTAAAACAGCACATCACCACACTTGGTTAACAAAGGGAGATTTTGAGCTCTCATAAATTTTTTAGTTTAGAACTTAAATATAAAAATCACATGTAACTAGAGTGACATAAGGTTTGGGAAGCAGCTGAGAGCTGCTAGAAATTCATTGTAAAGCATATGAATTTTGACCTTCCCTTTACAACCAAGTTATCAGCAAAGGCCAAGTACCTGCCATTTTACTTTTTTCCTGCAGACCTTAACATTATCTCAATACACATGATGAATTCATGTGCTTCATTAGGAATAAGTAGTCAGGGAAACACGAAAACGGCACTTTAAAGACAGCACAGCACTTCTGGCACTGCGAGGAAGAATGCCAGGGAATTTTAGAGCGCTCATTTACAGTGGGCATACACAGCTCCGAAGCAAGGGTCACTCCAGCTTGTTAACGCCTCGTCTCCAGGCTATGAAAACATTTGGGGTTACTCGTGTCACTGCAGTCATTCAGCGCGGTACCGACCCCGCGTTCCCTCTGGGAGCGCTGCCCGCGCTCCCCGGCGCCGCTCGGAGCCCGCGGCGTTCGCGGGGCTCTGCTGACACCTGCCGGGAGCCGCGCTCGGAATTCCTGCCCCGCCCGCGGAACCCCGGCCTGTCCCGAGCCTCTCCTGCCCTTCCGACTGCAGGGGTGCCGGGAGCCGCGCTCGCAATTCCTGCCCTGCCCGTGGAACCCCGGCCTGCCCCGAGCCTCTCCTGCCCTTCCGACTGCAGGGGTGCCGGGAGCAGGCTCGGAATTCCTGCCCTGCCCGTGGAACCCCGGCCTGCCCCGAGCCTCTCCTGCCCTTCCGACTGCCGGGGTGCCGGGAGCAGGCTCGGAACAGGGCACAGCCGAGACGCCGCGGGGCTTGACCCGGCTAGGACGGCGGCACAGGAGCCGCTCGGGTTCCGACACACGCCGGCAGCGAATCTCCCTCCAGCCTTTGGATGGTTCAACAAGTGGCGGGTGGGAAGGACAGGTTATTTTTCACCCAGTCAGTCCCTCTCCTCATGCGTGCAAATCAGCGCACACAGGGATTCACACCCATTTCTCATTTGGAAGGGAGCTAGAAGAGTATAAATTTGTGTCAGTCCTTCTGTTCACAACCGGTCACAATTTTCATTTACTGTCCGTGCTATCCTTTAAAACTAACCACACTTTGCTTTTTCAGCTTTCCGCGTTGCTGTCTCCTTTTTTTTTTTTTTTTTTTTTTTTTTTTTTTTTTTTTTTTGTGAGAAATGGCAGCACTTTTCCAAGGAACTCAAGAGGAATAATGTGGTGAGTGCCCCGGGTTGGCAGCAGACCCATCCCCATGTAAGCAAACAGCTCCAACAGGGTGAGGGCAAGGGAAAGTAGTTCTGACTTCCTTTTTTAATATCTGTACATGTGTAAACAAAGCTGAAAAGGGATTTTTCTACACACCAAAAAACCAAGAAATAAATCTAGTAGTCTGCCGCTGTTGGTTTGGTATTTGAAATGGTTAAAATAATTGGAATCAAAGAAAGGTGGCTAATTTATGAGTAAGGGCAGGAAAACACTGAGAATTTTCTACTGGACTGATTTTCTGGTTTCTAACATAAGACTTTTAATTTATTAAAATAAAAATGTTCCAAACTATTTTTGGTGGTCTTTTTTTTCTTTTCTCAAGATTATCCCTAACTGTATTTTTTCAGATGAGTCCAACATCACTGAAAGCTGCTACAGACCTGCCAACACACCTCTCTCCAGGATCAGAACTTTGAGCCTCCCCCCTCCTTTCTGGGACAGATTCCTGCAAAGCTGCAGCTCTCACAGCTGTGAGGGTCTGAGGCCCACTAGGATAAAAAGCAGCAATAGGATCTTAATGGCAATTTCACTGAGGCAAGGCACAGATCAGAGCTGAAATGAGGCATTTTGCTACATTAAAAACAGAGGGAAAAACCCTCAAGCATGTTACTTTGAAGAAATATCCAACGCTGTGCAGGTGCACCAGAGCAAAGACACAAACAAGGAGTTTCCACTTTTAAAAATTAATTTTAAAGAAGAGATGAATGTGTTAAAATATGATGTTCTCTTCCAGGCATCTCACTGGGAAGAACGGGATTTAGAGTAAAGTGAATGCTCCCTGGAAAGATTTTTAAAGGCATTTTCTGTCAAGAGAGGTTTGACGTGTTCCATCTTCTATTGCTGCTAATGCACACACAGAGGAAGTGCTGGGATAAAATGTGGCAAAACAGCAATGCCAGAACAAATATGGGCTCTCTGCAGAAGACATAAATAGCACCTGCAGTGTTAGATAAGTCTCTTATCTAAACCTATTACTTGCTGGTGCTTTTACTATGGAGTAAGTGGCAAATCAGCCTGGGATGGCCTCATATCATTACCCAATGATTGACCTCAATGATTGACTCAACTGAGGTCCCCAATTAGAGGTGAAAACAGCCATCTTTGTTTTAGTTCCTGTGTCTTTGTAATGAAGAATCAAACAGGTGATGAAAGTCCCCTTGTAGCAAAGTCTGTGTTCATTTTTGGCACTTCCACAGAGACACCTTCAAAATCAGTCAAAACAAGCTTAGGAAGCATTGCCAGACCCAGATGGCTGGGCCAGCTGGTCATGTTTCACTAGGAAGTGTAATTGCTCATTTAGGACTGGAGTTACCACTGCTGCTGCATAAATTTTGTACCCTTCTCACTGTTGTGCAAACTTTTTAACATGAAAAAAAATGGATACAGAAGTGCTGCAACAGAAGTACAAGACAGCTGCTGAGAGCAAAGAGACACGTTCAACAGGGCGTGAGCTCCCGTGTGTTAGCATTCTGGGAGTCTTGTGTGAGACATCCAGAATCACAGAATTTCTAGGTTGGAAGAAACCTTTAAGATCATCAAGTCCAACCATGTTCTAACACCTCAACCAGATCATGGCACCAAGTGCCACATCCAGTCTTTTTTTAAACACATCGAGGGATGGTGACTCCACCACCTCCCTGGGTAGATGATTCCAGTATTTGACCACTCTTTCTGTGAAAAACTTCCTCCTTAATTCTAGCCTGTATCTCCCTTGGCACAGCTTGAGACTGTATCCTCTTGTTCTGTCTGTTGTTGCCAACTGCAAAGCCTGGAATTATGTGCTGCTTCCCCTGCCTTAGGAAGTGGCATTCACTGTGAAGGCAGTATAAAAAAAAATTAAAAGGTAATTGCTTCAAACACTAGATTTGTTAAATAATAAGTAATTTATGAGACCTTGTCAGAACAGAATAACTAGGACAATTCATTTAGCTAGAAGAAAACAAGATATGATGAGAAATGGTTTAGAATAGCTGAAAAAAACCCTAAAATCATCCTTCAGAGCCTAAATGCTGTCTCACATTATTTTAAATGATGAATTACTGGGGTTGATCCTGCTAAGAACTAAACATTAAAATTTAGGAAGTACAGATTTTATTAAGCCTAGGCCAGTCCAGGAGAGAATAGAAGCCACTGCTCTCATAAATGTTTCTTTCAACCTAGATGGCAAATGGCTCCAAGCCTCTCCTAAAACTCCTTAACCTTGAATAAAATCTCCTGAGAGCAAGGAAGCATATTTCAAAAGCATCAAAGCACTTTGTGAACAGAAAGCTCCTCTGACATTGATATGTCTTCACAACATTTACATTGGATCATTACAGTGAGTGAGACATGGGGGAGTCAGATTGACACCTTGCTGGGAAAGGCACCCACCAACTGGCAGAACATGACAGAGAAAGACAATCACTCGATGGGAGGCACAAGGTGACTGCAGGAAAATCATGAAAAATGCAACAGGCAACACATGCAGCAGCTCTAGCACCCAGAGGAGCTCCAGCTTTCCAGGCAATACAGTGGGAAAACTCCTAAGAAAGCACAGAGGTACTGAGCAGTGGAATGAGAATGCCTGTTGTAGTGGTGAGCTGTCTGTACAACACCTGCCTCCGTCCAAAAATTGTACACTTTAATAGGCACAAAAAATAGTCACTGCATGTTCATTATATGCTCTTCTGTTTTAGTACAAACTACAAATGGTTAAAGGCAACCAGCTTTTCTTTGAACTGGAAGGGAACAGAGTGGCTCCAAAATGCAGAACCAACTGAAAGATGCTTAAAGAGATGACAGACTTTGATCTGAGACCACTTCCTAACTAAAACTGCAGACAGGCGAATACACGTTATCACCAAACACGTAGGTGTGCTGATAAATACATGCCTGAGTTCCCACTATATCACATTCCCTCTTTTGTGAGACCATGCAACATACCCTGCCATGGTAGTCTACAGATAAATTTTAAGTAGGAAACACAGACTAATGAAGTATGTCAGTAGAAAGAGAAGCTTGATCAGAGCTGGCTGTCAAAGCTTTTCATGTTTGGAGGAAGGAAATGTCAGAACAGCCGGAACACCGCAGAATTTTGAGTAGTGTACATTCTCCGACTTTGAAACAGTTCGGCAATAGATCCTTCTGGTGAGAGGAAATAAAACAGAGCTTCTTGCCCCAAAATGAGCTGGACATCCAAAACCTTTCAAATTAGTGTTTCACAAAGCTCTGAGATGTCAACACAGCAGCATTACAGACGGAGCTTGCATTTGGGTGGGAAAAGCCAAATATTCTCCATGCTTATGTTCTTATTAGAGAGTTGACATAGCAATGTCATCTAGACTTACAGGGAAGCTCTAAGTGCAGAACTTAACATCTGTGGAGAAAATTTTACATTTTAGAATATAATTTCATCATAAAAATTAAGCAAACTTTTCCAAATTCTTGGGTAAATGTTCTATTTTTGTTTTGAGACAAGCATTTGTAGCATCCCAAATACTGAATAGAGAGTGTCTATATGCAAATAGCCAAATAACTGTAATTTTGCATCAATCATAGCAAAATGAGTAACCTCAAAGGAATTTCACAGACAAGTTTACAAGCAGAGATACACCTTGACTAGTGAAATCAACATCTTTCAGTGGCAAAACATTACAGTGGGGTGAATGTTCAACCAGCTCTAGGTCACAGCAATTATAAGAACATTAGAGAAGATGAATTCTCCAAGCTGCCATAAATGCTGTAGGAAATATTTCCTTCACTGCTCATTCATTTCCTTCCTTGAGAATCCAGGAAACATGTTGAAATCCTGCACATGCACACTTTCTAGCACTCATTCATTTGGAGGCAACAACACACTTTACCTGTCCCTGCACATCACAGCTCACTCTTCCAGCACAAAGCAATGCCAGCACAGCAGGGTGCAGAACAGCTCACTGTGCCAGCTGTATGATTGCAGCTAACCTTTTGATTCACAGCACTTCTCAGCCCTTTATTACCATAGAAAAAGACAAATGGGAAAAACTTCAGGCATTCTGTTGTCTCTATATATTGCTGCAGGTAAGAGCTGCAGGAGCCCAGAAAGCTCCTTCACTGCAAACCCTTCAGTACACTGCTGGTAACTCACACCCTGCAAGGGATGCTGGATTTGGAGAAATGAGTTTGCACACTTAAATCAGCACCAGCTGCAGAGGTGCCAGTCTTCAGGGGTGCCTTCCCCTAAAGTTATGGAGGGTGATACCTACAGGACATTTCCCTCCATCAATGGCACTGGTTAGACCTCCAGCCTAACACAAGAAATTTAGGTTTAACTATGTGTTTAATCACAAGTTCTTGTGTGACCTTGTACAATTCCCTCAGTTTCTCAGCACTTTGCTGGAAAATGTCACTTCTGTGGTGGAAAAGGTGTTTAGGTACCCAGAACATACAAATGTTGGAAGATAAATGGATGAGGCAGACATGCAGTATAAGGAGTGATAACCCTCTGACATGCATTTTTGCATACTACAGTCTGTTTTTTTCTTTTCCTCTCAAATTTTAGCAGCAGCAAAACCTTTTAGCACATCCAGCAGTTGCCAGCACTGCAGGCAAAGAGGCCACCTGGTAGAGAAAGGACCACCACTGGCATGGCAACCCATCCTTCATCCCCACTGCAGTGGTCCCTGCACACATGCAGCTGCAGCCTGCCAGGGCTTAGCAGAGACATTTCTCCTCCATCAGCTCTCACCCACACACTCTGCTGTGTTCTGATATTTCTGGGGAACAAACAGCCCATCTTTAAGGCAGCCATGTCTGGTGCAGCGTCACCAGCAGCATCAGTCAAACGAGCTTCAATTTCTGAGTCTTTCCACAGGAAAGTGACCTCTGTCCCAGGCAAACCCAGGACAGCACTGCAAACACTCCAGCTCTGCACAGCTGCACCACAGACCAGGCAGGTGAAGCCAGGGCAGCCTTCCTGAGCGGCTCTTCCACGAGTCTGGGGCCGCAGTCACACCAGTACTGAAGCTGTAATGCTTGACCTGCCCATCACCCATCTGAGCATACTGGTTTCAAATATGTTCCAGAAGCACCAAACAACTGGGCAGAAAAACAGTTTTGCAAGTATTTCACAGCTTCTCCTCTTGTTATCTAATGCACTCAAGATTTGAGTTTTGTGTTGAAATACGGGTATAGTAGGTATTAGATTTTATTACTAGAGGTAATTTACTCTTGCAATCATTTAAACATATTTGAATGAAAAACAAATGGGAATCTTTCTCTTCTCAGAAAAGTTTACAGCAATGCTGTATGGAGGAGGGATGCCCAAGAGACCTCATTTCCTCTTCCCTCCCACTCACAGCTGGCTCCTAAAATAGATCTTCCTTCCCATAAACTATCTGGAGCTTTAAAGGAAGCTCCTTTAACAGGAGGTAATATTTTCATTCATGCATTACAGGGAGGCTTTAAACTTGGGACATATTTGCTACATGCTCCAAATACTACCATCTTTCTTGAGAAACTGGAACAGAAAAGGAGAGAGCAAAAACTTTGGGAGGTCACCTTGTCTGTTTGACCTCCCAAAATCAAATGGGTACTTGTGTAGAATGTCTGGGACCTTCTTCTCCTGAACACTAAAAAACAGTTATTTCTTGGTATTATAAAACAGAAAGCTACCAAATACAGTAACATTTAAGAACCCATACAGAAACTGTCTCCACCATTACAGACATATCTCCCTAAAGGACTACAAATAAAGACAGAACTTTTCTTTCTCAAAATCTTGAGCTAAAGAAACCGTTTGGAAAGTCCAAGCTTTAAATTTGACTAGCGACTCCAAAAAGCGGTGGCTGAGAGAAGAATCTCAGACCTGTAAGAAATTGTCAGTTTTGGGGCACTTGTTTCAGATTCCACATATTGCAATTATGAGTGAAACACACATCATAAGCTTATATACATATTAAAGTGTTAGAAGTTCACTTCAACAATGAACACATTCTATTCTTTCATGCTAAGTAGCATTTTTATTTTAATCTTCTTTAATTAATATCCTTCAGCTAATTTTTAATTTTCTTGTATATTATGACCAATGGACAGCTAATTAATAAATAGCATTTCAAATACTCTTTAATCAGTAGTTTGCATTCTTATTTTGAAATTTTTAAATATGTCAGAACCCACACTACACTATCTTCATTTGTATTATGCCTGAAAGTTTCAGTGAGACTTCATAGTAAGCAAATGAAGTTTTGATGAAGCCTGAAAAGTTTGAATAAATCCTTCTTGTTTGCTTTTTTGTTGCTTTTATGAAGCACAAACAGCTGCCTAAAAGGGAAAGGGCTTGACATGATGCCTGTGAATTGAACTTCTGTGGATATCTCTAAGTGTCTAAAATGTAATTGAATGGAATGTATTTGTCATATATATAAATATAAAGTAAAGCAAATGGTAAGATTTTAGTCTATAAAATTGGGATTTTAGCTGCTCAAATGAAAAACTAATACAGAATCACTCACTCAACACTCAAAAACACAAAATGCCTCTTTTCAAGCAACATCTTTTTGACTGTCTAGGGTTCTGTATCCAGAGCAAAAGAAAACATACTATGTGGATTTTTAAATGGAGCAACTGAGAGGATATTATTGATATTTTGCAAGACTTTAGTACCATTATTATAGAGTGAGTAAATCTAGGATGGAAAAATAAATGAAAACTGTGATAAAATTCCACATGATTTTATCACACTGCATTGTGGTAATCTGTAGAGTCTTCAATAAAATAACTGGATTTTTAGACACACTGAATGCATTGGAACTAATCTCAATACACTTAATCAAAAATTGCTTTCACTGCCTCAAGGGATATTAATTATTTAAGTGGGAAAACTGAGATTAAAGGATAACTGTTAGGTAGGTAAGAAGCAGCAATTGCAACTGTTTATACTACTGGGAAGGAGGACATAATTTTCTAGTCTGTGTCAATCCCAGCTCTGCTTAGTATTTTAATTGAAACCTTGGTCCAAGGAGAAGGTGGTCCAAGGTGCATGGTACTGAAGTTTTAGCTAACACAGAATAAAAAGTTAATGCTAATTAAAGAGAACAAATTTTCATGCAAAGAGAATTGCACAGACCTATGGTGCAGAGTCACAGAGATGGGAAGTCAACAATGCCAGGCCTGCAGCAATAAACGAGCATTTTTTTGCTGGAATCTGAGCATTATTACATAAAGCTGACAAGAAAGAAAAAGGCAAAAGCTGAATGCTTAATGGCAAGACAGCAGTGTTAATGACAAAACAGTTACCTGCAGAGATCATCAGGGCTGCTCACAGGTAATGCTCCACTGCTGATTGACTTCCAGAAAAAAAAAAAATCGAAACATGCGGCAAGTTGGGTTTACACTCCCAGACCTGCCCCTTTTAAAGAGGAAAAGGGATAAACAATAGTTGCAAACTCAAGTACCAGTGACATGGGCAGACATGGACTAAAATTTTGATTTGAAGAACAAACTGATGTTCATGGGATGAAACTGAACTTTAGGAATGCTTCAGTTTCAGCCCAAATCTCAAACTCAAGAACTTTCAGATCTGAGACTGGAGTCAAGGCCTGTATCTCTGACTCTGTTCCATCTTGTAAAAGGAGATGCAATGTAAGGCAGGCCTCAAAAGACAAGCTGCTCCCCTTCTGCAGTGCAGGAACAGTTTACTTTATTGATCAGGCTCAGAAAGAGCCAAGGTTCCTCTCCCAGCTTTACCCAAGGAACAGGCAAGATGAGTTGGTGAGCAGGAGTGGAGTCTGGGCAGCTACTGCAGGCTCTGAACCGCCTGGAAAGGGATGTCAACTGCTTACTGAATGAGAAGGTTGTTTGTAACCTATGTGTGCCTTTATCCACATTCTCTCTATCCTGAGAAAAGCCTGTCTGAAGCAAACATCTGTATCCCAACAATGTTGGGACACTATTCTCCCTGTTTACTTGCTCTTACTGTCTTCAACCTTTTCATGACATTTGTTTTATAGTGTAGGAATTGGGAATAGTCTTCTCTATCATGTTTGCCAGAACAAAAGGTGAGCAAGTCCCTACTTCTAAGCATCTCAGTATAAACAAAAAGTAAGCAGGAAGATTATTACAAATGCTCAGGGATTTTCCTCCACTCCTTTAATGCATTTGCACCAGACAGGTGCTACAAGGGATGAAAGCAGAATGCAGAGACTCCACTCAAGGCTATGAAAGCCTTCAGCGGCTCTGGTCCAATTTGCTACGTCCGTTCTGTAGGGCATCAGACATGAGAGCAGAGAGGCACTAAGAGTGGCTCGGGTTGCTGGCTTTTTGTCACAGTGGAGGTAAAGCAGAGCAGAACCCTGAAGCACCTGCACTTAAATTACTGGTCACCAGATGTCACTGTCAGATGGATCCAACACAACTGGAAAACCCATCCCTGCCGTAAACGTGTCAGCCCCTCTAGCCACGATTGTTTGTTCTTCAGAGAACCGGGAAACCTCAAAGTCTGCCTGGAAACAGTAAAACACTTGCAGAACCAGTTATCCATCAAAAAGTATGGACGTTGAACGTCCTGGGCGATAAATGCAGATCTCAGACTGCCTGGAATTCCACCTTCCTCTCAATGCCAAGTATTAATGGGAAACAACAAAATGGATGGTTATTATACACATCCTACTAAAATGTTTGTGCTTCACTCCACACCTATACAATGTCTGCTTGAACCTTTAACCAAGGTGATAACATTCTAAGAATCATAAAAGCTGCTACTAAACTGGATCTATATCAATTATTAAACTCTCTCCCAGCAGAAACACTCAGTAGCAACACCAACACAATAATTTGGGTCATATGCACTGCATGGGAATTATGGCAATTACATTTCTCTCCTCTCTGGGAAAGCATTCTGGACAACTCTTACACAAAAGAGGATTTTTAATACCATTGTGTTCACAGTCCTTGTAACTGCTTCTTGTTCTGCTTTAGCAACTGGAAATTTTAGTTCCTTGATTATGAATGTGATTCCCATGGTACTTCACTTCTAGCAACAAATTTCTTGTAGGCCTGTTCCAAATGAAATAAGTTTTTATTTGGGGGGGGTTCACTTTAATAAACTAAGCAGGAAGTTTCTTGTGGTTTCCTGCTTGGTGTTTTCCCCCCATCAAAAGATCAAACCTCCGTTCCTTTATTTTATATGAAGCAGACTTTGATGGTTAGGTGATGCAAATACAGAACAGACAAATTCAGCTTTCTGTAGCTCTGCTCCCCACTGAAAATTTAACCACAGTCTGTGTAAATCTGGGGCTGCCACTTTCCATTTCATTGCTGCCTGAGAACTTTTATCATCTGGCCTCACTAGTACTGATATTCCTTTTAGAGCAGCAAGAAGCAAATCCATAAATTTGCTACAATCAAGACTAAAATTCTCACTGATTTCAAGATTAGGATCTTTAACAGATTTATGCTACTAGAGAAGAAAGGAAATAGAGCTTCCATTTCTAGATACATCTGTCTAAATCATTAGAAAAAACACTGCAATAATTTCAGTTTAGTTGTGATTTAGCAGCTCATTCACAGTGGATTTGATGAATGAATGATTTTTTGTTTCCTGCTCAGGGGCTGTATTTTTGACAGATCTCATGATGTTTCCAAACCCACACTTGTTATTTGCTTCCATGATTAGAGCACAATTCAAGATAAACTTGAATGTATTATTTAATGATTTGTACTTTAATACCTTCAAATTATTTAAAATTTTGATGTACAATTTAATCTTCTTTTTCCTTGCTTTTTTTCTAAGTCACCTCAAAATACCACTAGAAGTCAGCAACAGCAGCTGTACCAAGCAGAGCAGTGGGAAAGGTGGCATTGTTTCCCTCAAGAACTGAATTAAATATATATTGTTGGACCATTTTACATTTAGTTAACTTGAATTCACACTTCTCAGAAGTCAGCCTGCATGAGAGCTTCAGAACTGATGCCAGAACTTGAAACAATAGATGACAAGTCACAGAGTATTTCTTAGTTCTTATCTCTGCATTATATACTCAAAAATGTTTTAACAACAGATTTTAGAAGACTTCACAAACCTGTACTCAAACCTTTCTCCTGAGTACAGTAGAAAGGCAAAGTAGAAAGGCACAATCTACAGAAGTAGACTGCGCCTTTGCAATTTCTATGCATTGAGGGATACAGTCTCCCAAACACAAATAAAATCTGCAGGAATTTGATTTTTGTCTCCCCTTCACAACCAGGGAGCTGAGATACAAGATTGCTGGAGTGCCTAATTTAAGCACCACGTCTGGCTGGCTTTGTTTCCGTGTCAGGACTATTTCTCACCACAGATTGTATAGAAGTCTGACTCTTGACAGCTGAGGAAAGCTGGCAGACTAAATCTCTTGCTGCTCTTTGGAACTGGGTACCACAACACCCAGTGCACCTTGTACTAAGCAGACAGAATTCCACTCTTCAGCACTGTACCTCCACAGAAGCATGGGAACAGCCAGCTTTAAGAAAAGACCCCAATTTGTTATCAGCAGCCTCTGTTGGACCTTTAGGGCCAGTGCAGCAACCTTTTCTTGGATTGGGCTAACATCCCCATTCTACATCACTAGGGGAAAGAAAAACCCAGGCTGACAGCTTTGGGTGAGCATGCAGGGCTCATGGTCATGGGAGAGGGGGAGAGAAGAAAAACATGATTGTCTAAAGAGAAAGCTAGAGATTTTGAAATCAAGAGATCATAAGGTGACCACTGTCACGAGAACACTGATCAGCATTTAGCCCTCTGGTACTACATGAAATTGAGTAAACATAAGAATTCCAAACTTAAGACACTAGGGGAAAAAAAAAATCACTGAGCATTTAATGAAGAATCCAAAGAAAGAAATGAATGTCTGCCTTAGATGATGCAATTGATCTAATGGAAGGGAATAATCAAAATATTTTTCATATATGATATAAGCTCTCTTCCCCCAGTAGCATTATGTTAATGCTACTCAGAACTGGGGTCTTAAACTTTCCAATGCAGAGATCTCAGGAAAAAATTCCTGCTTGGATTCTCAGGGTTGCCAGGCCTGAAAGAGTTTAGCTGGTGAGGTCTGCTTAGGACTCGTGATCTTGGAAAGCTTTGGTTTCACTGCCTGTATTCCAGTAGATTTTGTTTTGATTTGGTGGAATGAAAATTATTGCCATGCATTGCCTCTGCTGAAGAGACAAACAACAATCTCTAAGTATGTGTTACGTGTAGGAAAATGAATACTGTGAAACTACTCTGTAAAGCAATCAAGTGTGTTGTGCAAATAAAACTTAGAGGAACTGTTCAAATGCTTATTCTTAGTGCCTTGGTGAACATGATCTTAACAGAAAGCACACTATCTCTATTTAAATCATCAGAGAAAACTTTCCCTTTGGAAATATGAGAGAGAGAGAGGGAGAAATATGACTGTCTGAATCCTAGAAAATGTGACAGGGCAATATGTATCTTTGTTATGTAAAATGGATCTATATAGCCTACACGATCTAAAATGGGATTTTTTTACATAGACACAAAAGCACTTGTTTTGTCTCAGTCACTGGTAAATAAACAATCTTGGGAAAAGTCAGAAGCAGCTTTCAGTGTTTCTCTATGTGGCAGCTGGACACAAGACCATTTTTTGTTATGGAATGACTAGCAAAGATAAACTCTTGGGAAATATTCCCAAAACAATTGAAATAGATTTTGCTATTTGCAGAAGGCAATGTTACTGTTTAATTTATAAAGTTAATAAAGTGGCTTCTAAATTATTTAATAAGGTAGGGAGTAATCACAAAGTTAGTACTGTTTGCTTTGATAGTGCTATGAATCACACACCAGATTCTGGTCATGAAATAAACAACTATAACAATTTCAGTTTAAATAAAAAATAACTACAAAGCAAAAGGACTTAGCTTAGAACTACAAAATTTTTACTAGTTTACACATGCATTTTTACATCCCTTATTCTTTACTATGATCATGGATAACTAATTCATAACACTATTCAATGCAAGCACTTTATCTCAGTCTTTTTTGAATTGCCACAGTATTTCTGGGGCAGGGAGATCTGAGGACAGAATGAAACCATTTATGGTTCCAATCTGAATAACAATCCTTGGAAAGAGGCAGATAGAGCAGAGGGAGAAAAAGAAGGAGAAACAAGGATAATTTTGATTCCTTCCTTTCTCAGATTAAAGATCAAGTTTTTCAAATCCCATTTAATGTACTGAAAAAGATTGAAGTTGCTACAAGTGTCTGAGTGTTTGTGGGTTCAGCCCTGCTCTGGTGCCAGGTGATAGACACAAGTTCCTACAACCCATGTACACTTAGTGTGTCTGTGTGCACACACAGAGAAGGATTAGGAGTGACGTTGTAAATAAGTCTGTAATATCTAAAATAGATGGAGAGCTCTGTATTTTTCATGGGACTAATTCTTATGATGTTGTTCATAATCAGAGCTATTATTGAAACTTGCCTACCATCAAAACCTTTGTTCAAAGGTTTAGAAATATTTGGGGAATATTAAGGGAAAAAATCCAAATAATTATGTGAAATAGCCAGGACACTGTCATTTTAAAAAATTGCTGTTGATAAGGAGATAAAAACAAATCTTTTTCAGCAATTTTAGTTATCCAACCAAGCCTGCAAATGGAAGAGGAGAAATTTTCATTTGTGTTTTGGATTGATACTTTTAATGAACAACAACTTTTATTGCCTACCTCAATCAATTTCTTCTGTATGTGCACAGTGTCCACAAGAACTTCTCAGTAAATCTGCAGTGAATCTCTCGAATTCTTGTTCCAGTGTGACAGTCCCTGTTACAATTACAGTCCAGCATTTAGCAAGTACAAGCAGAGCAAAGCAGAATAAAAAATACTCAGAAACCAAACAAGAGTTGTATCCAAGTCATGTAGATTCTACCTCCCAGAAACTATTCTGGCAGCTCAATCTCCTCACCTGGCTACATTGTGGTGAAGTAATAAGCACAGAAAATCAATCCTGCAGAGTCAAATCCTTAATTCCCACTAATTTCATAGAGTTCATGCACAGAGGGGCAGCATCCATTGCTGTCTCTTAACCAATGGTCCTATGAAGCCAAAGTTCATTCAAGACTTACCCCCTGGAGCTCCTTTTTACTTGAGATAATTGTTGGTCTGACAAGCCCATATGATGGAAAAAGAGGAGGAAAAAGACATTGGCACCTCAGGCACATTTGGCAGGATACTGGAGGGAGCATTTCAGCCTTCAGCTCTTCTGTGGCCAGCTTAAGGCTCTGAGAATGAAGATTTTTCTTCCCACTTACCTACCTGCAGACCTGTCTGTCCCTGAGCTCCACAAAACCCACTCCCACCCCAGGGCACTCCCTTCCCAGCCCTCCTAGCAGTGATCCCCAGAAGCACCATCCTGTTCTTCCACAGCCTCACCCAGAGACTCGGGGTTGTCCTTGGCAGCCCCCCATCCTTAGCAGCAGCAGCAACACTCGAGTGCCTGTCCCTGTGGCAGGCCTGGGGGTGATTCAGCCCTGTGGGCTGCTCCTCCTGCCTCAGCTGCTCCCTGTCTGCTCCAGGGAAGCAGTGGTGAGCCAGATGAGAGCATTGCACAGGTCACAAGCTGAGCCACATTCGCCTAGAAGCATTCCAAGGGCTTTAGCCCTGAATCTCAGGGCAGAAATTCTCTTACACCCCACAGCCCAGCAGCTGGCTTTGCTACCAGTACTCACTGGGGCCATCTCATCTTGTTCCTGCCTTCCCTGTCCCACTGGCACACACCAGGGGCTGTTAATAACTTGACCACATAAAAGTCTACATCACATTCTTTCTTGCCAACAAGGTTTATTTACTTCAGTCAATCCATTTGTCAGCCACTACAGCAAACTGCATGTACCAGCTCTTCCTGCAGCAAAGGCTCTTGACAGAGCTGCTACTATGATTGCTGGTAATGTGTTAGTGCTAAAAATTACATCATTTTATGCCAATGTTTGTTTAAACAAGAACTGCAATATGAGCTGCTGTTCAAACTAGGAATATGGGAAGGGTTGGAAGGTACCTCCTGAGTCATGCAGAGCTTGCTTTTCCTAATGGAGACCAGACATCCCTTAATTCCTTTGATCCTTGTCTCCCACATCACATACATGCACACGCACACATATTCTTACCTCGCTCCTCTTACTATTAAAAACTCTCCTTTAAAGGTATTACACTTGGCTGACTTAGAATAGAGATTTCAGAAGTCAGGGTGACATATGTGAGAGCTAAGGATAGACCATGCTCTGTCAGAAGGATCTATGAATATTGCAAAGGAAATTAGATGACTTCAGGGTCCAGGCATCTTTAGAGAAGATAGCAAGACAAGCTCTCCTTTAAATAAGTCCACTCAATGACAAGAACAACTCCCACAATACTGACCAATCCCTGCTTCCCAGACACAAACACTCCTATAACAAGAGGCAATGAAAGGCAAGGTGGAGGGAATATAAATGCATATTTAATGGAAACCTTAGAACATTGCAGTAAGCATACACAAAATTAAATTATTGAAACCTGAAAGGTAAATCATATCCCACATTAACTTGTCAGGCAGAGCATTGGCCCTGAGAAGGGGAGAAATAGGAAGATATCATATAGTCCTCCTAGGGTCTTCTTGTGCTGAATAAGTTACAAGGCATTATGCAGAGACTACATCATCCAGGAGCAACCTGGAACTACAGGGGATGGAGGCAGATATTACTTACCCTGACTTATGCTGAAGATGTAGAATGATAAGGGCACTGCTTTTCACCAACCTGAGCCATGGACATCATGTGTACCAGGAGGTGTACACTAATTTTAGTCACAAGTAGATTCCCCAAGGACTTCTGACAGATGATTTATCAGCAGTGAATGTTGTGAAGGCAGACACTCCTCTCCAAATCAATCTTTATCCAGTCTTGATAAGGTAACAGTGTTTTGTAGTCTCACTTTCTAGTAATTGGTTCTCAAAGCTTGCTTTTTCCACACTGCTCCTTTAATACTCTGTAATGCCACAGGCTGCCTTTGAAGAGTGAATAATAATGAAGAGCTTTAAAGAGACTTGTAAAAGTTATGAAGTCATAAAACTCTATTTGATTCCTCCTTCAGTCTGTTTTCTGGGAATGGCTGAATATAAATAGTGAAGTGATCTCACAAGCTTTGAATGAAATGTTCTTTCTCCTTTCAGGCTGCACTTCCCACTGTGTTATCCCCACTGGTATTTCATTGCCTTCAGAAGGATGGTTTCACAGCCCAGGTCACAGCTGAGATGACCATGATACACAAAGTATCATCATACAGTTTCAGAAGGCTTCAACCCATAGAGAAGAACACAACTTCAGAAGGCTTCCAGTGTTGACCCTTCTTGTTCTTTAGCCCAACCTTTTATACCTCTCCTGTTGATGCACTGCACCTGTGTGCCTCTGTTCCCTCTGGTGGTTGGTCAGTGCCCCTGGGCACTCCATGGCTCATTGCTGTCAATGCTGCTCGCCTGCTTCTCACAGCTGCAGCCCACTGGGGATGAGGCTCAGCCCCAGCCCCACTCCCAATTACCCCAAACTGTGTGCCTACATGATGAGATGCATATAGAATCTTTTTCCAGTTCCTTATCAACAGTATTTTGGGACATTTGGCCAAAAAATATATGCCTAGTCTCCAGGGGTTCCTTTTCAAATGCATGGTGTAAACCAATTCTGTATTGGGCTACAGTCATTGTGATGCAGAAGGTACATCAAAACACACTTCTCCCAACAAGAGTTGCTCTTGTTTTCCTTTGGCTCCTTGTTCCTGGTGACTGTGTATAGGGGCTTCCCATAAATTGTGTTCATTTCACCTCCTCTCTTCCTGAGGTGCAGCTACGTTGTGACAATTGATACTTCTGCAAAGAAAAATAGTTTTCTTTATCATGTTGCACAGTCTCAACTTCCACCAGCCCATTAACTCAAAATAAACTCCTAAGCATTTGACTGTCTGATCAGTGTCTGCACAGTGACATTTACCAGGAGAGGCAGACAAGAAATAGTCAGTGACTGGAGATTTTTAGACCAGAATAGTGACACTGTAATCTTGCTCTTTCCCTCCCTACACCCATCACCCCCTTCGCCAATCTCTGTACCCTTTTCTAGACACAGCTGAAATAACCATTAGAAGTGTCCCTTGACATGTGCTCAAATCCAAAATACAGGTTTTAGAAATTACTTGAAAATTTAAAAAAAAAATTATAATAATAAAAACAAGGAAGTAAAAAGAAAAGCAATTTAAGTATCCTTTAGTTCCAAGACATAGAAAAGACATCACTATTACTTAGCTCATTTCTGAAGTCAACAGATGGTCGTGCTACATTTAGAGCACTTGGAAGTTGTTTTCTCTGTTGTTTGTTAAAGGCAAAAACCTTGGAAGTAGGTTCAAAAGACTGTATCCAGAAGGCTTTATGCCAATCCTACTTAATCCAGCTTTCCTGATACTGCTGCAAACAAGTGTTACAGCTGTGAGTAGGTATACAGTCACAGAGCATTTGTAAGTACACATGAGCCAAATTAGAAGCAACAAAAATCTGATGTTATCACTCCAGTTTATTTCATGCACCCAGTCAGTGGCAGCAGCTCACAGATGCTGAAGCAAGAGATGCTTTAGTAAACAGAACAATTAGCAGCATTGTATGAGCCACTAGCACAGCAAAATAAACTTGGAGATATGTGGTTATACCTCTTCCCAAAAAGAATAGATTGTAAGGAACAAATTACTTATCTGAAAGAGTGGATTAGCAACTGCCAGCTCTGTACCATAGAGATGGAAGCAAGAGTTCTTGAAATGGGAACTTACAAAGGTACTATGCAATAAGTAATTAATACCATGCCTTTATATCAACCATCTTTTTGTCTTGTTTTAAGGGAAAAAAAAATCCCCACACTGTTTTCTTGCCATGATGCAGTGCCACCAAACACTGACAAACAAATGATCAATGCTTAGCATTGCTCCCTAGCCTGGCTGCTTTCAGTCATATATGGTAATCAATGATCCATTCATGATAGCTCCCTGCAATTATCACAGCAAAGATTGGGGACAGATAGGCATACAAGGCACTAAAACTAAATAACCACAAAGTATTTCACCCGTGCATTCTCCAGTTGCTTCCTCCATTTATGGATAATGGCCCTATTTGCAGACAATGGCAGTAAAATTTTCCTCCAGGGATTTATTTATAACATTTATTTCTTGGATTATGGTTTGTATTTTCTAATGTGGTAAGTGCCCCAGAGAAACATTTAAGTGAAACAATCAAGAGAGGATTTTGCTCTCCTGTCCCATAATTCCTGCATCCTAAACATTCAACAGAAGGTGTGCATTAACCTCACACTGTACTGTGAGCTGCACTCACCTTTCCCCAGCCTCCACTACTGCCAGCAGAGCACATAGGGACTGCAGTCTTGGTTATTCAAATTAAAATAATCCAGAAGCTCACCTGGGCTGTGCCCACAGACTGGTGAGAAGAAGATATGATTTCTGTGTTTTACTAGTGTTTTTATTCTCAAATTAAGACCTAAAGCTATTGTTAAAGTCCACCAAGAGAAATAGCAGGTGGGTGAAAAATTGGTCATTGGCTTGCCTCTCCTGTGAAAACTTGAAGTAAAGCTGAGAGAGTGGTCTACTTCATCATAATTTTTCCTGAATTAACTGATAAAAATAACAGATGACTGTACTGTCAGTGATGCCCTATTGTTTATGTAGATTAGCTAGGATCCATTGGCATGTCTACTAAATTACAAGTCCCTACTGGCTAGTCTATATAAAAAGGTACTTGTAACAGCAGCTGAAAGGAATAAAAACCAGGAGCCAAAACCAGAGCTTTACCTCCTTTCATCCTTATTTTTCACCTGTCCCTTTAACATTCAGCAGCCAGAAAATGAATGACAGTGATTAAATTATTTGTCTGCCAGATGATCTCAGTTGCTGTTCTTAGCAGAATATCCATGCAAGCCATTGAGAAAGCAGGATATGAGCAGGTGAATCAGACTCTGCAGGGTCCCTGCACCTCTGACTCTCTATCAGCTTCTCCCTGGCATTACAAAAATTCTGAAAAAAAGATAACCAACCTAAATGGATGCTAAATATTGAACTAAATCAAAGACAATATATGTGAACTTTGATTGTCTAACAAATGTGACCTAAAAGGAACAGGAATTCTGCAAATGAGAGCCTGAAAGCTCCCTTCATGCTTCCACCTGCTCGTCCTTTGAGGTAGATTTTGTTTAGTTCCTGTAAAATAAAGGCATGACTCAGGACATATGGAGTGGTAAAGTATAGAAACTAAGATTGCAAAGCTACCACTGTGTCTTCAGAAAGCTTAACAATGATTTCAAACTGCTCATTGTTATGGTGCAGTCCCATGTTTCTTTCTTGCACACGTTTTCTCATTAAATTGGGAAAGTGGTTGTTGGGAAAGTGGTGTTTGGGTGAGTGGACCCATCCCCCTATATTTTACCTGTACAGTGCCTTGGACAATTAAATATTTATCTCCAAATGGAGATTCCAGGCTTTATTACGACCTGAATAATACATGTAACTTGAGTTCTAACCTCCTAAAGGGCTATTAGCAAGTCAATTTTTTTCTGTCTGTTCAGCACTGCTTCCTGACTACCAGCCACTGATAGCATTTTAAATAAACTCTTTGGTCTGTGCACGTGTTACCTGTTCTTTCTCCCCTTAACCAAATTACAGCACTTGGTTAAATCAAACTACTTATTTAAAAAGAAAAACTTCTCTCCCTCCACTCAAGAAAAGTTGCTGTTAGCAACTTAACCTAATGAGCAAGTTATCCCAAAGGATGAGATATTAATTTAAATAAAGAGAGAACCAAATTTGCTCTTATTACGAGGATTGCTTGGTAGGGGAAACCAGCAGGTAAAAAAATTGTAGATTCTCATGACAAGTACTTACAAAGACAATATATCCCATAGCCCTAAAATACATGCTCCACAGTTTTTAAACCACTGTAGGACTTCAGAACTCTTCTGTGTTAATTTTGGAGAGAGAGGAAAGAACTGAGACAGTATCATTTGCTTGCCTATGCACTCATAAATTTTCCATGATTCCTCCACACATGATGGAGGAACATGAGATGCACATTTCTCAGGATTTTTAAAGTGCTCCTGACAGTTTCTAAGGATATTCAAAGCATTGCTTTATGAAGAACTTAGCCCAGACACCCAGTCAGTTCTGGCAGCCTATCTCTCATGCTAAAGATGCCTCACATCAGCTGCCCTTTGAAAGGCATTCACAAAAATAACTGAACTTAGTAAACAGGCTTTATAAAGTAAATCAAGAATATTTGTGTTCAGTCACCTTGGATTTTTAGGTATTTTTAGGTAAATCCCTCTCTGTGTATTTAAGAGGGTGTGGCTTTGGGAACATCAGTAGGCAGTGGTGCCTCAGGGAGGAGTGTGCTACATAAAAAGGAAAAAAGTTCCCTTTGCACTTAACCTGCACTTTCTAAGAGGGACCCTGCCTTCCAAGGGAAAGCCTGGCTAAAACACTTCATGGAGAAGCTGCCATGGCCTTCCTGGTCAATGGGCTTCACACACTGTCTCAGACTCTTAAATCATCTGATGGGCCAGAAAAATGGGAAAGAAATGACACTTCACTTAAGCCTGTGGATCAGGCTAAAAGCTTCCAAATGCTAAGAACTAAAGATAAGGTACACTTCCCAGCAGGGGACAATGGAATGAGTTGTAACAATTGCAATTGCCATTTCAGAGCCTTCTGAGTGATGAGTGGTTTCATTACAGAGAGTGTTGACAGCATGACAGCTCTCTGAGAGTGTGTACTACCTGCACACACCACACACACTGTGCTTCCTGCTTCTGGCACCCAGAAGAAACTACCAATACATACAGCAACATTCTGGAATGGGCTTCCTAAATTGAGAAATTCAGTCCCTGCTGTCAGCCAGCTGTGTCACACAATCCCCTTCATAAGCTGATAGAAGAACATCCTCAAAACTATCTGGGGAGAGAGGTATTTTTACCAGCATTAGTCTTCCTGGAAGGACAATGTAGAAACTAAAACATCTGTCATTTAGCAATCATTTCCTTCCTAAATGTAGTTGTGTACCAATTTGGTTTTATGCCAGATTTTTCTTTTAGATAAATGGTTGTTTTCCCTCTCTGGTGTTTTTCAGCCAATACATCTGTATGCAGCAATTGCCTTTCCTTTAAGCCTTTCCTTTGATAAGTTAAATAAAGTTACTTTACTCTTGATTTTTTATGATTGAAAAGATCTCATCCTAGACTGTTTGCCCTTTTTTTGGTTTACATTCCAGCATTAATTAGTCCTGCTCAAAGAGAAGCACCTGCACATAGTAAGAACAGTATATATTATTATGTCTAGATCTTACAGGATGGATACTTCCCCTCATGTCTATTTTCTCAGCAAAGGTTGGTATTTTTCAGGGCTGCATCATACAGTCAGATCTGTTTTATTTGAGTCTTGTCTACTACTGAATTTTGAACAGGAAATCTTCCTGTTGACAGCAAGCATTTTTCTGTTTGTCTACCTAAATCAGGACTTTGTCTTTTAAATTACTAAATTGAAATGCAATTCTATAAGTGAGGTAGCTTAGCTCTTCCTCATATTTTTGCAGGTGCCTTTGGGAAATCCAGTTTTTTCCATCTTTGGGGTATTGTTTTATCCCATAGTTCTTAGCAAAAATAGAAAATAAAATCAGTTGTTACCTCAATTGAGCATCTTCACTATCATTCCTTCTCAAATATTATAATTCCCTGTTCAGCATAACCTCCTTTCAATACTAAATGAGATACTTCAAGGCACTCATCAAATCTGTTTATAATTTTTACACTAACACCATTTGCGGGAACAGCAGATTGGTGTTGTCATTGTATGAAGGAAAAATATGGAACTTGTTAGGGTTTAATTAACTGAAGGACTTTTATAAATCAAAAGTACCTTTTGGAAAATTCACAATGGTCAGAATTAGTCTCAGAAACATAGAAAGGGAAAAACATTGGGGCTGTCAAGCAAAATTTAATCTTCTGTATTTGAAAGAGATGTTGCTTGCTTTAAAAAAACATGACAGACAATGATCTGCAGGGACACTCTAGGACATAAATGCAGGGCCTAATGGAACCATTAACATCTGTGGATCCAGCAGCACTTCCTAGATTGATCATGGCTTGGGGGAATCTTTCACTAGACAAAGAATACTTCTTTTTATATTGCCAACAAGGCTACTCATTGAGAAAGCCCTTATGACACCAGTATGATATTAGAGCACTTCTAGGAGCTCAGGGTGGTGTTCCAGATCTTAGATTGTGCCAGAAGGGGAACAAAATAGGGATACCAAATAAACAGCAGGTAAGGGCTTGATCCAAACTGTAACACTGAAGATAGAACTTGCATCAGTGCTTTCTGATATGTATATAACTGATTCATTAGCAAAATCCTAGAATTAGATTAATTTTTAAACAAAATTACCAGAGTAAGCAATATTCCAGCATGTACATCTTTATACACAGAGACAGAGTGCTTGCTGCTGCTATCTCTGACAAGGTATCTATTCACTTATTACACTTTAAGAGAATGATGCAATCTTCCTGCAATTAAGTACCTGTCTTATTATAGACTCTGTTACAGACAGGTCCAAGAGAAAGGCAGGAAACTGGAATGCTGGTGCACAAATGTAAATTATTTGCTAAGGTGTAAAGACTTTGTTTCTTGTTCTCACCTAGTCTAATTTCACATGTCTTGCTGTCTCACTGTTGCTCCAAAGGCATAAATACATATAAATAAACATGCATGTGTGCAAGTGCATAATGATTTTTTTTTCTAATAGGCACTTCTGACTGGGATAAACACTTGCTGTAGAATTTGACTGCATCAAATTCAGGCATATTCTTAGCGACACATTTAGCATATGGAATTAAAAACCATAGAAACCACTCAAAGAATTTAGGTTTCTAAACAAGAATGGTGAAAATTTCACCCACAATTCAGAACAGCTGTCATTTTACCTGAGTTTCAAACTGGTTTGTACTTCTTGATTTTTCCTCTGGTTTTATGTTTATAAAAATACTCCATAGCGCATCTGTAATATTTTATGCTACAGACCCAACTAGCATTTACAGTCATTCATTAGTAACTGATACTTGAAAGATTACAGAGGCCTGAACTGCATGTACATCCATAATACAAGGAAGCACTATTACAATGTATTTGTTGAGATAATGAGGTAGGGAAAACAAACAAAAAAGACACCACTGCTGTAGCTGATTTTTCTTTTAAAACAGTCCATTAAATGTCTTTTGGCAAATTACTTATTTAAATCAATGGGCAGCTCAGGGAATCATTTCTGTGGCTCCTAATAGAATTCTAAATTTCTTTGTTTGATTTCTTTTATTGCCATTGGTTGCATCAGACATCTGGGAACAAGTTAAAGAAAACCCAACAATAAAAAGGAAGCTTTATGACACTGAGGTCAGAGAGTAGAAGGCTACACTGAGAGATCAAACCTAGCACAATGAAGAACGTGCATCCTGCAAGGAAAGGAGGGCCCATTCTTTTTTCCCAGGGCAATACAATTTTCCTATGTGATTATATACAAAGAGCTGAAATTATTCATGCAAACACTTCCATTAGGGTCAGCTGGAGTGCAGTGAGCAGGATGTGTAAGAGCATTTCCTTGCAATCAGCAGGGACCAGGAACTCTGTTGTGCTAGATATGGTTGAGACACACTGAAGGGTCTTCTGGGCTTTTATTGTCTGAACTAAAAAAAGTAAGAGGAAGAGAGAAACAGAGGCAAAGTGCAATTAGCACCTTGATGCACCTTAAAGCAAATAAAAGTTCATTTCTAATATCATAAATGTCTAAATTTTTGCCAGACCATGGTCAAACTGACTTGCCAGAGGACATAGACATAATATCTGTGAAGAGTTCAGCACTGAGTTCCATTATTCTTAAATCAGCCCCAAATAATTAATCCAGGCAATAGCATGCTATGCACATTTACTTGTTTAACAGGAGCTTTACTGTATCTTTGTAAAAAGATACAAAAAATTAAGAAGAATAAAAAGGATCCAACAACATATTAAAAGATTTTTTTATTATTATTTAAATGATGGGAAAAATCTAGAAAGGATAAAAGCAATCGGATAGCACCTGTTTATATTATTCATGTACCTAGAGCATTTATAAGTATAAAATATTCATTTAAAAATAAATATTGTAAAACTGCCTTCTTTACTATCATTTTAAATGTAGTTCCCTGTAAGGAACTTGATAATATTCTCTATGATAGAAGGGAGGCAATTTTTTTTCTTAATCAAGCCAAGTGTCTGCTAGAACAAGTTAAAATCAAATGCTCCTCTTTGAGCAGTTTTTTCCATACTCAGCCCTTTCAGAACTGGAGGTGCTGTGTTTGTGAAGCCTCTGAAGCCATGGCTGGACAACTTGACAGGATGTAGCATGAACTGTTGGACTGAATCAACCACAATGCCAAAGGAAGCCACAGACTGTCACATCGAGCAGAACTCATCTGATGGAAATCTCTTGTGACAAATTAAAACCTTTCTGGTCTCTAAAAAGTGGGTACCAAAGCAGTGCCCTAAATACAATTTACCATCCATCAATCCTTGTATTTACAGTGTTTTTCAGGCAGTTATTTCTGCTGTTTCTTCATTCCATCTAAATCATGTAGTTAGCAGGAGCTACCAGTCCTTAAGGAATGTGGTACCTGATGCACATTTGATGCTGGATTTATTTTGTTCTGTGTATAACAAAAATGGATCATTTCAAAAGTAAAACCAGCTACAACAGCAATGTCTTTTGTTTTGCTTAGCCTTTAGAGCCCTTGAAAAGCTCAGTTCTAAGAGCTGACAGGACTTTACAGTACTCAGGATCTTACAGAGCTCAGCTCTTCAAATAAACAAGTCATCTATGAATACATTTATGCAATTACATTCCAATTACAAAGACCCTTAAGAGCTCTTATATAGAGACCATGCCCATGCCCACTAGACATCATCTACATGATCAACCTCCATGCATATCCTTATGATTGTCTCAGGAAGTACATTATTGAGGGCTTGCCAATCAATTTTTCTGAATTCTAAATATTTTCTGTGAAGTGCTGAGAAATTCTTACCATTTGCATAACTGCAACCAGTCTGTGAATGACTCTAAGCCCAAACAATCTCCCAGTTTCAGTTTTGTGTCCCTAAAAAGCCTGCCTTATCTTTATTTCATAGAGCAGTGTTTTCTCACATAATTAAGTAAAGCTAAATATTGAACTCCAGTTGTTAAAGTAAATTGTTTTTTCTAGATTGCTGCCATTTATTGCCTCATTTCCACAACGGTGGCTCACTGCACACTGACAACTGAAAACCGTTCACTTAGAAATCTCTTTCCACATACTTCAGTCTTCACTCACCAATAACTTAATTTTTTATCTTTCCAGTATAGATACTGACAGGTCACATATATCAGAACATAAAGAGTTGTCATGGCAGATCAGACTACTGGGCCATCAAAGCCTGGTAGTCTGTCTTTACTATATCTCAGAGGAAGGTGCAAACCCTCACAACATGATAAGTGATTATGCAATGGTGCCCATATGGGGAACATTTCTTTTTCACTTCCCCAATCAGCCTATACCTAGAAGTGAAAGATGCTATCATCCCTTCAACAGTTTCCTATGCTGTGCATGACAGACTCCCTTCCCCTGTGATTGATATTCAACAAGACTGTCACAGCTAATAGGCTCAAAATCTAATTTGGCCAAAGAAGAACAAGACTAAAAAGCAAGGTTAGCAATAAAATTGTGTTTTGAAAATGAGGACTGAAACAGAGAGAAAAAGAGGGAATCTGCAGCATTAACTTTGTTGAAGTTGTATATGCAAGCAGTTCAATGAATTCAGATTCACACATGACTAGTGAAGAAGACAAAGTAAATTTTAAGATGATCTCTTAAAGGGCCATTTGGAGCAGTCATGGAGTTTGTGGCCTGGACTTATCAGCTCTCCTACAGTAAATTCTGAATAATAGTCTTTAATGGTAAAAATCACTCATGAGAAGAGGCTGCTTTTATTCATATGTCCTGGTGACATTTTGCATGTCATCTTCCCCGAAAAGCACTGTCCAAAACTGCATCATTGTGCAGTGATGTTTTATGGAAATTAATCAAAGCCTAGAATCCCATTATCCTGTGATTCTAGCATTTCTGGACCTACTGCTCAACAATCTGCTGAGCTCAGAATAACTCAATTTACGTGATTTCCAGTCTACTTTGTAATTATTTTCTGTAATTGACAGCAGATTATGCAGAATATCCCACAGAGATCATCAAACCATCTGAGCTCTCTCTGGCTTTGAAAAAATCATTGAGATGTCAGAGGACTGTGAGTTCAGGTATCCTTTTCCATAATGAGTGGTCATATTTCCATTCTTTCAAACCCTTATTTTTATCCAAAATTTGACCTTCTTTCCTGAAGGAAGAGCCAGTTTGAACCTTGCTTTATGACTGCCACAATGATTTGCACTTGCACCTGTCTGAGCTCATAGGATGGGCCTGGTAATTGCTCCACTGCTGGTACCATCCCTCCTTCACCACCCCAGCTCAGCAGGCAGGGGCAAGATTAGAAATATTAAAGTTAACATTTCATCTACCTGATCTGACAGACTGATGTAACTCAAACTGCAGTATTTTTAGGCATTGACTAATGGTTAATTAACTAGCATATGAGAAATACCTGCTTTCCTGCTAGCACCCCAGAGCCCATTGATCTACCTCCCTGTAATGCACATAAAAAGATGGCATTTCCTTCAGCATTGCCTCTTCTGATTGATTGAATATTTGTCACTAGTCAATAACCCTAGCTCCTGATGACTTTTTAAAAACAAGTCTTCAAACACTAATTTGTGTGCTATTTAGTCAGATTTTCTTTAACTGCAGGCATATCCTAAATCCCTTGCTACTTTCCTAAACTACATAGGTAACCTAAAAATATATCATGTGATCACATGCAATATGTTAATGGTAATCCACTACCAGCCTTAGACAGAGACATAGAGACATTTTCCAGCTTATTAAAACCTAAATGATTCCCTTTAGGATCTCTACCACGTGCAAATGTGAGGCTGCCAAGGGTCACTAGGTTCAAATCTGAAACTCTCATTTTCATACCTCTCCAACCTGGGCTGAAGAAGCTGCACTGAAAGCTTTGTGCAAACACCCTTCTGTAACAACCAATAACAAAAGAGACTTAGAACGTTGATGCTGAAACAGAATCTCAGCTATAAACTGGTCAATATTCAGCTCTACACATTTGGAGACACACAATCTTTTCCTGCATCTCATACTTGTTAGGCATATATGTCTAAGGAGATACAATTACCCATGAGAATTATATTCTGGGATGTGTAAGGAGACCAGAGAGTAAAGTCATTTGAAGCAAGGGACCTACTTAGGAAGGCATTAAAATTCCAGGCTCTCAGTTTTACTAGGAAACTCAGAGCTTGACTGCATCTGCTTAACATTGGGATGTACCTCCAGGAATAATCAAATATCTCTAAATTATTTCTGTCCACAGGGACTGGTATGGCTCAAAGTGATGTGAGTGATGTGAGAAATGGATTTGGAGACTGTCCTCTTGAATATTCTTGAGATTGGGGTTTATTTTTTATTGTTCTTAGGGTTTTTCATAACAATGCCAAAGAGAGGGGGGGAAAATTATAGGATTATTTCAGTGTTTGGACAATCCACAGAACACCTGAATTCCAGAGCAAAGTATCAGCCCAATTTCTAGCAGATTTTTCATGTAGAAATACAATTAAAATTGACAACCTGCTGTAGGTTCATTGCATTATGTTCCACATTTGATTACAGTTCCTTTTTGACTGCAGCTCAAGTTGGATTTCCATCACATTTACCAGTCCTTGAATAGTCTGGAATCTTGGCATGCTAGAAAGTGATTTCCTTAAGCATCCCTGCAGAAAGAATCCTTTTTTAAATGGTCTTCAGCCTCATGTGGTAAAAGTACATCAAAATAACAAGAGATGTGGGAGGAGAAGGTGGTGGTAGACGAAGATGTGATAATTCTTCTAGTGGGTAATGAAGATACTTCATTTGAAAAATTCTTTTAAGAGTGAAATTAGGAATTACACTGTATTTTTACAATTCTAAATATGTTAAGTGAATATTGACTTTGGACTTAGCAAGCTTGCTTTGCTTAGCAAGCACCAAACTCCAAACTGCACAAAATTAAAGGTGCTTTTCCACATTTTGCAATTGGAATCACGTCCCAGAAGTGTTCAGTAACAGCACGAAAAGATTTAGAGGTCACTGAAATTCCAGAGGGATAAGCATTCCTCTGTGACTCTTGCAGTGTTTCAAAGTTTGTACAAATAAATTTTCTTGTGCAAACCTGGTGGACCACAGTCACAAAAATATCAGCAGTTCCAGACAACTGCAAGAACCTAAAAAATTCTCACTTAAGTCACATTAAAATTTTCCAGATGAAGCTTTACATCCCTTCCAAGGAGACATCATCTATGATAACCTAAAAAATTAATTTATTATTCAGCAATTAAAATCCCAACAAAACTTTCATTTATCACCAAACAATGCAAATACATGCTCATATTGTTCAGACCCTAGCCAGTCTGAGTTTATCTTTATAAATAAACAAACAAATAACAATATAAATATGCATGAGCCTGTAATTCGCTGACCACAGTACTGTCGACATTTTCCATTTTTAAATTAGATTAAAGGGGACCTTCCAAATCTGGGTAATCACCTGGAAGCCCACAAGTAAGCTCTTCCATGTGGTAATTCTACAGTCAAAAACCCAATTTTTATTGCCTACTTGTAAATAACAGATAATCCTACTGCAAATAATTTCATTGGAAAATATGTACATAAATATAAATATATATCCTATTTAAGATAACCTCCATTTGAGGGGCTGAGAAGAAAAGAGTATTCAAAAGTAATGATGTAAATCTCACAGTGTGAGTTTGTATCTAACAACTGCCCATTGAAGCAAGAGAGTCTTGTCACAGTTCATAAACTGCTGAAAACAGTTTCTATTTTCCTGAAGTTTTATAATTATTCCCTTTTGGCTTCATAAAGCACACTCAGTTTAATGTCTTTTATAAACCAAATGCCTCCCACTATCAAACATTAATTGCCAAGATAGGAGCAACAGTTCTCTACTAAGTAGGCAGGAAATAAAGTAAATCTGCTGTTAACACTCTGGTTTAACAGTTTCTGTAAGTGAAACATCACCTGGCCACTTGAGAGACAAAAGATGCCAATTTCAGAGAACATGACCTGTTTTCTCCACCCTTGGGTGATAATGCATTTAGTGGTAATGAAGAGTAAAGATAAGGTACATTTCTGAGCTTGTACATCCTTTTGAGCTTCAAATTCATAAGTTTTAGAGAAACAAAAAAAAGAACAATCAAGGGTCACTTAAGAACAACTACAGGTATGTACAACAGTGTGAAGTCTGTCAGAAGTTCTGGAGATTTGAGGAAGTACTGTATTTCCTACTTGTGTTGTTGCTCAAAGCATAGGCCTGATGCTGAAGTCACAGCTGATATCATAGTTAAAACTGCAAAACCAGATACAAAATAAGGATTATTTCCCTCCTGATATCTTCTTTAGATATCAAGTAACAACAGAAAAAGATACATTAAGGATAAAAAAGAAGTTCATCATTTGCTTTTGGCATTGACCTGTAGCCCTCTCTTACACCTGTGACAATGTAGCAGAGATCCAACCAGATGCTTTGTATTCCAAATTCAGCACTGTTACACTGGCCACACTAAGAACATGCATTGGTTAGAAAACAAGGAATTTGACTTTTCACTACCAAGATTGTCCAGATTGTGGCTTTGAGACACAATTCTGTGAGATGCAGAACAGCCTCAAATTCTTGGGGCTATACTGGGGTAAAGAATTGGTGAATACATGGAGAAATAGGTATATAGTGTTTTTTCATCTGAGACAAAGCAGAGTAACATTTCTAGAATATTTTAGAGCTGTTGTATTGATAGAAGTCATTCAAGTTCACTGTTCAAATATGCCAGGAGCTGCACAGGAACCTACAAAAGCCAGAAAGGGGAACTGAGTCTGCACATAGTTAGGCCTTCTTGAGCTGGAGCTCTTCTGTGCCTTGGAGAGGTTGAATTTCACCATTAAGAAGAGGCATTATGTCCTGCTTAGGTTGTTTCTTGAGTTAGACATTAAAAGGAAGGAATGAGGACACTGTAAGAGATGCACTGAATCAGATGAAGGACCAACTGCTCAGCATCTCAAAGGAAGAACATGAGAAGACACCGAGGAGAGCAGTGTAGGAAACAGGACAAATACAGAATGGTGCCTCCCAGGAAATATTTTGCCATCTTCCTATCAGTCAGACTTAGAGGCTTCTTAAAAGTTGTTTCCTATTTAACAGCTGCTAAAGGACCTCTTAAACTGTGTGATTTCTCCTTGCATCCATTTACACTTTTGGCCTGCAGGAAACTCTGTAAATTCTACAATTTAACTTAGATTTTGCCTGGCTGAGTATTTAACTTTATTTCTTTGAAACCTACTATTCAAAACTTCATTGGGTGCCACAGGGGTTTTTCCTGTGTCAAACACTGAACAGTCCCTCCCTGTTCATCCATTTGTGATCTGTGATTTCATAATCTTGTTTTAGTCAAACTTTACCACTTCCTTCCCAAATTGATCCCTTCTCTAATTTCTAGTCAGCTTCATCTCTTCTCATATGATGTAATTCACAGTCTCTGATCACTCCTAGCACCCTGTATTATTTACTGTACATTTTCTGATGTAGAGAAAGACAACTGACAGATTCAGATCTGAGTATACCATGGATCTGTATCATGGATCACAGACAAAGGGATGTTTTGTTTTGTTCACAAATCCTTTCTTAATCATTTCCAGCTCCGTGGTTTTTTCATCACTGCTGAACATTGAGCTGCTATTTTCAGAGACTCTTTGAAGTATTTTCACAATCTCATTTCTGATTAGTAATATCAAAAGTCCATTTGGTTTTATAGGCAGTCACTTTTCACTTCTAATGTGATTTTGCATTTATCATGGAAAGTACTACCAACACTAAATTATATCTGCTGTTTCATTTCCCTGTCACGTAGCATCCCAGTATCCTTTTGCAACATTTTGCAATCAGATTTAGATTTTATTATCCTCAGCAATTTTATGACATCTGCAACTGTCACCTCAATATTCCTCCCCTTTCCAGACCATTTACAAATATGCTGAAAAGCGAGGTAGCAAAACAAGGTCCCGACAGATTCCAAATTTCCTCCACAGCAAGAAATGATCCCATACTCCTATTTCTGGTTTTTATATTTTCTACTATTTTTTAAGTATTTTATATCATCCCAAGGAGATTTCATTCCTTTAACAACAGTATTTGCTCATGGTTTTGTGAAAAACTTTACTGATATCTGAATAGAGACCACTATGCAGATCAGAGAGGTGCTTACTGGCTCCTTCAAATAACAAAATAACCTGAGAGCTGACTGTTTACCTCTATAGAAGGGGATCACAGATAGATATTTACCTATTATACACATGCTACCTATAGGCAGCCTAAGTACATCTTCTGCACATTCACCAGGGCAGAAGCCAGACTAAGCCATCCATTCCCAATTGTCAGAGTTACCACTAACAACTTTCTGAATTTTGTGCTACTGATAATTGCAAAAAGAGGTTGATTAGACAGTGCAACAAAGACAACCACTCAGAAATTTCCTACCTAAGTTCCTTTAAAACCCTTGGACAAATACCATCAAGCCCTGGTACTGCTCATTTTACTTCAATAGCTTCATAAAAATTATACTGGAGAGAAAATGTAGAAAATTACTACCTCCACAGTGAACACTAAGACATATAACTCATCCATATTTTCTAGTCTGTTCTTACTGCTTTTGTTCCTTCTTAGTCTTTCTCCTTTTATACATCAGGAATTTATCTGCTGCACAATCTCTTTGGCAAATCTCCATGAGTGGCTGGTGACTTGTTTCCTCAGGGAAGTTTCTAATTCTCCCAGGTCCAATGAAGTCTGTAAAATAAATCATGACAGAATTTCAGTTTGCATTCAAATGAGACCACAGAGTGTCCCTGGCACCTTGAGCTGTCATTCAAACCTGTGCAAGGTGGATGAACAGTATGGCCACTCTTATTAATTATGGCAAAGGAAAGAAGACAATGGAGAATCAGCTCAACCAGGATTATACTGTGCCTGTGGGATTTTACAATTAGATACCACTTTGCAGTGAAATGCTAGTGTGATATCTGAAAAGAAATCTCAAATATTTTCCTGCAAATGGGGAGCTCCTTTGTACACTTAGTGGACGCACCAAGTACCTATTAGAAATGTCTGGTTTGGTACCTAAAGCCAAGAGTTTATCTCCTGCTTGACAACTCAGTGTTGTAGAATTTATATTTACAATATCTGTGGAAATGAGCAGGTCTGAACATAGATTAATATTCTCTGGTGCTGGAAAATTGTATAGCCCAGTTGTTACTTTTATGAACAGGGAACTGAATAAAACTTTCAAAAGCACGACTCGAAGAATAATTTATGGGGGTTTGCAGAGGTTTTTGTTTGTTTGTTTTCAGCTGGGCAGAGTTTATAATACTTCTTTAAAATCTGACTTTTTACTGACTTACTGACTTACTTTAAAATCTGATTTATAGAAGGACAAGGACACAGTTAAATCATAACTGCAAAGTCTTACTCATGTTAAAAAACAGGGCAGTTGTCTGATTATGGGAGAAGGACAGGAACATTTTCTATTACTTACTCTTATATTTAATCAGAGTTAAACCCAGGTTACTCTACAGCAACTTCAAATTGTGACTAAGAAAAGAGAGTGTGACTCCTCAAGATTTCACTCTGTGATCAGAATATTAGTGGGATTGGATACTGTTTCAGCTTTTCAGAATTGTATTGTACTGCATTTCAAAAAGCATACACGAGGTCCTGAGAAATCAGAGCAATCAAACAAAAAAGCAAGATACATTCTTGAATAAGAACAAGAGTTTTCTGATCTCTAGCACAGGGGCTTGAGTCAGTTATCATTTTGCAGTAAATTCAATTCCATCAACAAAGCTGAGGTAGACATCAAACAGAAAATTTTAAAAGCATATCTTGGAAACCTCAAGCATGATTATTTTGTTTAGCAAAGAATAGACAAAGATACTTTTCAGGAAGGTCTTTTTTATCTTATCTCTGGTTCAAATTTCTTTTTTTTTCCCATTTTTTTTTCTTTTCTCCTTTTTTTGTTTTGAAGTTATGTCCAACATTAATAATACAATACTCAGCCTATCACCAAAGAGTCCACTTAGTGTCTGCAAAGCTAAGAACCCTTTATTCAGAGGAGCTTATGAGGGGCTTATAAAAGAAGGGAAGAAATCTTACATAGAGGGATGAAGCCCTTCCAGAACCCAGGCAGCAGGGCTTTGAAGGAGATGCAGATTATAAAGCAGATTCTCTCTAGTGCCTATCCCAAGTGCTTTACTGCTGTGGCAATACAAGTATAACATGATGTAACACTGTGTCTGTCTATCTGACACAAGAGAGGGGCTATGAACCACAACAAAGGCAGGAATGCTGAATGTAGTCCCCCTCACAGGAAACAGATTACTATATCTATAATATTTTCTCTGTCTGTATTCTCTAATAATAATATATAATTCATCATAACAGATTTTGCTATTATGAAAGGCAAAGTACATTTTATCTGTGTGCTGTAATTTTGTTGTACAGTGTTACAAGTCAAAAGGGAACACAGCTGACATGTACTTCCCCAGG
The DNA here is from genome assembly GCF_023055355.1 of Agelaius tricolor. Taxonomy (NCBI): domain Eukaryota; kingdom Metazoa; phylum Chordata; class Aves; order Passeriformes; family Icteridae; genus Agelaius; species Agelaius tricolor. The sequence continues at coordinate 29,431,683 of NW_027269270.1, forward strand.
GAAAGGTTGAGGAGGTATTGCCTGTAAATAATTCCAGAGTTCTTCTATGCTCTAGTAACGTTTCTCCAACTTACAGTAGTTCATTATTTGAACACCTGGAGATGGAAAACTCAACAAGTCTGCTATATTAAAGGTACCATTAAGCAATTCTGGAGTTAGCATGGGTGATTTCTGTGCATTTATGTTTTATGTTATCAACCATTGTTGGTCTGTAACCAGAATTCTCTGAAATTCAGCGCAGAGAAGTGCCAAAGAATTGGTTCCACAACACAGACAGTCCCAACAGTGTTCCATGTCTGCCTAAGACTATTCCTGTCCTTTCATGCTGAGTGCACAGCAAGCAAGCAGAAGCTGGTACAGATGTGACTTCTGCCCCTTGGCTGCCTGAGTTCTCTGTTATTCCAAAGCTGTGACTGTCACTCAATCACACCAAGGAGTTTTTGCCATCCACTCAAAGCAGGGCTGTACCTGCAAGTTTTGGACAAAAAAATCAAGCAGGAAAACACTGTCAATAGATGATACCTTGAATGTCTCTACCAGAATATACTTGTTTGTCTCATGAAAACACAGGCCCTACAGTAACCCAAAAGCTCTCGGTTAACAACAGGTACAGCTGAGATGTACAGTCCCAGCCTTACACAATGTTTAGGGAGTTTCACACAACCAACAGGTGTATCAACCATCTTCTTTAATCACTTTAATTACTTCTGTAACGATTCCTCCTTGCACCAAGGGTCAGGGGATCAGTACACGGAGTCCTGGAGAGATGCCAACAGGCAAGATGAGATGCCAGCACCAGGCCTTAATGGTCCTAATCAACCTCTCCTGGGGCCTCCACCCACTCTCTTCCTATGGTCATGGAATGAGCAAGCAGATGGGTGGAAGTTTCAATGTGGGACAGGCCTGGCAGAGCTAAATCTGAATAATTGCTGGCCTACTTGGCTCACAGTAAATGCAGAATAAACATGTTAGTGGTCAGTTCAGATTCTACTGACACCTCAGTGCTGCAGGGGGTTATGCTCTCTCTTCTTTCAGTCTCTTGCTCACTGTGATTCAAGAATCCAACATTTCCAAACTTTCTCCAGGAACACCCCTTGAGCAGGGAGCCCGCTCACCTATGCAGTTTTCACTTCCCTAATCAAGGCACGTAATTTGCTCCTAGCTGCCAATTTTTTCATGCAGCTATGTCAGATATAAATACTGTGGAATGTGTAGTGTACCATCCTGTTCCTGAATGGGGGCTCTGGTTGACACAATCCAGCTTGAGAGCCAATAAGGGCTACCACTGCCTTTGGGAAGAGCTCTGCTAGGAAATCACTGTTGTATAATATTTCTGTATAAGAACTTATCACGCTCAAAAGTGACTGCAGTGTTAGGTCAGCTCCTGTATATGAGCTATACAAATTAAAACCATAATAAATGGGAAAGAATGAAAGTCCTGTAGTTGCTGTTATTTCACCCGCTTTGTTTGCCTGTGATGGGAGCCATTGCACAAACCACAGCAGATCATTTAAGAATTTCTCCATCTTACACAGAAGGATGTCCAAGGCTTTGATCATTCAGTGCCTCATTAAGTTCCTAAATCCCTAACCTGTTATTAAATGCCAGTGAGTTTTTCTAAGCAGGAACACAGCACAATGCTGGGTGAAAAGCAAAACTCCCAGGTATTCAGCATTGTTGTAGATGCCTGTGGGTGCAGACAAGTATCTTTCAGCATGCATTTGTAAGCCTTGAGAAAGTGAATCATCATTTTCTGTCCTGTGTGGAGAAATCCCTGAGGAACAGCACCTAACACCAGCAGGGATTTTTGTCCACTGCCACCAAACCATACCCATTTCCTTAATTAAAAAAAAAAATATTTCGTAACCATTTCCTGAAGATTCAAGGCATGTGATGAATATTGCGACAGAAATAGACCAGAGTTCTGCATCTCATTATAACATACAGGCATGTTTCTTTAATTTATATGGGGTTGTGGAGGTGACCAGAAACAGTTTTTTACTTTGATGTTTGTCCTTATGAAAGAAGGCTGTATCTATGCAGAAGAGCAGGATTGACCACGAGATGTCACCCAGCCTCTATGAACTCTGAGGCAGGCTGGAGGAAACAGAGACCGCTCTGAAGCTGAGCTAAACGAGAGACTGTGCCCAAAGCAGTCACCTCCTCACTGCAACAACGCACCCGCTTCCTCTGCGCTAATGGCTCTCACAAGCGAACTTCTGGTGGCGTGCAGAGCACGTTTTAAGGACAGCCTAAGCGGCTGAACAGACACAAATTCCCGTTTCTAATGCCTAGGAAACGTGTGGGCCGGTGTAACGCGTCCGCTCGGCGCGGGCAAAGCCGCGCTGCTGCCGGCGGCTTTGCTGAGGGAAACCCTCGCAGGAGGGGGACGAGCCCGATGAGGCAGAGGCCGGGAGCCGCCTCCGCACACCCACCACGGCGGGCGGCGGCTGTGACCGTGCCCGGTGCCCGTACTCATACCCGAGCTCGGTGCCCGGGGCCGTGCCCACAGCCGCGGCCATGGCCGTGGCCGGGCGGTTCCCCTCACGGCCGCCCTGCGCGCTCGGCGCCCGGGCACGCACTTTGCAGACACTCCCTGGCTCTGCCTCGCCCTGTCACAGGCGCTTCCGGCCGCGAGCGCTCCCCCGCCCCGCCCTCCGCCCGCCCCGCCGCGCTGCGCTGCGCCCCCGTGCGCGGCCGGCACTTTGCAGACGCTCCCCGGCGCCGCCCGCCCCCGCCTGGCCCGTCCCCCGGCGGCGCGGCCGCGCCTCCGCCCGCGCTCGGCCATGGGCGCTGCGCCGCGCTCCGCCCGGCGCGGGGACCTGCGCGCCGCCCGGACAGGTGAGGCAGCACCGGGCTGCGGGGCCAAGGGGCTCCGCCGCCGCGCCCAGCCCCGCTGCGGGGGTCGCTGCAGCCGAGCGGGGGGGGGCCGCACGCCAGCACACCCCCCCCGCCCCGGCGGCATCGCCCCCGCCTGCCCGGGCGCGGCGGCGGGCGCGGAGCGGGAGGGATGCGGGGATGAGGGGAGCGCCGAGCGGCCGCCCCGGAGCGGCGGGGCCCGTGCTGGCCGCGGCCCGGCCGCCCCCGTCACCTTGCGGAACGACCTTCCGCGGCGGGGGGAGCCGCGGGGCCCCGGGCCGGCCGGGCCGGGCGGTGGCTGCGGGGAGGGGGCGGCCCCGGGCGCACGGAGAGGTTTCGCCGAGCGCGGGCGGCGGTGCCGCGGGTGGGAGGTGAATCTTGGGCGAGAGTCTGTTGAAATCTCCCCCTTGTGATGCCATTTACAAGCTCTCGGTTCCACCCGGTTTCGTGGTTTTGTTCCCTCTCCAATGCTTTGTAAACCTCTAGGAAGTGAATTTGAGAAAGAGGTTCCTGAAAGCTGTCATCTCAGTGCCAAACGTGCCTTGGGCTGCCATAGCTACTACTTTTTCTTTTTATTTTTTTAGGTTTGGTTTGTTTTTTTTTTTTAATTTGCCAGAGGTGTCTTGAGGTTTGGATTAGAAAAACAGTGCTTTTTATTTGCCAGCTGCGGTGTTTCTGGCACATCAACATCACCTTGTGGTTTGATCGCAGGGATTTCTGTGTCAAAATCACATCAGGATGACCTGATGTGTTTGCATAGGTGTGCGGACCTACGCTTGTGTTGTTTTTTCTTGAGTTTCAGCAACTGTTTCATGCAAAGTTACTTTTTAGCACATTTAGGGGGAAAATAAATGTCACTCGGTTTTGAGGAAGTAAATCTTGGTAGAGGCTTTCCCCGCTGTGAAGAGTCTGTAGGTTCCATCTTTCCCAGCTGTGCTACAATATCAGTCTCATCTTTTGAGAGCATATTTTTCCTGCCGGCATTGGGGTCAGCAAACCTGAGAAAATGAATTCTCGGTTCTTGCACTCGGTCTTGTTACATCAATCTCTCTTGATAACTGCAGCAAGAATAGAACACTTTAAATGAAGGCTCACTCTTGAGATTCATGTCATTATTCAGTCTTATTTGCCTAAAAAGCTCTGTCGCCTTGTCCCCGTGAAATAGTATGATGGCTTTTTCAACAGCATGACTCATAATCCTAAATACAGGAATGAATTTTGCCTTAGTGCTGTGCAAGTGCTTTATCTCAGCAAACAGCTTTGTGTGTAAAATGCCAGTAGGGTGGAGGGAGTCGCTGGCACTCATCTGCTAATCTCTGTCCTCAGGAGGACAGCATTTAAAGTTGCTTCCAGATTGGGGGTATGTCTTTGCTCCCAAATCAATGAGGCGATCTCAGTTCTTCCAGCATAATTTTGCCATTTCATAAAAAGCTTTCAAAAAAGGACGAACCGGTTAGTTCTTGGTTTCTATATTATTGAAACCATTTTGCCTGGGGATGCAAAGTTCAATTTAGTCTGAATGAATGATTTACCTTTTTCCTTCTTGATCTCCGTGTAATGACTCTGACTGTACTTCATGAGAAACCCTGCTTACTGCAGCACCCACGGTTCACGTAATTACTGCTGCTTGTACCAAGCCTAACAATAAGGGAAAAGCCTTCCACCTTTCTCTCTGGTGGTTTTACTGCATTCAAGGTACTCTCACTTCAGCTTTCTCCTCTTTGCCTATCTGAGGTGTAGGGAGTAGTTTACTCTTAAAATGGCCCATAGAACAGTATGTTTACTGAAAGAAATGTCTATTCTTCATGATTTAACGTATGCAGGCTGTTTTCTGTTGCTCTTATGTAGAATATGGATTTATTTCGTACGAACAGAATAAGGATTAAATAAGAACATATGCTTCCTCTTTTCTGGGTGATAAATCCATCTTGCTGTCCCGGAGGAAGGCAGCTTATACAGCCTGGACTGAAAAGATGCTGAAAGACAAAGTGACTGAATGCTGAATATAAGAAGATCAGGTTGTCTAAGCTTCCCAAACTCGACTGCCTAAAACTTGGGAAGCAGCCAGCAACACTGGGTGCAAATCATGTAAAATCCTTAATCTGCTTCATGAAATAGAATCTGGCAAAATAGTGAAGTGTTCTGAATTCTTAAAATGACTTAGAATAAAGACAATTGCTCACCAGTTTTAAGTTCTCTCCCTCCAACCAGATTCCCTTTGGTTCCCTTGTTTAAAAAAGCAAAAGAAAGCTTTGTATTGTTAATTTCTATGCTTCAGATAGTACGTGGAATTTTATTAGCACCACTCCCTTCCCTTCAAGTCTGAAATTATTCTTTTTTTTATTTCATATGCTTGGTTATGTTTTTGCCATTGTATGCTGCTGTCATCAAACAAGTTCACTCTGCTTCTGTTGAGTAAAATAGCTTAGTGTGCAATTTCATTCCTCATCTTGGCTCCAAAATTTTAATAGATTTATTTAAATTTATTAGCTATGTGGTTGGTGTTTTAAAGGCTTATGTGAATGCAGTGTTCGTGTTTTCATGCAGTGTTCATGTGAGAAGATTGAGATCTAAAGGAGACTTGGTGTTTTATGAGAGAATGGGAGAATCAGTTCAGGTTTTTTTCTGAGGAAGAGCAGTCCCAAGGGAGATCCAGTGGCAAACATCATTGTTATTTGCCAACAGATTTTTTGACTTAGTGTTTGCTTAGTCTCTTAAGTAGATGTGGAAACAAATACACTGATGAATATCAAAGTGCCAGGTTCTGATTGCATTTTCACTTATATCACATTGTTCCCAAAGTATCTGCAGAACTCTTCTGCTTAGCCTGTTTTGGAACCAGAGTACTCCAGCAGCAATTCTTGGTGAAAAATATTGGAAGCATCTGCTGAGGAAATGAATATGCTACACAGTGCTAATCAGCTGGGAATCTGATGAGTGGAAACTCTTTCAGGAATCAAGCAGTTTTGCTATTACTGCATCTTCAATTTCAAAAAAAAATCTTAACCGCTTGGAGTGGAATAAGGTCATTCTTTATTCCTCTCTACTTTTGCAAAGTTAATATTTGTGCATCTCTGTATTTCATATACCACATAAACAAAAAACAAAAAACAAAAAAAAACAAAACCAAACCCAGAAACCCAGAACACAAAAAACTAACAAATCTCTTGTCCTTCCATACTTCAAAAGAAAAAGTGGACTTTTGCATTTGCTACCCTCTGTATGCCTGCACACTCAAAACCCTCTTGTTTTCCTCTATACACCTCCTATTATTGGCATATAATATTGAAGTTTTGAAGGCTTCCTTATCTATTTAACTTTAATTTTTTGAAGAGCTCAGACCTATAATGTAAGGAAGTATAATTTCTCTGGGGTATAAATCTCAGATCATGTTTTGGTAGATTTCTGTTCCTTTTGACCCTGTTTGGTTTTACTATTTCTTCCTTGTTCCTGTGAGTTGATAATTTACTGTAAATTATGGCTACAAAGAGAGAGTGAGCAGAGTTTTGCAGTAACTTAGACTAGTTCAGTGGAGGGTTTTGGATAATGAAATAGGCTCTCTGAAGTGGATGTGGTTTGAGGAAGAGCCACCATAATGACAAAGCACTGACAGCACAAGTACTGACACAGCCTCCAGGTGTGAGGCAGTGCCTTTCTGTGGCAATGCAGACTTTTGTCAGAGTGGATAGCCTTCTTCTTTTACTCAAGCTGGAATAGTTCAGCTGTCTTGAGATGAATTGTGGGGTTTTGTTCTTACCGTCCCACAAGGAGACGTCTTGCCTGCTCTAATCAGGTCAATCCTTCAAGCCCAAGGTCTGTGCATGCAGTCAGGCCATGATGCAGCTCTTTCTTTTAGAAACTTCTGCTGAAGAGATTTCATACCTGTGTGACAGCTTGTGTACTAGGGAGACACTGCAGTGAAAGTACCAAGAGGAAATGCTTTGGGTGATAGGGATTCCCTCTTACACTACTCTAAACAGCAAAGTCCGTTTCACATGGAAAGCTTAAGTCAATGCCGTGATTCATTTGATTTATTATTTATGGTTTGTATGAGTTAAGAATCCTGTGATCCTGGCCCTTTGAGTCTCACAAGGACCTCTTATTCCTCTTAGCCAAATGTATTTTTTCATATATCCCACAGGCATTCCAAACTGTTTAACCTTGATTATTTGTCTAACCTGCTGACATTTGTCTTACTGATTTTTATATCCTGATAAAATCCTGTAATCTTTGAAAGTGATCAACCACCTCTTTTGACCTTGTCCTTTAGATAAAAGGTTTTTCCTAGATTACAAGTAGCATGTACTATGAACCTGATTTTACTTTAATTGGTTGTTGCTCATGGGTCATGTAGTTTGTTACATTTTTTCATATATAATCTTTGACATGAAATGTATTCCTTATGGTTATGTTCCCCTAGAATAGTTTTAAAACTAAAAGCTTTTTTCACTCTTGTTAGAGTTAGGTAATGAGGTTATTGCTGCTTGTTCCCATTGCCTATTAAGGTTGTGTTCCTTCTTTCCTGTGTGCACCGTGACTGGTTCAGCTTTTTATTTAACCTGTGTTGAGCTCCTAGCAGGGCATTCTCAGACAGCTACTGATGGAGCAGTAGATTGCATGCTAGGTAAAACTCCTTCACCAAAAGGGCTGTCGGGCTTTGGAACAGAATGCCCAGGGCTGAGTCAGCATCCCTGGAGTTGTTTAAAGGACATGTAGACCCTTGGACTCAATGTTCTCGAGTACCTTTTCCAACCAAAGAGATTTTGTGATTCTACATCGTCATAAAAGGTACAAACTGCAGTGAATTACCATTCCTGCCCAAGATTGTGTTGTGTGAACTGGATGGCTTTTGATCTTTGGAATACTGAACAGCTGGATTCTGCCACATTGTGTCATAGTCCTCTTGTCTGCAATGTGTGTGACCAGAGTGGATTAACACATTTTTACTGTTTTACTAATAAGAATCTTCTGTATGAAGATATATTCCCTTGGGCAATAGTTCTCTTGAGTTTGAAATGCTGTCTTATCCCTCACCTCTCTTTTTTTTCTGTCCTCACCCTTTCTCTCTGATCCTTTTCTCAGAGAACTGTTACTGTTCAATGCAGCTTCAATGCAGTTTTTGAACTCTGCAGAATGCATGTGATATACCTGGAAGACAATTTCAAGTATTTAAGGACCCACATAACTAAACTTTTATTTTCTCTTCTATTTTGACCTTCTTTTTTATAAAATGAAGCATAAAATATGTTTTGATTGAAGGTGCACTGTCTGAAACATTTCATTAGACACAAAAACCTTGTCTGCATAATATACATAACTCCTTCCTTCAGTGAATTTGAAAATTGGTATAGTATAATAAAAATCCTTGAAGAGATAATCTACCTCCTAACAAGCTTATGTAATTGCTTGTTAAGTAATTTCTATGAGTCTTTCTTGATAGGCCCCGTTCAAGTACAGTTTGTGCAATGACTTAATTTTCTATATTCTAGATTTAGAAGAGTGAAAATACCAGCTCTAAGTTGCAAAGAAAGTTTCATGCTGCACCACTACACCTCTGTATCAGGCATTCCAATTCATTTCCTTCTCCTTAGTCTCTGCTTCTCTCTGTACAAGTTTGACGGTATTGAAAAAAGGTGTGGAATATGCTGTAGAGAAGTAAAGAAAGATTTCTCAATCTTTACCACTCAGACTTCAGCCTAGGTGTCTCAGGATATTTGACCACATTATTAAAGCTACCTTGTTCCAATCAGTCCCTTAGCACATTGTTTTGGTTTTCTAAGTTCTTGTAAAAATGAGCAGTTTGCTTCCCTGTATTTCTTTTTGTGAAATGTAGTTCCTCTCTCAGGATTATTGATCCTCCAAGAGCATGGTGAAATGCAGAATCATTCTGTTTACACTTCACGTCTCTTTCTGTTATGCAGCTGCTTTTCTCTTACTAGACTGCAAAAAATCATGCAGGAGCAGAATGCTTCCAGTGGCTTTTCTGCTGAAGCTAACAGCTATTTTACTACACTTTAAATTAACCAGTTTTGAATACTTAATCTAATTTTAAGAGCTTGTAATCAAGTTGCCATATTTTATGGTTATACTTTAAATATGTTTATGGTTATAGCTTAAAATAAAACATTCAGTTGTTATTTTTAATAGAAATTTTCTGAAATACCGGTAGAGTTTTTTAATAAATCAACAATAATAGTAAAAAAAAAAAATCTTTCTTTTGATAACTTCTCTTGAAAGACAAACTGTGCTCCTTATAGATAAAATGTGGGTTTTGTTGGAGTACTTTTCCGGAGTGTTTTCAGTAGCTCATCATTCCTAAGTTCACAAAATTGGATAATGAGTAAAATAAAAACTTCTGGCTGTATTAATGATGTGAGAAATGAAACCAAGTTGAAGCAGTGTTTGGTTTCACAAAGTGATTTGACCTATTACTGGATCTACATCCTGGTGGTTTGAAGCCTCTCAGGCAGCTTATTGATATCAGGTTTTGGCAGCTTATTGATATCAGGTTTTGGCTCCAGTTGGGAATCTCTGTGAAGTCTTTGAGTGTCTGAAGTGAGTCCCCTTGGGCTCTGGATTGATAACCTAAAGGGATGATTCATGATTCCTTTGAGGAAAAGGTTACAGTAACTTTCACCTGACCTATCGCACAAAATTCTTCCCAAGGTAAATTAGAGAATATTTGAGGGAGCAAGGAAGAGCTTCAGGCTGGGAGCTGCTCAAGGGTTTGGTTTCCATCACAGCTTTCTGCATACTTGCATCTGTGATGCAGTTCTGTGGAAATTGGACTTTCCCACTGTAAGTTTGGAATTCCCCTTTGGTGGGCGATGCGATCTGGCTCCTGAACCTGCAGTAAAGGAGCAGTTGTTACAGCGCTGCTGATTTGTTACCAGCAGGGATTCAGTGTTGCCACAGCTCTGTGGTGAAAGGGCTGGAGCTTTCCAGTGATGTAAGGAGAGTTTAACCACAGTGGTGAATTCTGGGCCGGTGTAAAAGGCACATTGCAGTTTACTTAAGCTCTTTTTGAGTTGATGCTACCTAAACCTCTGGCTCTGTATACTAAAACCAGCACAATGAGGCCCAGGTGTACACTTAAACTTTCCTTTGAGGGCTGTACTGGCTGATACAGAGCAAAAAGTAGTACCAGGTTTAGCTTCTGTTCAGTTTCTATTCAAGACCTTGTACCTTGATTCATTTCCTGGCGTTGTAGTTTCCATATGCACTGGATGCATAGCTTTTGCACTGTGTAATGTCACAGAATGCCACTTCTGAGTCACTCAAAACATGGCTGGGAACACTTTCTTACACACTGAGATATTGGCATGTATGCGGCCACTTCTAGAGCAAAGAAAACTGTGAGCCTTATAAATGGAAAAAAATTTCATTTTTAAAAAGCTGTACTTGAAAAATAGTATTGTAGTTTAACTATGTGTGGAAAACTGGTCTACATCAATTTTACAGTTTTTAGACTTAAGAAGGGGGTTAGATGGAGATCTGAAGAATTTTCTCATTATTTGGGGTTTAAAAATTTTTTAAGAAGCAGGGGTTCTTTTTTCCCTACATTTGAAGTGCAAGTTTCCTTCATCCTTTGTACTTAAAGACTGGATTTTTTCCCCCATCCACCATTAGTATTCTGGTTTGTTAGAATTGTCTTGGACTCTATTCAGACTGTTTGTACCCCAAGTCTGTTCTACCTTTGAGTATTGTTCATGGTGGATATGGAAAACTTGAACTCCATTGCCTACTATCAATATATATTTTTATGTTTGTTTATCCAAATTTAAAAACAAAAAAGCCTCCTCACTGTATAAATTCCTGATGTACAACTCAGATTTCACAGTATTGATTTTGGGTGTGCATTATGAAAAGGGTTTTTTAATGAAGGTGTACTCTTGCCCTTTGACAAGCTACAGAATATTTTTAAGTATGCCACCCACCTTATTCTTTAACTAAAATTTGACATTTAATTAAAAAGGCTGCTGATGCAGCATTGTAGTTTGGCAGAAATAACTGTAGGAACCTTACAGTGTCTACCTTGCCTGTACTATGGGGATCAAGCCCATTGCTCAGGATAAAGATGTTTGTCCAGGCCACAAAAATGCAGAATTAAAACCTTCTCATTTGTTATTTTGTACTGACCAGCTCTGTCATCCTTACATTTGACAAACAGAGAAAGAAATCTGTCAAATGTTATTTTCATACTTCTTTTTCTTTTGCTAATATATTCTCACTTGTGTTGTGTGTGTGCCTCAGTGCAGTGCTAACCCTTGTCCAGTTTACTATGGTGTTCAGGTCTTTATTTCCATTATTAAAACTTATTTAGGATGTCATGGGAATCTCTCAATCTAAGTATGCAGAATTAGGGTTTGTTGTTGTGAGTTATGTGTGAGGAGAGCTTTCTGTATCCCCTGTTGTGCTTGAAAAAAAAGCATGATTTCAATGTTAATCCAGACTTCTGAATGGCTTTTGCTATTTCACTCCAAGCATTTTGTCTTCAGTTTCTAAAACCTAATATTTTTTTATTTAAAAAGTTAGGAAATGGCCTTATTGCTAAACTCCTTGACTTCTAGAATTGACTAAAAGAGAACCCACTCATCCTGCTCCACCCACTGGACAAGCCTAAATGGATTTTTTTTCTGTACAAGTCAAAGCTGATGAAGTCTCTGAATGCTGTATTGTGCAGTTGTGCTGAATCTTTGTTATAATCAGCTAATAATAGGTTCTAGCTCATCTTGTACCTTTCTGTTGGGTTGTTCATTACCTATTTATGAAAACATGATTTGAAGCATTGATTTCAAGCCTTCAGAAGGCCAGTTGGTCTTCATCTTTTTCTTTGTCACAACAAAGGTTCCTCACAGTTCCTCTTTGCTGTTTTTTTGGGTTTTTTTCTGATGAGCCTTTTTCAAGTGACCTCAGGATGTCCAAAATGATTGAGGGTGTTTTTACTGAAGGTCTGATTCACTGCCCATGTTGCACAAGTTTTGAATTCACAGAAAATGGAAGTAGCACATTGAAAAACTGGGTAATCCATGAATGTCCAGTAATTTGTCCTAGTCTGCAGAATTTTTTTCCCTTGGTATTATTAGCACCAGAGTTATCTTCCATGTTTTTGCTAATATAGTCAATATATTATTGGAATAACGTATTTGGCTTGATTGTTATAAATGTTTGTGTAGGAATCTCATCTAAGGCTATCATTATACCTCCCAAAGAAAGCTAGTCAGGCTAAACAAATGAAAATATTATGGAGAAAATGTAAGTTTGAAACTTTACATTGTCTCAGTGGTCTGTTAGAATGTAGGAAAGCTGAGCGGAGCAAGGCAGCAAAGAAATCTTAATTTAGACAGCTTTTAAAATTCCATCTTCTGAAATGTCCAGTAAATCCATGCTAGCTGCTATCATTTCATAATTAAGCTGCTTCTTACAGTCCTGAACCTCAAGTCATATGTTGAGTCCAAACTGTAGGATATGACTTTTCCTATTGTAAAAATAATAGTCTAAGTTGGAAACTATTAAGTGATAAAAGCTGCAGGAAGAAATATCATATTCATCTGAAATACAGAGGAAAATGCTATTTAAAAAATTTATTCTTTCTTTTGTCAGGCTAGTAGCTTGAACTGTTCTTCTCTTTAAGACCAGACCTAATAATAGAATTAATCATAAAATCACAGAATGGTTTGTGTTGGAAAGGATCTTAAGGCTCATCTCATTCCAACCTTCTTGCAGGGACACCTTCCATGGGACCAGCTTGCTCAGAGCCCCATCCAACCTGGCCTTGAGCACTTCCAGCCACTCCTGTAGTGAGGGCTGGGGTGTTTTGGTGTCCCCCCTGGAGTCAGAGCCACTGATGGATCTGCATGCAGGTGGCTCAAGCACACATTTACCCACTTCAGCCAGAGGAATTTGGGTGTAAGGCTGACAGGACACCATGGTCTGTGATGGACCCTCATGGTTGTAGCTTACACAGCAAATGGACTGCTCAGGATGTTGAAATGTGATAAGATAATGCCTGAAATAGTTATTTGCAGGTTATCTGTCAAATCCTGGCTGCTACAAAGATAAATCAATGTAGCCCAGTGATACACAGTTTAAAAGAGAAAGGCTTTTTGTATCAACTTTGAAGATGTGTTTGCCAGCACATTTCCCCTGTGAGTTGAAAGGAATGAGTATTTTCATAATATTAGAAAATCTATTCCTCTGTCTCTGCCTATCTTTTTCTCTTCATTAGGTTTGACTAAACAGTAAAGAAATCCATTCATCTGTGGTAGTATCAGTAAAGTGGTCTCTGTTTTCCTCTCTGCTGGTACTACAGTACAGTTTCAAGATCATTTGCATTCTGCTCAGAGCTGTAAGTGATCTTTTTGGCAGCTTTGTGCATTTACATTAACTGCTGGATTGTAATAATTTTCAAATGGATTGTCTGAAAGTAGAGGGTTTTGGGTACGTATTTATAGATTAGTATTCCTGTCTGTGGGTTTATTTTATGTCTTGTACATTTACCTAACTAATATAAACGTGGCTCTAGGAAGAACCTTTTTAGATCAAAATGCAGAGCTTTTCACTGTCATCATTCTAGAGATGGACAATATTGCCTATTGAATTTCCTTTCTCATTCTGGAAGCCATTTGGACTTAGGAGGCTATTTAGGAGATATTTTCTAGAGATTTTTTTTATGCTTGAGGGAGAAGAAAGGAAGCCTTGCTGTTTACATTATATTGTTTATCATGTGTTTGTACTGTTGAAACACAGGAGAACTAAGCTAAATAATACCCTAATGTTTTTGAGTGGACCTTGGAAGTCTGACTTAACTGCTTTGTAGATCTTATCCCTGTTATTCAGGTAATGTTTGACAAATATGTGGGTTTTTTGTTGTACATAGGTGGTGTTTTCAATTTATATTAATGTCCATCTGATGTGTGGAGGAGCTTTTAGTTGGTACACAGCAAGATTTTCTGCTAGAAGGAGCATTTTTTTTTTGTCTCTTCCATCCGTACCACTCAAAGAGATTTGTGAATGCTAAGTTTTATGTGACCTTTTTAGAGATTAGCTACCAAAGTGGACACATTTCTCCTTGTTTTTGGAAAAGTTTTTCATTTAATGACAGTGCTTCAGTTTAAACCACGTGTTCTAAGAACTGGCTTGTGTTCCCAGCACTGCAGGGGGAAAAGCTCAACGTGCATGTTTGAGAACACACTGAAGAGCACACGTGGGGGAATTCCAGGACTGGTGAAAATTTCAGAAGGTAGAAGGTATTTAACATAATTACATAGCTTCAGATTGTATAACCCTTGTACAGTTCAGACAAGTGCAGAATTACCTCACCAAACTTTCCCCTTTTTTTTTATTTAATCTATTTGAAAAGCTGCAGAGGACTGAATTTCTTAAACTGAGAAAGTTCAGAAGGTAGACAGGTGAGGTAAATAACCCTCTGATATGATTCAGACTGGAAAATATGAAATCAAATCCATGACAACGCAAATATAATCTCATTTTTGAGTTACATAAGACTGTTTAAAATGGGTCATTAGTGTTGAGGAAAAACATGTTTTAATTTTCTAGGCTTTTTTTCCCCCCCTCCCCTTCCCACACTAGAGGGAATGCTTTCCTCTAGGGACAAAGATAGGATGAAGCTAAATATATCACTTGTCTACTTTATTCTCCATCATATTGCTCCAGTGGTAATCACTTGTTTGAGATTCACCTTCAGAGATTCTGCCTGACATATGGTGACGTGCATAATGAATATATGCAAACATATAGCAGTTTGAAATTAATTCTTTATTGCACTTAGGTTTTAGTTCACAAATTTCTGTAATAATTAAAGAGATTTGGTAACCGTTAATCTATGCACTTATGGGAAATTTCAGCTTAATTATTTATTATTTGTGTGAGATGAAAAAAAAACAATTTAAGACCTGCCTTGAGAGTTTTTCTTCTCTTGTTTCCTAATTTCAAATTATGTACAGGCAGATTAGGTTTCTATATTTTGAAAGTACCACCACTTTCAGGGGAGGATAAGAATTTGGTCGTTTAAGAAATGTGACCTGGGTGGCTTAGTTAGGGTTTTGGCTGGTGTTCAGTTTGGGGATTTTGGGGTGTTGTTTTGTATTAGGTTGTGGGTGTTTTTTGTGTGACTGTGGTCACAATAGAATGGGGTGGGGATTGTTTTATTGTTTGGGATTTTTTCAGCTACAAAGAGATCTTGGATAGAAAGTGAGTGACTTCTTCAGCAGCCCCTTAGAACTGAGACATACAAAGGGAAGTGCGCCCAGGTGTCCTCTAGACATGCAAGAATGTAAACCTCAAAAACCAGTTCTCTCACAAACTCTTTTTTATACTGTGTTGTGGTAACTGGGGAAAGCACTGAAATGTTCACTTTCCCATTCATAATGTGAACCATGTGATAGTGATGATGAGCAAGATCTCAACTGCTGCAGATCTTGTTGAAGCTGTACCTCTTCCTTGGGTACTCCTGACTGTCAAAATTGTCATAATTGGTTGCCAGCAATAGGAGTTGCATCCACGAAATCCAGCTCACAGCTTCTGATGATTGAGATAATTTACTTTGAATTTCCATTCAGTGGCTATGTCCTATTAATCCAGCTTCTTGTTCATCCTGATTTTAGATTCTTTATAGGAGCTGACAGTAAAACTTTTCAGTTCATGCTGAAAATTACATGTTGGCAAATAAACAGGTAACCATTATAACACATCAAATCAGCATCTATTCAAGCCTTGTGCAGAGCCTTTGATCAAGTACTTGATAATAAGTCATGATGTCAGTCAGTGTGCTGAACCAGAAGAGGACAACAGGATGATTGTAGGAGAGATTCCTGCAACCTTGATGGACAGCCCAGTCTACACAGCCTGAACTATGCTAATCAAACTAGCAAGACCAGATTTGCAGCTGAAATAGCAAATTAATTATTGCCCTACTTAGTTTGCAGTAAGGTCTAGGGGACACTGAGGTTAATTGCATGGGCAGATGTGAGGGGGCAATGGGTTCTGGTTGGAGAAGTGGAAGTCTGCTGGCACAGATGGATTCAGAGTAGCTCGTGTCTTCCTCACTTAAGCCTGTCACGCTGAGAGATTTAAGCCATGCATACATCACGTGTCCCATGTCATTTCCATTTGTCAAATCACAAAACCATTGTCCCTGTCACTCCCTCCACTATTTTGGCTTGACTGCAATAGTTTCTCTTACCAAAAATGGCTGCTGGTAAGCCTGAGCATTTCTGTGTTTTCTAAATTATTCTTCATGATCAGAAAGAGACTAAAAATTTGCTCATACGATGTTGCAAAGCACTGTTTTGAAGAACAAAAGAGCAAAAGCTTTGGATGAGTGACAAGCAATAATGATTCCCTGATATTTGTTGTGCTGTAGAATATTGGGGTCCACAGAGAAAAGGAAAAGTAGGGATGAAAGCACATCCTAATCTGAGTTTAGGAAGCTCAGGTCCTTTCATAGTCAATAGAAAGGACAAGGCTTTTGGGGCTGCTGCTTTGAATCATTCCCTAAAAGGGGGAGATGGGCTAAGCTAAACATCTCTTTGCTACCAAAAGATACAATTTCTCCTTTTCATTTTCACCAGCCCTGATACGCACCTGACCCATCTGTTAGACAGCTTGGTTTGTGAAACAAGCAGAAAGCTAATGTAAGAAAAAGGCTTCTTTTGTTTTCATGAGCTGAATCAGCTCATCGAGGGATCTGTTGATTTGGCACATGTAGCACAAAGGGGGGTGTGAGCCTGGGTAGCTGGAGCAGTAGGATAAGTGCAGGGAGATTAGGCTGTTCCTCAGCTGTGAGCTGCTGGCTCTGCTCAGCCCTCTGCTGTGCCTGGACCCTCTGCTGTGGGTCCAGAGGTCTCCAAAGACCCCAGATGTCTTCACTGACTAGAGCGACAAAATTACCCACTGCTTCTCCTTCTGCTCTGGTGGCAACACTGGCTGCTGTTGGCATCTTTGAATGTTAGCTTTTCCTTCCTCTTCTTTCATCCTGTGTGATCATGCTTTTTTTTTCTTTTTTTCTAATTTGAAATCAGAAAGTATAGTAGCTTTATTAAATCTTTATACCTTGTTAGGTATATCCTCAGTAAGTAAATGATGGAAGGGTTTCTGTGGCAAATAAAACTAACTTTGTCTTCTCAATTGTAAGTAGGGTATATGCAGAATTTCTGTTTTATGGCTACACTCAAGAACAACACACCTAAAATATGCTGCCACACCTGTAACCATGTCAGAGTTCAGTGCCAAGCCTAGTGAAGCTCCCTTTCACTTAGATCACATCTGGGTTCTTTGCCTTTTGGCAAGCAGTCAAAACCTGATTTAGCCCTTTGCAGGCATTAAGCCCTGCTCTTAGACATCCTAGCTCAAAAAACTGTGTCCAGTGTATGGTGTGAAATTAATCAAAAGGAAACAAAATTAATGACCTGCTGTGGTGCCATCCATCATGATATCACTCAGCAGGTGTGAAATTAAGTTGCCTTGACTGTGGATTAAATTGAACGGCGTGACGTGAACCTACAGGAACTGTTTCCACTAATACTGGGGAGCAAGTGTTTTTAAAGAGTCCAGCTTAATGAACTGCTTATGCCATGCACTGCATAGTCTTATGATCATTTAACAGCATGAGTTTAGATTATGCTCCCTAAGAAGATCAAGTATTACTGTATCAGTAAAAATTGTTAAAGGCAGGCCACAGAAATGTGGTTTTAATTTCTGTAATTACTGTGCACCAGATGGTGGATGTATACTTTTTTTCCAGCATAAGTACTTCAGCTCAAATATAAGCAGTTGTGATCTTTATTTACAATTCATCAGATTTTAACCTAGGTGATAACAGTTCCTTTGTTATAGCCCATTATGATGACCTTCAAAGAAGTATGTAGATAAAACCTCACTATTGTTTGTTATGGTTACAAAAGACCTTTCTTCTTGGGTTTGTTTGGCTTTTCTTTCTCCCAGATCTTAGTTACAGTGATAGCAAAAGTATGCACTAACCTTGTTTTGGAATAAGTTATCTAATGTTAGAATATGTACTTATAACATTTGGTAAATCTTAGTTAACTTATGAGCAATACTGCAAAGATGCAAAGTACATTAGAGGTTACTAACAACTTGAGAGAAATGAGGAAAATGAAGGAAATGTGTTTCCCAATTTGAATCTAAAGATCTTGCATTTCTGCCAACTATTTTCTTCTGTCCAGTCCTATTTGCTTATGTACATGCACTTTTTCCTCCATAGTTGCTCTGATAGTTGTTTTTCAAAGGATCTATTATCATTGTTGTGGAAGCTCTCTTTGACTTCCAAGTTCTTAGTGCATTTTTGCTGAATGTGCCCAGAACATCATCCTCTAAAATGTTCAGAGTCATCTCAGCCCTTTAGAGAATGCCTGGTGTTTTTGCCCTTGGCAGAAAATAAGTCACATATGAGTTTCTTGGGGCTTTTTTCCCCTTTTTGTCCACCTGCCCTCCCCCTTACATTCTATATACACATTTTCAAGAGTTAAGGAATTTTCATGTTTGTGATTAGGAGGAGGGCTTAGTTATGACTTGCATGGTGGCTTTCTTTGAAGTAGGACTGGCATGCAGCCATTTATACATTTTCAAGATAAGGTGTCCACAATATATTGGCACACACTTGATAAACTGGTCTTTATAAGTTGATTCATTTGACCTCTTATTAAGAGCTGTCTGTACTTTATACAAGCAGTACCGTTTTGTTTAAATATTGTTGATAAGAAAGATGTTAGGCTGGTGAAAGTTAATTAATTCGTCGTGGTTGTTCTAACAAAGTTTGGTGGATTTTGTGTCAGAAGATAATTCTGACATTAGCATTAGTAGGTTTTGGTTCATAACAAATGTGGTGTAACTACTGAGAAATGTAAGAGCTGTTCTAGAGTAACCCCCTTCAGGTGCTGTGTCACTGGCAGGATTTTTTTCAAGGACAAACCCATAAGTAATAGCTCTAGGATCATGGGGTCAGTACTGTTGGAACTGAAGAGCTCTGTAGAGCTTCTGGGTAGAGCTGACAAGATATTTTAGAAGCTTCTTCTTTTCTTAAAAAGAAATACCTTGGTACCCATTTCAAAATGAGGTAAGCAATTCATGGAGGCCTAATGCTTTGTAACATTATAAACACTAACAAAGTCCATCAAGCTTTTAACAGAGAACAAAGGTTATGAGATTGCTATTCAGTCTATATTTCAGCTGGAGCTTTGCACTGCTTTCTTTCCTGCATTAGAAAATTATTATGTTGATATGAGTGTAAAGAAATTTGCTATTAAGGCTTAGATTGTAACACAATGCTCCTTCCACCTTCCTTATATTGACATCAACCCAGGGATACTGTGTTCAATTGTCTGCCTGCAGTTTGGGTTTTACATTACTGGGTTTATTTAATTGTACTTCTCCCTGCCTCTTGTTGATGGCTTTTATAGTTGCTTAAGCTTTTTTAATTAATTTGTAGCTCCCGGGGAGATGGGGTGAGAAGAGGAAAAGAAATAGATTTACCTTCTTTTGTGAAACTTCTAGTTTTTCAAGACAAGTGACAAGCCACGCAGGAGTGCTCTCTGACAGCTGTGGCAGCAAGAAAATTTAACTGTTCAGGCTAACCTTTTTGTCAGCCCACTTTGGCAGGAAAAAGGCCTTGCATGCCTGTCTTCCATGACAGGCTGTATAAGTTGGGTCCCACAGCTCTTCACTGGGCCTTGCATTCAAACTGAGTTTGTGTTGGCTGGCTGTGCTTTATCCTCTCATAGCTGTGATATCCTATCACAAGAGAGCATGAAGTGAAGGTTTCTTCACTGCAGGGTTTGATTGTTTTTTATGCATCACTGCTAGATTGTGGTATGAAGAGAACTCCAATTTCTCTGCTTTGCCTGTAGCAAGAATTTGCAAACTTAGTTTGTCAGAGTTAAGCAGTGTGATGTTACATGCCTGGGAGTATGGGTTCCTGAGAAACTATTTGGATTTGGCTGAAAATGACTGAGAACTGCAGTTAAAATTAGCAGAGATGGTCCACTGCAAGTAAACTGATCCAAGGGAGAGAGAAGCAGAACAAAGTCAAACAAACCCCCTGCTTGTTCAATGCCATTTCCACAACTGATATGGTGATATAAATGTCTGCTGGTTGCACTGTGTCTGCAGAGCATTGTTCATGTGCCAGGTCATGCTGACAGTACTTTCTGATGGGCTCAGAACACGTGAGGAAGTGGAAATTTTGTCTATTAGCAAAGATGAGGCAATAGGCACTGGTTAAATCATTGGGCAGGGTTTTATTGTTGGGGTTGTTTTGGTGTTTTGTGGATGTCGATTTTTTGGGACATTTTTAGGGTGGTTATGTGTGAGGAGTGAAAACTTTGTTTGGCTTTTCTCATGACATTTTCTATATTTTCTCAAACTGCAGTCAGTAAATGTCCCTTCCCAAAGGAATTGCTGGTCTGTAGACTTGTGATTGTCATTGTAACTCAGCCAGGGATAGACAGAATCTTGTTATATAAGAAGTCAAAAATGATGGTATTTAATAAGAGGTTTATTCTGCATGGCAAGAATTTAAACTATTGTTTAATTAGGAAGCAAACCACTTACTTTGCCCTCTAGTTCGTTATGTGTTATGAAGGTTTATGACACTGATTCAAATAGCTTATTACAGCTCATAAATGTCACCATAAAATTAGACAAAATAAGAGTGTTGAAGTGTCTTGCTGCCATTAGCTACCCAGTTGGTTTGGCTTTGGTGACAAGTTTGTAGATAAAGTGTGAATTTTAGAGTTGAAGATGTCATAGGACTTG
Organism: Agelaius tricolor; assembly: GCF_023055355.1. Taxonomy (NCBI): domain Eukaryota; kingdom Metazoa; phylum Chordata; class Aves; order Passeriformes; family Icteridae; genus Agelaius; species Agelaius tricolor. The sequence continues at coordinate 29,452,335 of NW_027269270.1, forward strand.
AGTACCACACTGCTTCTCATTATGGAGTCAGCCTCTATCTAAAAGTTGTAGATAAAACTTATTTTCTGGTCATAGCTACTCCTTGCCAGCAGTGGCAGTCAGTGAACTGCACCAAGGTTAAAAGCCATTAAAAATTGTGATAATTGTCAGTAAGTCAGTGATGCTACTTCTGGGAACACAGTACCAGTGAGATGCTTTCATTGGATATTTGTGGTTTTGCCCAAATGGCAGTCAGTCAAGGCAGGCAGTCAACAATGTGAGCTGAAATGGCCACTTCTTTAATAGTGCAGTTAATGACTTGCAGATGCAAGTTATTGTAGTATGCTCAAATACTTTATGTGTGTCCTCAAGTCTGCATCTTGCAAGACTCTTGTCATTGTGAAAAGGTGTGGCTTTACACCAATAAATTTCAAAAATTGTCAGATATTATATACTGTTTATTATTTTTTACCTATAGAAAATAAGATATGGGAATGTACAAGGAAAGTAGTCCATGGTAGTAACAGAAGAACTGTCACCTGATCCCAGATCATTTTAAGGAAACTAAAGCAGCCTGTCAGATAACATTTGTTTGCTTGATGGGGTGCGTTTAGAGATGTAGGTCTTAAGTGACTGAAGATATGTATTTTTTTAAACTGTCACAATAAACTAGAATGTCACTTTTAGTTAGTCTCTGTTTGGAGGCAAATCTCCTCTGTTTTTAATAATTTATGTAGAAATTGTGTGGAAGATTTAAAATGTGACAGCTCTGAAATAAGAAGATTGATGCTACTGTAGTGTGATCTGATTTGGATTCTGACCTAATTTCTTTTAGTTAGTGATTGGTATAGGACTTGTGGGGTGCATGAGCTTATGACTTTTGGAGATTACTGACTGATATTTTTAGGTTACCAGCTAATCCTGTTTAGGAATGGGATTTTCATCTGAAAACAGACAGCTCCTTAAATTCTTCCTGTTTTAATTTAGAATGACAACTGGAAATTGTACAGAAAAAGCAATGGATTGTTTGCTTAGTTCACACTGTCTTGTGCTGTGGCTCTCTGCTACATGATTATTTTCTGTGTGCACAAGATTAAAAAAATGCTATTTTTCTTTAATATTTAACTAAAAGTCAAATCTCCCATTGAAGCTGTTCGTTTTGCACATGCTCTAGAAGAGGTATGGGAAAGCATTGTGTACACGTTGCCCCAAAAACGTTCTGAACCTTTCAGTCTGGTTTTTCCTTACATTGCCTTGTAGCTGTTTGCAAAGCAGCCAGACCATAGATACACTAACAAATGCAAATTCACACTTCCGTTTGCTTATTCAACAACTGTGTTCCATATATAAACACTCTCCTCCAGATGTTTTTCTCCTTGTTAGCAGTACCTTTCATGTGCTTGTAAGGGATTGCAGAGAGAGCCTTGTTCCTCAATTCCACACTTAGTGAGGGTTGCCATCTGCTGTGTGTGTGTCTGTTTGGAAGGTAAGCATTTTGTCACCTGTTCCTACAGATTGAGACCATAGTGCTTTACCAGCCTTATTTATGAGGTCACCTCTGTGAATTTTTATTCAACTTTGTGAAAAGTGTAAGGATGCAGAAAAATGAAAGCTATTGTAGCTTGAATGTTAGAACATTATATGGAGGGTTTTAGCTGCTGTAGCTGTTTTATTTCCTTTTTCTATGCCCTTTATGACGGGAAAGGAAGCCAAACTGAGGTGGAGAGATGAGAATTTGCACTGTAAGTGTGAAGTGTATGAGTAATATTGTGCTGTATTGACAACATTGTTTAAACTGTGTGGGTTTTGTTGCTGGCTTGGCATGCTAATATTGATAGGCTTTGCCCATTTCAGTGAAAAGATATGTATTGGACTGAGCTTGATGTAAATTTCTGTGGGTGCCCCTGCCCCAAGTTTTACTGCCTCAAAAGAGCTGTTTCAATGCACACTCTGTGTACTGAAGCCTGTTCTATTCCCATTGCACAGAGAATTCCCCTAATGGCTTGGTGAGGTCTTCCTCTCTCTGGAAAGAGGGCTGAAGTGAAAGGCAGGGGAGTAGGAGGATGTCACATTCACGTGGGAGATGTCATGCCTGATGTGACATCCTGCATCCTAGAACCCAGTTCCAGTCATGCTCCTGTCTTCTGAAGGCACAGAAGGTGCAGCTCTGGGGGCACTGTCAGCAGTGAAAGACAGCAGCCAGGTCCCAGGAGTTCTCCCACACAAATCAAGATGAACTTTGCAGGGCTTTTTTCCGCCTGTGCTTCCTTCCACAGCAACTCTTGAGAGTTACTGAAGGTGTGTTTAAGGAATAAATCCATTCAGCTACTGTTATTCAACAGCTATTGGGGGAGAGGGAGCATTATCTCTCACTGAGGCCTCTTTTGTCCCTTCAGAACTGCCTTAACAACTGTCCACATCTGCTTCCATTTCTTCCTTTTCCCTTCCATTTCCTCTGCAGTTCCTGTTTATCATTTGTGGTTTGTTTTTATTTTTTTTTTTACGCACACAATATAGAAATAAATAATATCAAATATCTGCAGGACTTGATTGACCTGTGTTTCTTAAGCTGAAATTGTAGAGATTTGGTAAACTTAATAATTTCTCTGAAGCTGATTTGGATATTGTATAAATAACACAGAGCTTCAGCTCTCTGCTCTTTACTCACCTGGCAGCAGTCACATGGAAGAGACAATACTGCCTAGATACTCAAGTTCTTTGGATAATTAATTTACTTTATTTTTAATAACTCAGATTTTGAGGTATCAAAAGGGGGCTGTTTGTGGGAATGGCTTTAACTTAATTTGCACGTGTATGTGTGGGATAAGCACATTCATTACACTAGTGGAGACTTGCATCTGATTTAAGAGGTGCTAATCAAGTTTTACTCAATTTCAGTAAAATCCTGAAGAGTGCATATATGCATGGATACTTGGTAAACAGACATTTTAAAGCAGAACGTTGAAGTCTTACTCATAAGACTAACTCAGAAAAACCAGAATCCTGTTCTGAAGATGAAGGTACCTGGAGGAAGGTTCTGCTGAAAAGAGCCAGTGGGAAGATCTTTAAAAGGGACCTGAAATTAGGTGTATTGTATTCTGGTCTTGCCTTAAATATGAGAATTGACCAAGCTTGTCTTTAATCACTTGGGATGAAAGTAGATGCTTTTCACACACTTAATGATATTTTGCAATGTATTTTGGGACTGTCTGGGAAACAGAATGAGTTTGATAGTAACCTGCATAAAATTTCATTGATAAAATGCTGTAATTATGGAAAGCTGTTGAGTGGAAGAAGGTCTATAGCTGTCCTTTCTTTCATACTGGATAGAGAGCTCTTTCAAAGCATTTTCAAAAAGCTTGTATCATTTACTCAGATAAAGACAGCCAAGATTTGAGGCCAAAATACATTCACTTGCATGTTAGAAATTGTGTTGATGAAGGAATGCTTATTGCTTGGAGGGAAAAAAAGGTTTTGCAAGATGTTAATGGCTTTTTCTAGTAAATGGTTGCAAGATTTGTACTATTAGGTCCAAAATTCTTTATCTGTGTGGGTTGTTTGTAAAAACCAACTGTGCATAAATCAAGTAAGATGTTTGGAATAGATATCTGAAGCATGAAACTTATTAATTTAGTCTTTGAAGTTTTAGTAAGCCTTTAAAAGCCTATACAGTGTACCAGCTTGGTACCTTGGGCTGTGTCTCCAATGTGTGTGTTCTCATTTGGTTGACTTTTACTGCTGCTGTTGTTGCTGACTCTGAGTTTGGTTACATACAGACTTATGTTGATGCTGTTCTTTGGTATTTACAACTGTGTTGAAAATATTTCACTTACAGCAGATCAAGATGGGCAAATGAAGGCTTATGGTAGTAATAGTATAGTTCAAGTAAGTGTGAGAAGCATCAAAATATCTTGTTTTTTTTTAAACACTTTCAGAGTTAACAACACAGTTGAAGCTGTAAATTGTGCATAACCTCTGAGCCATTTTATGCTTATTGTGTTATTCTGTATTAGAAGTACCATATCTATGTGGGGAATAGTATTTGGTTTTTCACAGATGATGCCATGCTAACAGGAATAGTAACTGATTTGCTGCCACAACATTTATGGATACTTCTAGAATTCCCATGTTAATGTGCACCACTTTGAGTGCTATGTCTGGTTTGAAGTGTTCAGGTTTGAGTGGTTTTCCACTCTGTCAAAATGAGTTGCCTTACCTACTTAACTTTTGACTGGAGAAGTTATACCTGCAAGGGATTATAGCATCTGGTATGGGATGAGAGGCTGAGAGAGCTGGGATTGTCCAACCTAGAGAAGAGAAACTTTGCGGGGGAGTCTTATTCATTTTTATGAATGTCAAATTGGGGAGGTGTAGAGAAAACAGGGACAGACTCCTCCTGATTGAGCTGCTTTAAGATAATACTTAAGGATAAATTTGCTCTATGTGTTTCTTGTATATTCGACATACACATCTATGTCAGTGAGTACTATCACAAACCTTGTAGTATTTGTTTGAATTACTTGAATTGTGTGATGAACTTAATTAATCCCTCACAAAGCCAAATAAAAAGTTTACATCAATGGAGAAAAACGTGATCTAAATCTAAAAACAGAACACAGAAAAAAGGCTTTCTTATATTATAATAGCAAATTTTAAAGTAGAAGTATTGACTGTGTGCTGGGTGAGATTTATGTGATGGTGGCCCAGTGTGTCAGTAGACTAAGGCAATTAAATACTTAGGAAGGGCAAGGGGAGGTCAACTGCCATTTTAAAAGCTGGATATGAAATCCTACACTGTCAAAAAAAGTCTTGCTTTTATGCAAGCTACCACTTAACAGGTGTTGGAAAACAAGGACACTTTTTGTATTGAGAGACACCATGTTCATGTTCAGCCAAATGAATGGTTTTTTAACAAGTTGAAAGTGAGTTTTTGAGGGTTTTTTTCCCAACCTTTCTTTTTTTTTTTTCAAACCAGAAATTGCAAGAGATACTCTGTCACTTTGCAAGGCTGTAACAATGGGTCATTGCCAGGCACTGCAGTAGGGGTTAAGGATGATGGAGACATCAGGCACAATGCTGAAAACAGAAATGTAAAGAGAGAAATGCTGATTTGGGGTCAAACTTTTACTTCTTCAAGGAGTACATTGTTAAAGCTCTTTTATAAAAAGAGACCTAAGTGCATTCAGTGGGGGGGTTAACCCCCAGTGTATTATGTTTTATTTTCCTAAATGAACTATCTGCTACTTTCACTACTTAAGAATGAAAAAAAAAAAGGAAAAATGCATGAGTGTAAGTGATTTTGTAGTAGTTTTCTTTTTCTCTGTACTGTAACTGAATGCACTTTCAGTTTGAGTAACATCATTTAGATGGATTTCTGATTGATGGAAATTATGCCCTCTTAAAGTGCTGCAAGCCATGATGATTTATTTTTTTTGTAGCTGACAAGTTCACCTCTAAACCATGTCCCTAAGAGCTATATCCATGTGACATTTCCATCCCTGAGGAACAGTGGCTCCCCCACTTCCCAGGGCAGCCTGTGCCAGTGCTTGACAACCCTGTCAGTGATCACCCATTCACCTGCTTCTACTGTTAACTAAATCTACTTCATTTTGCACAGGATAAAAGGCTTTCCAAGGTTTGTCTGCTGATCTCTGTCTCCTTACCTTGACTGCAGCCTGGGCTGGGTCCCTGTGGGCTGTCACTGTGCCATCAGCTGTGCAGTGCTGGGGAGTTCTGAGGGAGCACAGCAGCAGTCCCTGCCTGCTGCAGCCTCTGCAGGGTCCTTGTCAGGCTTGTCCTGTGTTCATGAAGACCACATTTCTTAGCAAAGTGAACTCCTGGAACAGCAATAAATCCCCTTGCAGGGGGCACAGCGTTTTGGTGCACAAGTCCTGGCTGTGATATCTGTATTTATTGCATTTATTATGATTCTGCAGGACCTGAGGAAGTTGTAATACTATTAGGTCTTCAGATTTGAGTGACTGACCCAGTAAAACTTTTTCTGAACCAACTGAAGACAGAAATGTGCAGTGTTCCTAAACTCTGCTGTCCTATCTGCCTGTGGGTTAAATGAGTCCTGTCCTGGAAGGTCAGTCTGTCCTGCCTGTGAGCCACATTTTTATTCCATCTGTTAAGATGAATGTTCTGAAAATGATGCCAAGAAAGATTTTACTAAATATACACACACTTTTTATGGGAATAGATAGTCCTTGAAGTTATCACGTTCTTTTCTGAATACCACAATTAAAGAGATTTTGACCACCCTCTCAAAAGTCAAGTGCTGGAAAATGACTTGACATACATATATATATATGTATGTATATATATATATGTGTGTGTATATATATAAATATATATGTGTATATATATATAAATGTATATGTGTATATATAGATATAAATATATATGTATATATATAAAAATATATATATGTGTATGTATATGTATATATTTATGTATATATATACTTCAGATTCTTCTTCATTCATTATGTTAGTCTTTCTATATAATATTTATAATATTTTATAATAGTATTTTATTAATATATGGTATCAATTATGAAGGTATTTATATTAATAACATCTAAAACGCACTACTAAAAAAATATCTTAAATTCAGATGCTTAACTGATACAATGTAAAAAGGCAGAGCTGTAAACTTTAATTTCTTGTTATGAGGAAAATGGAGAATACTTAAAGCTTAAAATGTAGGTCTCTTAATGTTTTTCCATGTTTAAGCAAATCACGAAGAGTAGCTGAAAATATAACTTTCAGTACCAGTATTTAAATCTCAAACTTTTTTTATTCTCATAAATTCTTGTTACAGCTATGATTTATATTTCCATGTAGCAAGTATAATATTCCAAATCCTGAAGAAATTTTTTCTATTTCGCTCCCTCTTTAACACATTAAGAAGGATGTGGGGAGGGAAAAAGAAGAAATTAGCTGGTGCTGAAAAATTCCAGCCTCACTCCTACTCTTTTATAAATTGCTGTTAGTATTCCTGTCTCCATGTGTGAGCCCAAGGTCTAAGCTTGAAGTTTAAGCTATAAACAGAGATGAGATAATTTTGTACAGGAATAAATGTGCACAGATGGAGATAATCAGAAGTGACTTAAATGTGTGGGCTTTTCTGGAGGTGCCAAAAGCCCACCACACCACACTGACGTTGATGGGGACTACAGGTGTGAATTATGCTCAGCCATTCCCCGAGTCTGCTTTGTAGAAGGTGTTCAGACACCTACAGGACTACCCAGGAGTGTCTCATTAAATGCTGTGGGAGTTACTTGGGTATTTGAGCGTGTTCATAAATCTCTTAGACGTCTCTTTGCATATTTATTGAGATTTCTTTAAAATTCTTGCTGTGCTGTTGACAGTTGCCATAATTAAAGTGACTTTTTTTTCCCCCCTCCCAGCTTGTCTTATAGTTCTCAGTTAATTAAAAGAAATCCTAATGTTGTAGGCTCAAAAGTAGAAACAACAAAAACTTTCAAGGACAGTACTTTGCATAACATGAAGGATCTCTCTAGGATTCTTTAACCTGTTGGATACATTAAAATTCAGGGAAAGGACCTTTTGTGCTTTAGAAGTGTTAATGATAAATGCAAAAAGCAGCCTTTTTAAAATAAAAACAACACTTCTGTAGATGCACCTCTGAGACATCAATTCTTTGAAATTTAGAAGGAAAAATATTTTAGAAACAGTTAAGAAATTCTAGGCATTTTTTATTGACAGTCATCTGGCATGACTGACAAAAACCCCCTTATTTTTCTTTGTTCTGCTTCCATTTAAGGCACACTTGTGTAGTAAAGGAAGATGTTGGTATTGGCAAAGATTCAGATTTTTTTCTCACTCCTTGATAGTTATAGTGATTAAATGTAGATAGTAATAGAGCTTTTGATTGAAGAAAAAAACCCTGTAAATTAGTATTAATTTTGCAGTGACACACTCTTGCATGTAAATCTTATATTGCACAGTAAGCCTCCACTAGGCTAATAAATCAAACTTCATATTCTTGAACTTGTTTTCATCTCCATTCCCACTCTTTCCTAGCCACAGTAGCAGCCTCTCTTTCCAAATTCTGAATGTGAGAATATTAAAAATAAGAATAAAAAGGCAGAAAGCCCCCAAGCGTGAGTCTTGCAGAGTTTTGACACACTTTATGTGAGGTATAGCCTGTCATGTACCATAAATGTTTTAACAGGCAAACACACCTCCCCCCTTTCTAGTCTCAATTTAGTGCAAAAGGATTTTCTCTGGCTTTGCTGTGCTGACAGCTCCCTGTGTTTTCCTGTACACACTGGTCTGACCATGTTCCCTTTCCCATCCTTTGCTCCCCTCCTGTTCCCCCTCTGACACATCATCATTTTGTCTTCACATTCCTGTCCCCATCCTCCTCCCCAGCAGGCTTTGGGAGGTTTCCTACCTCCCCCAGGCCTCGTGCTGCCCACGGTGGCTTTGCCTGTAGATCCATTCTGTGAAAAGCATCTTTTTGCTTTCTGCCTTCTTCCTCCCAGCCACAGATGAGAAATCTCCCTTTAATCTCTGCAAAGCCTGACCATTCTCAGATCTCTTCTGAGAACTCTGCTCTGCTGTGATGCCTACAGGACCAGAAGGAGCTGAGACTCTCACTCTTGTTAGCAATGCTTTCTGAGGTTCGTTTCTTTGTGGTCCAGTCCATCCCCACCTTCTTATCTCTGGTTGCATGGCTCGGTTGCTGGGCACAAGACAGAGCTTTGTCCTTGGTATCAGAGAGAGCCAAGTCTCCTAATCCTTGAGCAGGATTTGCTGCGGTGCCAATACCAGTCTGGAGAGGTAGGTGTGGCTTTAAAAACCTTTCTGTATGACAGGAGGTGTCCAATGTGTACCTCAGTGAAAACCAGGGTTGGCAAGGAGGGAGCTGTGGTAATTTTCCTCTTTTTTAAAAATTTCTTTTGTTGTTCTGTGGCCTATACTGTATTGTCCAGTTTGATGCATCTCGCTGACTGGAATCTGACTTTCCAAGCAGAAAAATACACAAAAGGGTTGCAATTTGACTTGTGAAAAATATGGTCAGGATTGTGGGGCTTTTGTGATTCACAGGAATTGCGTTTATATGTCTATATTATTTCACACATATTTATTACTTGAGCTGTGGTGTGTCCTTGTAATTTCATTTTATTTATTGACTTAAAACCTCGTGACAATTTAACCCTTAACAATACTGCTGGACAATCTAGTTTTTCCCTCCTGCTTTAATTGAAAGCTTAGGTCAAATGGAGATCAATGCATTGTCTGTGTCACTGGAATTTGTAACCAGCCTTACCTTCTTACAAATTCTATACATTTTATTTCCTTTGAATTCTGATTATGTTGTAAATGGTACATGAGGCAATGTGTTTTGTTGAAATCTAGGGGTTACTACTTTTCTTCTTCGCCTCAATTCATCCTTTTTTTGCTTGGGTTTTGTTTTACTCTGTTTTAGCTGGTCCCATTTGTTTGCTTTTCTTGAAAAATTGCACAAGGGGTATTTAATTTAATATTCTTTCCAGATTTGAGCTTCCAAAACTTTCTTGCCATATTGCAATAAAAAAACAACTTCAGCAAAGGATGAAAAATAGAAAATGTTAGTGAATATATTTAAAGCAAATTTAATTCAGTGGATGACTATTTTTTTGGAGTTATGCAACACTAAATTTAAAAATGAATTCTTGTCAAGGTTCTTGAATAAAAATTGTGGGATGTCTTGGCGCCTTTATCTTTTTGAAAGGGAAAAATTCTCTGCTCTTGTACTTTAAAAACTACTTCCTTGGAATTAGCTGTAGTGTGGGGAAGTTTTTTGCAAGTGGTTTTGCTGACATTTCTCTAAGTCTTGCTTGCTTGCATTTTTAATCTTCCTGATGTTTATTTCCTTGCAGTGTTCGCAATGTCACTTCAGTTTTGCACGTAAAACTTGTTAAGCATTTATCTTTCACCCACTGCTAATGTTAGATCTGAGTTATTTGTGGTTCCTACTTTGTCCTTCAAACTCCTTCCTTCTCCCTATTGTCCAGAAAAACAGAAATGTTGACTTAAGTGGGGGAAAATGCCAATCCACCTTATTTTATTTTTCATTATCATGCAGTCTGAAAGATAGTTTCCTTCTGTATTTTGTAAAGCAGATCTTGCAACAAGTCCTGTATGGTGTTTTTTTCTTTAATCATTATATACAAATGCCCAATATGTTGTGTATTTTTTTTTTTTGCCCCACTAAATTTATTATTTTAAAGTGATGAAAGTGTTATTTGACTGTTGAGAGTTGCCTCAGAAATGGCTGACCTTCAGGGAATAATGAGATATTTTATCTAATAAAGTTTCTTGCATTATAATACTTAAAAACTAAATAATGAGAGCTGCTGCTTCTACAAAGCTCTGCAAAGTACCAAGTATTTGGTGGGTTATTCTTTTGTTGCATTTGAGGTTTAGATGGCATATAAGCAAAGGGGGAGAAGAGCAAGATGAGTTATTTAAATTATACTTAAGTAAATTTTATCAGATTTGAAAAATCTGATATGCAGCAAAATAATTTTGTTCTCTAGCAGTATGTGCTTCTTGGTTAGTGCTTATATAAAAATGCAAAAAGAGTGTTATGCAGGGGAGTGTTTCTTTGCTTGACACTCACTACACAGCCAGCTGTTGAAACATGAAAGATTCCCAGTGCAAGCTCTAGAGTGTGGCTGCTGGTGATCAAGCATGTTTACCAACCTTCAGGAAGCATATTCTGTTGTTAGAAAAGTGCAATTTGAAGGCCTGATCAAGTGAATGCATACAAATTTTGGGGGGAGTGCATGGGCTGGGAGGTGGTGTTGTGCTAGTAACAGGCACTGAGCTGCCAGCTGATTCCTGTGAAAAACCACTTAAACATGACTCTGCACAAGGGTGGGTTTACAAACATCTTTTTGGACACCTTCAGATTTCATAGTATCAAAAAAAGCCTCATGGCACTCTTGTGCAATATTTAATGTGACAACACTTGACTCATGTTCTAACCTCAGTGTCAATAAATGTAATTAATTACGTATTGTCAGAGCATTGAGGGGAATTTATTCTCAAAATAGGAGTGGAGGAACTAATGGAAATCACCAAAGTCTATAAGGGATGTTTAGTCATCTCTCTTCTGTCACCTGTGGTTAGCTGTGTGGGTGTGTGGGGTTTCTGAGTGTCTCTCCGATGTGGCTCTGTGTGTCAAATATGTGAAAGAGGGTGGATGGTTTTGGGACCTTTCAAAGTATTACTGAGAATTGTCACTGACCACATGGGATGATTTTCACCAATTTCAGTGAAATGAGACCCTAGACCTTGGACTTCTTGAGCCAAATTCTGTGAAATGGGACCCTAGACCTTGGACTTCTTGAGCCATAAATGCTTAATATGTAATTTATACCAAATACTTTCATCATCTTCCATGTAGATCTTGAATATGTTCTTGCAATGTCTTGTGGTTTTGTTTCCTGTTACCATCTGCTCCAGAATCCTCTTACTGCCTATGAAGCAACATCTACATAGACCCATAAACTCTTATGCAAAAGTAATGTTGCATTTTGGCCCTGAGGACTGCTGAAAGCTGTAGAAATTATTATACTGGTGAATGTATATATATGTAGTGGAACAAACCCTATTTCCTAAGGACTGGGTCCTTGTGGTTTGAATCGATGCAAGTGTTTGGAATATAAATTACAGAGAGAGCTGACCCTATAAGAAGTTATTTTTTTGGTGAAGCTGATATATTGATAAGACTAATGGTAATATTGAGGAATAGTCATTCTGATAACCTTCCCCATTATCTTAAATATTTTATATTTAAGGGAGGTGTTGATATAGGAAATTCTATTCACTGTTTGTGACTTTCTCATAAACTAAAAGCTCCACCTGTTTCCCACTCAAGATGAAAGTTGTAGCAGCTGAAGTGTATCAGGAAACAGCGATAACTTTTGACAAGCAAACTATTTCCTCTATCAGTGGTTAAAGTCCTATTTGTTTATGGGAATGCATTTGTTCTGCCTTGCCACTTGCACTTGTAGTCTGTGTTTGTTGGCAAATCGCTCACAGTATTGATTTAGGATTATTTCAGGTTCTGTGTTTTCTTGTTCTTGCCTGACCTGGTGTATTCAGCCATTCAGTTTGTGTGGCCCTTGTCTGTCAGGCTGTTCCCTGTTAGTACCTTTACATCTCCTTAACATTCATGTCCTTTACCCTCTTAGACCTGCATTTAGATGTTTGCTTACCTCATCTCACTCAGGGCATTCTTTTTTTCCTTTCCCTTTCCTCATCTTTCAATTTCTTTACCAGCTTAATACTTTGTGTTTCCTACAGTGATTTCCCCACTCATCAGATTTTCAAGCTTACCTACTGTTTTCTCTACAACTTTCTTCTCCTATCTGCTGTTCTGAAATTTTATCTATTACTGCATCCATGAAATGCTGATGAAATTTGCAAGTTCTTGCTCATAATTAAAAGGAAGAGCTTAGTTCTGCTTTCCTATTGGTAATATTATTTATCTGTAATCTGTTGCACCTAGATTGCGGAACACAAAATTTCTGCCTCTTTAATTTTATTCTATTGTGACTTCCCAATGAAAAAGGACTCTTTCAGTCATACAGTTTTTTCCTTCATACTTCCAATTCCTGTTGGAATTTCAGTCAAATTGGTGATGAAATTTCTACAAGCTTTCTGTGAATCAGTAGCTGGCTGAGAAAGCTTCTGCTTCTACACTAAGATAGGGAACAAGATAAGGAACAAGAAAAAAGTAAAAGAGGTGGAAAAAAGAAAAATGCAGAAAATTGAATTGGTATTCATCTTTGCAGTATTTGCATTTTGTTGCAATGGTTAGGGGGCTGTAAAAGGGGAGTACCTGTTGGGGCAGCCGTAGCATGTTACAGAGCTGCAAGAGCTCAAGAAACCCTTTTGGATAAAGTTAAAGCTCATTCATGCATGAGCTGAGCTGTTTTCAAGTGCATTCTTAGTAAATCTGCAGTTGTGTGCTGATCCATAACCAAAATGCATGTAAAGGAAGCGATAGGGGTTTTTTATATCTTTTTGGCCATTAACATTACAAATTGCATTATGTTACTTGAGAGAATAACTACAGGCAATTGATTTATGAGTTTACTTACTTGGCAATTTTCTTGATTGTATCTATGACATGAATGTGTTTGGTAGCTCAGAGAAGTTTAATGTGCTCAAACATGGGTTTGCATGAGACATGCTTTTGGAACTGATAACCCACTAATAACACTTTCATTTTTTTATGTATATGTACACACACATAATGGAGACCACTCTAGGAGACCACAAACTGAGTTGCTCTGTAATGAAAATATTCCAGGAATACAAGTGATGTCCTCGAACTATTGGTATTTATTCTCTAAAGCCAGATTAGATAGAATCCACAGCACCAGTGCTGACAGACACCCACACCTCTGAGCTGAAATGCTTTTGGTGTGAATGTCACGTCCTCAAAATCTGTTGGGTTCTTTTACAGATGTGCTCCTGTTCTGCTGTGGTATTTGCTCACATAAAGAGAGATTTCAAGACTTAAGTTGTGATTCTATGTCTATTAAAGACAGACCTCAGGCTTTATTTTCTGATTTACTTAAGGACCACTTTCTTATTTGAGTTTATCTAAAACTTTGGAGAAGGAAGGGGAAGCTCATGGCTACTCAAGCATTCAATATTGTAAATAATTAAATTTTCCGAGATGTGAATGTACATTTACTTTGAAACTGCATTGCAGGGGGAATAAAGGTTTGCTTTCAGCACTGAAAATGAAGCTACTTTTGCTACCAAACCTGGAATGAGAGTATTGATAATAGCTTCAACAAAGCATGCTTTGGAAAGAAGGCCTTGTAATTAGGATTATTTATTAAAAGCACTGAGGCATTAAAGAAAGTTCATTACCCAGACCATTACTGCAGTGTGGACCAGAACCAGCAGATGAAATAGCTTTTTTGAGTAGTAGCTTATCACTATCTAGAGAACCTGAAAACCTGGGAGTGAGAGAGGCTAAAAAGAGGAATGTTGCTGTTAATGACGGTGTATAAGCGATGAGGAGAGCTTAGGGAGTTCTGCGTTGTTCCTTTAGTACTGTGTTGTGCAAAACATCAGATGAGAAACCTGGGCTGCTTGCTAGGACATTTTCACATTATTTTTTATCGTGGTGGTGGGGTTATATGTTGTCCTGCCTCTCCCTGCCTAGCAGTAGTCTGGGGAGAAACAACAAAATCCTATTACTAATTCATTTTCCTTATGCTGCCTGTGCCGGCTGTTTTCTACACGTCACTTCTTTCTTTTTTTTCCCCATTTAGCTTTGTAAGGGCTACAGCTGAAACAGAGCTATTCCTCAGAGTTTGCCAGTACAAGTTGTTCTACAGCTGTCTAGGGATGCTGAAAGAGGGGAGGCTGTTTTCCACCTACTCAAAATAGTTCAGAAGTTGTGCCCCGTGATAAACTAAGTACAGCTCATACATTTGCAGAGGAAATTTGTGTAGTTTATTGATCCTGCAGATGATTGGAAAGCTGATGCACTCCCAGCAGTGCAGTGATTACAGTCAGTGACAGGATAGAATGTGGTTATGCTTGCCCTCACCTGGCTCTCCTTTGAAAATACTGTTGGGGTCAGGGCCACGTTGTTCAGTATTTGTCATATTTTCTCACAAAGCTTTAAAATTCTTAACAGCATTGTGAGAATCATGTGCAGAGGTTTTGTGTGAAGGCTCATGTTATTACTACTTTATGGCTGAATGGATCAGAACTGTGTAGACAGTGAAACTTTTGTCTAAAAATGTTTCCTCTTAACACTACTTTCAAGCCCTATGCTATAAGGTTCTGTCTTCTGTAACTGTAGGTTTCTAATGGGGCTTCATTGCACATGTACAGAACTTCATGTATGTCCCTTTAAATATTTTGACACCTCTGTGTGACAAATTGTTGCTCCTTATAAAGAGAAATAAGAAACATTGTCAGTTTTCATTCTTTTATTTCAATTAAAAATGCTTCTCTAATCTTTGGTGCTATCAGCTGTTGAAAAATACCAGTGTTAAGCAACAGGATATATGCAGGAAAGAAGTTAAAATATTTAGCTGCCCTACTAACTTTTGAATTAGATTACAAAATAAAATTTCATCCTTTCAATAATAAAGGTCTTAAATGCAGAGTGATTGAATAATCAGCAGCACTGTTGCTTCCAAACAGGTGACAGTAGTGAAATTTTAATTCCATTAGATTTTATTCTCTGGAGATGCAGCTTGTGCTTTCAGCCATTTGTCTAGCCACATAAGCTGGAATGTGTTCAACATGCTTGCCAAGAACAAATCCATTGGAAGAAATGTTATACTTTGACCCAAGTTCAAGAAATTCTAAAGCAACAAAAGATAAATATTTCTGAAGACTCATTTAATGTTCAGCTTTGCTGTTTACTTTTTTGTCTTCCCTGTGATCTGATATGCACTTGCTTAATAGCATGCACATAAACATTTTCTATATATTTATTTCTGCTTTCCTCTATTTTAATATGACTCTGCTGTCTTTTCCTTTGGTATTTGTCCTTTGCAAAAAGTTTGTGTATAGAATGCTGTAGCAACAATTAATTTAAACCAAATTTAATGAGAATTTATATTTGTTTTGATTATCTACAATTCCCAGCAAATGGTGGAAAATTCAATATAATTAACTGTTTGATACAGATGTACTTATATTCTTTGTTTTCTATTTTTGAAAAACTTTTCCCTTAAGGTGTAGTGAGTACTTTGAGCATGAACATGTTTTGGATCTTTCCTTAAAACTTGTGTTTATTTTTGTCTGTCTCTCTGTCTGGGGTCCAGCACAATTGCTGAAGACCACATTTAGTGTGTTGACCATGGGTTTGGGAGGGGATGATAGCTGGGCATCCACAGTCATGAGAGCTTGCTTGCTGACTACAAAGAAGGTTTTGACTTTCGTCTGAGAGTTGGACAGAGCTCCTGTTGAGAGCTGCTTGTTTTTCCTCTTGGACAGACCACAAGATGTGATGTAACAGGCTGATTTGTGGTTAATAGCAGTGGGTGAGATTGGAGCCTGGAGTATCAGCTTGATGCAAGAAATGAGCTAATGGATCCAATTTCTATGTAATAAACTTAGTCATTCTTGGAGTGCCTCATAATTTGGTTGCTTTGATTATAGGCTAAGGTTAATTTTATTATTCATTAAAAATAAATAAAGCTTTCTGCATAAGCTCATAGCAATGCTTGCAGCTCTTGCTGCCATAGATACTCTGTGCACTAAAGAAATGGGAAAGCATTACCAGAACATGGGATTGTTGTGTAGGGACCAAGGAGGTTTTGCTCATGACTGTGGAGATCATCCAGGTGATCTGAAAAGGGCAAGGCCCTGCTTCTCTGCAGGTGCCATGATTTCACCCTTCAGAGGACAAGTGTCAAATGTAAAATTGAGAATGACAGAAGAGGATGTCATATATTAGCTTTTCACTGGGGGGAGTTGCAAAGAGGGGAAGAGAAAAATAGATGTACTTTATCCACACTAGAAATAGGATAAAACTTATTGGGCATGAGTCCTATTTTTAAAATTCATTAAAATTAATGAACTAACGTAAAGGTTTGTTTGTGCAGTGGGCTTCAGGGACTCTTGAAGCCATGAAAGCATGCTCATGGGTACTTTTTTCACTGGTTTTAGTGATTTTGTAGATGATGGCTGGGGCTCTCAGGTTCTGTAAGTTACTTTCTTGCAAAAATAAACAACAACCAAAACCCAAAACTGTTTCTTAATCTTCTTAATCTCTTGGTCAGCATGCTGACATTCCAAAATGCTCTTTTCAGTGAGAAAATGCTATTTTGGGCATATGGTTTTAATGCAGCAGCAAGACGAAGGTTATTAATATTCCCCATCCTTTGACTGTAAATGGCTGTAAAAATGTTCAAGGTCAGGAACATTTCTGATTTTATGAAGTTCATTGAAGTCCTGTTCCTAGTTCTAACATTCATTCAGTTTATTGGAAGATCAGATTGCTGTTGTGATTATGTTCTTAAATGCATTGCCTGGAGTGTTTCTAATCAGTAAACAGTGTATGTACCATAAGGATTTCAACTCATAAGGATTTTTCCTTATGGATTTTCTTCTGTTCCTTTTTCCCCTTATCTGTTGTGTTCTTTCCTTTTCTACTCTTTCCTCCCTGAAATATCACAGTAAGCAAACAGCATGAAAGGAAGAACATCAGATGGTTTAGTTTTTGTAGGACTGAACTACAGCAAGTGATGTGCTAGGTAGAAAATTTGGAACGCTTCAGAGTGCTCTGTGAAAGCACAGACCCACATGGGGGAATTAAGGTGGGATGCCACCCAAATTGTTTCTAAGTGGGGGAATTTATTTTTGAAAGTGAAGGCAAGCTGCTTGCTCAAGATGAAAATTTACTTGTTTTTATGGCACCTTATCAGAGACTGTTTTCCCTTCCTTCAACTCATCCCACCACCTCCTGCCAATTTGTACTACATGCACATGCACAAAAGCAAACATGCCTCCCCAACCTAAAAAAACCCCAAACCTGGAGTATTTATACTCTTAGTCTCCCTCAGTCCATCTGTCCTGCTGCTTCTGTTGTGACCAAGTGTTGTTTTGCTTTTCTCACTCCATGGGATTGCATCCCAAATTGCCACTTCAGGCACAGGACATGGTGCCACATCAGCTGTAGAGGGGTGGTGAGCGAGAAGACACAGTGACATCTGTCAGCTACAAGAAGAGAATGGGTTGGCAGAAACATTGCTGAAAATAAAATTGAGCAGCAGTAGGAACAGCAAAACTAAGACTCCATCATACAGTTAAGGGAAATTGTTTCATGCATTTATTTTCCATATTAAGGAATTTAAATTATAAAATGTGCAGCTAGCAAAAGTAGGCGTAAATCTGGGATAGTTGCATGGTTTTTTTCAGCTACCTCTTCTTCCTGAGGAGCCTGCGAGGTGTGTAGGAAATATGTACAGCTTCAACCAGTTGGAAGCCCTCACCTAGACCTAGGACTTGCAGATCTGAGTTAGTATTGTCAGCTTTGCTCACATGCTTCTGCTCCTTCCAGGATGTTCTATCAGCTTTTTTATCAGACTTCTGCTTTTATTGGACTGAATGAAAGTTTGCTTTAATATTAACAAGTGTTTTGAAGTGGCTTCAAATTTATGACTTGACCTATTGAAATGAATGTTCTTTTGTTTCTGTGACCCACTCAGGCAGGATACAGCCCTTGGCACCCTAAGCAGGTGTGGATTCAGCCTTTGCTTGTCCTGCTGTCTGACCTCTGCTTTATGCATTTGACATGGGCAGTGGCTGAAAGCAGCTAAACTGCTTCTGAACACTCAGTGTAACTGAGGCCCCTAAGTTCTGTTTAGATGTGTGGATGGTTTAATGTTAATGGAGTACATTTCCTAAGTGGATCAGTTAATTAATTGCAGTGTCAGTACTGGAGTCAAGATGTGTGTGGTAGAAAGACACTTGACAATGGTACGAGCAGACACCGTGTCTAAATGCAAGTAATCTTATCAGGAATCAGGCTTCTTTTTCTCTTCTCTGATCCTTTCTTATCTTCTACCAACAGAGCATGTGACTGTTCTTTGATTTCACTTGCCTGCATTAAGTAGGAGGCCATAAGTTATCGTTGTTAATGCTGTGGTCTGAAAGAAGGAAAGGTAGCTTGAGCCTCCAAAAGGACTGAGGGAACCAGCATCTCACAATTACAGCACAGATTGCACTGTTTCAGAGCACAGACTGGCCAACTGGGGTGGGACAGCTGCTGGGATATTCCCCCAGGAATAAACAACTGCAATACCAGGAAATCCAGGAATTTGCATTCAGTTGGGGTATAGTGCACATCTGTTTAGACAATACAGCTGCAGTAGGAGAACTGTGGTTAACATCAGCCTGGAATTCCAGTTTATGTATACTGGAAGTGTGGCTGGCTTAAACTCTTAAAACGTAGCACTCCCAGTTTGGACTCATTACTCCTAGAAGAGAGGTTTTAGAGGATTTTAGGACATATTGCATCAGTTTCTGCTTGAAGCCTGACTCCTGGCACCCCTTAGCAGAGGAGGTCTGGGATGGGGCAGGTGTTTTCACTCACCCTGTGTTTGCTGGCTGTAGCTGTGGTGTTCTGGCAGCCCACTGGCTTCACACTTGAATTGTCATCAGCTTTTAGGTTAGCACGCCCTTGGTAAGAACAGAGGCGGTTCATGTCTTGGTGTTTGTCCTTGGCTGCTCTGCAACAGCTTGTTCTGCAGAATCAAACAGCTGCAAACAGGAGGGCAGCTTGCCCTCTTCAGGAAACAATCTGGAAAATAGGTCAGGCAGGGTGGCATGAGTGCACCTGAATACACATTGTGAGTGTCTGCATGGTTGTATGTAAGAGGAGAATGGGAGATTGCTGTGACTGAAGGTTTAGGAGGCTGATGGAACAAAGCAGTTTAAAACCAGCTTTAAACTTTATCACAGAACTTTGGTAGATAGACATTCATTGACAATACCTGTTACTAAAGGCTGGGTATTACTCATCCCTGGTCATTACTACTGCATAGTCAAAGCAATTAGTGTGTAAAAGTTTCATTATAAATTGTGAGCAGAGGGTACCACAGAGCTGGTGCCATGCATTTAGCACTGATGGGCCTGTCGCAGGTGCCATCTCTTATACTAAGCAGTACTATCCTTTCCAGCTTTTGTTGCTGTTAAAAGAAAAGCAGGGTTTTTCCCAAAAGTCAAGGTTGTGTCTTTTGGATGACACATCCTTGACACGTGTCTATCATATTTGACCATTACTGAATAACTCACAATTTTGGGGCCTCTCCTTTCAACCTGTGCCTGTATTTCCCAGCCCATGGTTCTTATCTCATATCTAAGCTGTTTGCTGTAACATGAGGCACCTGGTACCCAGCTCTAGCTCATACAGTTATTCCTAGAATAATTTCTTAAGCACAAGAGGCCAGAATTTGGGACTTGCATGTTTGGCATTGGAGCACAGGCCTTTTCCTAGCAGTGGCAATACTATTTTTACTGAGCCACATGGTACAAAAATACATATATACTGTTTACTTGCCATGATGTGTAAGGTTGCTTGGGTTTGAGTTTATAACAAACTAATAATTAAATACCACTCAAGCTGCTGTTTTTATGGGTACAAGAGCTTCTGTTTTGGTTACAGACAATTAAGGTTTTAGAACTGCCTAGCTACTGATGAATGGTGCATTCAGATGATGAAGGGTTTAATCCTGAGTATCCTGATTTAATTCTGAGTATCCTGAGGATAGTGGTGTTCCAAGCTTACCCTAAGTACCATTTCTAATATAGGTACAGATTGGACAGGGAATATCAAGCTGTGTATATGTACATACTTAAAAAGAGACTTAGCTTAATCTCTTGTAGATGATTAATTCTCCTCCTTAAAAAATGAAGAGGACTATGTGGAGATGTGTCACCAAAATCTGTTTACATGAAGATGAACTATTTGTACTCTATTTTAAGCATTAAAAAAAAAAAAAAGGTAAAGTCTTAAAATGCTGAGAAATTTGTGGCTTGCACCCCTGACATACAGTTCACTTTAATTAGGGTACTTGTCTGAGATGTTTCTTAATAGTGTGAGGTTCTTTTGTAGCAATGACATCAGCATGGTAATGTTATCCTCTCTAACTCATGAATTCACCAGCTGTTGGACAGGATTTATTAAATACAGAATAGAAAAAATGTGTTTCTGATGAAGCTATATAACAGTACTTTTAGTATTTTGAAATTCTTATGCCTGTTTAAATGGGTGTAAGGTTAGCCCTTTTTCAATGAAATATGTGAATAATTTTTTTCAGGGTAGTGTAGTGTTCAAATTGAGTTGAGCTGTAACTAGTCTGTTTAAAAACAGTCCCAAACACCTGCCTGCCACCCCACAGAATGTTGTTTCAGTTGTGGTGGGATTTTGGCTGTTTAGAGTTGAATTTGAGAAAGAACTTAACAAAGATTCTGTTTATTAGAAGTGTTCTTGCCTCGTGTATCCTTTCACTTTCATCCTGTTTTTCACACTTAGTGTTAGTTTTTGTACATTAACTGCTCTGACTAAGTCAGGAGGAATTATCTTCCTGACAGTTTCACAAACAAACTCATGACTAAAGCATCCAGTTTCCAGAGGATGCTGGAATTATTTCAAGAGACATCTTAGAGTGGGACCACATTTTTCCAAAGCTTAAAAAAGGGGTGGGAAGTGGGTAAAAAAAAAGCACCTGTCATTCTTTAGAAGCACAAATAAATGTGGGTGTCCATATCCTTGTTAGGTATGTGCATTTGGAGACTAGACTAGGAAAAAGCCTTAGTAATTAACAGGATTACCTCCTTTGGAACATTTATAAGATGTGCAGGAGAATAAGGGAAATACACTTACCACCTGAAGTTTTGGGATGTCTTACTTGGTATGGGCAGAGAGATAACTTGTCAGTCAAAATCCATCAGTGATTGTGGTAGACAAATGTGTGTTTATTGCTTCAGCTCTTGCTCAGTTCAGTTATTAATTTCCTGTCAAAACAGAAATACATGGAGACATTTCTGTGCTGCTGTCTTCATGCATTCCACATCACCCCTTGATATCTTCTGTCCACTGTCCACTTAGGTACCAAATAATGACTGATTATAGGTATGTGGTAATCATTAACTGGGGAATAGTTGTGTTGCAGTCCTTGACAGCTGTCAGATCTGGGATTAATATATACCAAAGTCATATAAATATTTATTAAATATATCCCAAAGTCAGTGCAGCTGCCCATGGGAGTGCTGGGATTCTGCTGTGCACTTTATAAACCTCCATGGCCACCAGCAGGGCTGTAAAGTTAATTAGTTAAGTACAGGTTGTTGGGAGCTCATCAGGTTGCTGGCCACTGAAATTGCTTCAGGAAAAATTAGTCTTGTTGGTGATATTTGGGTTTGGGGTTTTCTGTTTGTTTGTTGAAATAGTGGGGGCCATTCTTCCATCTGTCATTGAATTTTAGTACTTTCTTATGGCAAAAGTTTAATATTTGCTATCTACCTTCTTACAGTTTTTAAGTGGATTTATTTTTCTGCTGGTAAATAGAACAGAAAAGTCAACACCTCTTTAAGGAGATCATTCTCATAGTTCAGTGTCATTACACTATTTCTTATACCATCTTTCTTTCTGTTCTAGAACTTTAAAAAGAAGGCTGTGAAATACTTGCATTTTTAATTGCTGTTTTTAATGTTAATTATGTTCAGAGGTGTTTTTTCCCCATTATCAACTAGTCATAAACAATCATTAGCACTTGTCTGTTAAAACATGGGTGGTGATAGGTTTACTTTCTTACTCAGTGTTTTCTGCTTCACAAACAAGTGATAATTGAGAAAGAAATATTGACTATTTAACCACAGTTCTTATTGCTGTAGAGGATGTTGTCAGTGCTTACTTGAAATTAAGTCACTGAGGAAGTTTATCTGGAATATTTTAGATTTTTTTTTTAAAGTCATTATATTTTTTTAGACTATGGATTTTTCTATATTTTCTCACACCCAATAACGCAAAAGAATAGTAAAACTTTCAGCTTTTAATGAAGTAACAATATTCTGCTATCCAGCCATACCAAAAATATCTCAAGACTATAGTTAAACAAACAGAAAGAAGTAAAATTTCTCCCTGCCATTTCTTGGAAAATTAACTGAAATTTATGTAGAGCAGCATTAAACAGTCCTTAATTTTCTCTGTTGAGACTGTTCATTTTCTTTCCCGAGATATTTTCAGCGTGAAAAAAGCCAGCTTGAGGGCTTTATGATGTTTTTCACTGTACTTGCAATTAATTTCTCTGCCCTATTCCACTTTAAGCAAAAGATGGCTGCAGATTGTTCTTTTAGCAGTGTGAGTGCCCGGGACAGTGTCTGCCTTGCCTGCTCTCAGTTTAAGTAATGTGCCTTCACCTCTACAATCAGTTTAATCAGCGATGTGCAATGTGCACACTCAAGTCACATTGAAGATAAGTGCCCCAAAGGCATTTCTGTCCAGCTGCACAGCTCCTGGTTCAACTGGAAGCAGAAGATCTACAGGGAATTTTAACAAGCAGGGAGCACTACTAGCAAGGATCTGAGTAATTATCCTATTAAAACACAGCAACATCTGCATTATCTGTGCGAGCAGAGAATGGAAGGGAGCATTATGTTCTCTAATCCTGTCTGGGAGCATTATGAAGTTAAAAGGATAACATTTTACCAAATCTGTGTTCTAACATGATAGGTTACACTTTATTACCTTTTAATTACGCCTCTTCTAGTTGGACTTTAGGCTAAGGACCCTGCCTCTAACTCTCATCAGAGACCATTTCTTGCCTTTGGATTCTTCATGCCAAGTTTTATAACTGAGTTTAGTTTCAAAAGTTGGTCCTACTGTATCTTGAAGGCCTCTATTACAATTCCTTTTCCCTTGTGTATGAAAAGCTTTGAAAATATTAGTTTATGTATAAAAGACATGTTGCTGCATTCAGGAGTTTGTGCTTTCAATTTAGTTGCAAAGAGCCACCTCGTTGGAGTATGTTTTATGGCTGAGGAGTAACTGCACAGCAGAGGCCACACAGGAGCAGGACATTATTCCAGCCTCCCAACTGCTTGCAGTGGAAGCCAGGAGAGTGTATTGGCTTAAATAATGTAGATTTCTTCTTTCCTCTTTCCCCCTGAGGGAGTCTGATTTCCTGATCACCTATCTAGCCATATGCTGTAGCTCCTGCCAGGAACTCCGAGCAGTGTCACTGCCAGCTAAAATTACTTGTTTTCTGAGAACTGAATTACATTGAGAATTGTCTTAAATTGCTGCATTGGCAACATTGCAAAGTTTTGCATACACACACACAAATAAATATGTTACAGCAGCCTTACTTTGAAATTCAGCTTAGAAACCACTTCAGGCAGGGAATTTGATCCAGATCCTGTGAGGTGTTCTCCACCTGCTCGGGCACATCACCCCTGCTTTGTTGTCTTTCCAGTGCTTTTCTCAGCCCCTTTTTGCTCTGGCTGCTACAGTGCAATGATGAGACATGCAAATTAACCATTTACAAAGCAAGCACATTGTCTGCTCCTGGTTTGTACCAGTGAGAGGGAAGAACTAGAGTGGGTAGTAAAAACCTCAGGTGTGCTAACTGTGTTTTTTTCTCTTCTCTTGCAACAGGATGGAACTGAAACACGGATACGTGTTGACAAAGGAGTTGGAATAAGACTGAGTCCTGCTCTGTGATATTTATATACCTGGACCATGAACTTGCTGTTTGGCTTCATGCTTTAGGAACCTTTGTAGTAACTGTGTGAAGCTGTTGGGAATCATGGCATTCTCTCCATGGAAGCTGTCCTCTCAGAAACTAGGCTTTTTTCTGGTGACTTTTGGTTTTATTTGGGGAATGATGCTCCTGCATTTTACTATTCAGCAGCAAACACAACATGAAAGCAGTTCAGTCCTGCGTGAGCAAATTTTGGATCTCAGCAAAAGATACATCAAAGCATTAGCTGAAGAAAATAAAAATGTGGTTGATGGGCCTTATGTTGGGACAGTGACAGCATATGGTAAGTGTGTTCTCTGGATTATTTGATAATCTGATTAAGGCTTTTTCCTCAATTGTCCAAACATTTTGCTTCATAATGCCGCTCAATTAGCAGTACTTTACCCCTATGCATTTTCTGTACAAATGGAGAAAATGGCCTTTCTCTTTAAGTGGGACAAACTTTATATTTCCAGTGTCTGCTAATTTTTATTATGTCTGTCTAGTACCTCTGTCTAGTATACTTTAGGTTATTTGTTAGAACTCAGTTTTAAAAAACTTTTTCGGTGTTTTTAAGAAAGTTGGGAGGCTTTGCAGTTTTCCTTTCACTGATGCAAGAAATTCCCCATGGAAAAGCTTGTCTTAGTTTAAAATGGAGACCTGCTATTTATTTCTTCTTTCCCATTTCACTTCTTTGTTCAGTCAATTTACTTAATGTTTAAGTTTATTTATCTGGTATAATCCTAAATTAAGCTTAAGTATATCCTATTTGCCTCAGGGCAGAGAACTCTGTGAGTTTTAGTGCTTTGTTTGGCAGTTGTTTCTAATGCTTACTCTCTTCCAGTTTGTTGATGAGAGTTAAGTTTTTGTGCATGTGTCAGACAAAGCAAGCAGAAAAGAATGAAGCATATTACCTGAAAATATTACTAAAAAATAAAATATAATCAACTTTCAGGTTAGGTGTGGTTCCTTTTCAGTCAAAGTTCACATAATGCACCTTACTTGTTTAGCAATTTTTAGACTCACTTTCTTTCCAACTTACCTATGCACTTGCAGAATGTCTGGAAAACTAATTAGTCATTTACATTTGGTTTCTTTTATAGTTGTCTTAATATTCAGCTCTGAAGAAATTGAGTTGATAGTTTTTGTATGCTTAGACAAAGAATATAGACTAGGATGCAACAGATAGAATAGCTGCACTTTTTTCTCTAGTTTTCTCTTAATGCTCTATACTTTTTGGTGCATGCAGTGAAAATATCCTGCTAGAAGGTTCTCTCCATGTCTTTTGAGTTGGTGTGCATTTGTTTGCCTGTAAGCATGAGATTATTATCCCCAACATAGCGAACAATTAAATTGCTTCATTGCTAAAATAACAACCTGCCCTTATTCTGTAACTCCAGATTTGTGGCTGCATGTTGAGCTGTACTGGAACTGTAGCCTTACAAAGCAACACAAGCAAAACAGAGTGGTATAGATCAATATTTGCATTGAGGATCTCTGAGCAAGTAGGGATCCTCAGAGGATTGTGTGATTAGGCTCAAACCAAAACTTTATCTGCTGTATAGCCATTACCAGTGTCCTGTTACTGTGCAGGGGTGCTTGATGGTGGATGAATTGAGAAAGAAAATAGACAGCAAAACCCAAACAATCTGGCGCCAGATATTGAAGGTAACTGGATTAATATGGGTACAGGATATCCATAGGCAAAGTTCCCCCTGCAGCTTGTTGCCTGTGGCATTAATTTCCTGTTCCAAATCCTGCTGGGGAATAAGT
Source organism: Agelaius tricolor (assembly GCF_023055355.1). Taxonomy (NCBI): domain Eukaryota; kingdom Metazoa; phylum Chordata; class Aves; order Passeriformes; family Icteridae; genus Agelaius; species Agelaius tricolor. Next base: position 29,478,346 of record NW_027269270.1, read on the forward strand.
TGACTTGCCTCCAAACACTGGTCAAGTTCCCAAGGAGAAGTTAAACTGCATTTGGAAGCAGGTGAAATAACTTTGTGACATTTCTGTGACGGGAAAGCCAAGGTTTGTGTAGCAATTTCAAGTCCATGTCTGACAAGATTTTTAAGATTAAAGACTTAAAATTTAAGTTTGGCCAGGTGTTTTCAACCAAGTAGTTTGGAAAGATGGAAAATAATGGTAATGCAGTTATTTAAAATATTTCAGGGGAAAAGCACTAGGGTGAGTGAATAACACCATATTAAATAATAGTTTATGAAACTGGGTAAGGTAATTACTTAATAAGTTAATTTGTCCTGTTTGGCATACCAAATGACTTGCTGCTAGCAAATAATCAGGTTAGCTCTTCACAAATAAACACATTAATGACTGATGTTAATAATAATTGGTAGAGGCTTCTTCAATATTCTGTGAAAATTAATGCTCTTGCTTATTTAGCCTTTTTATATTTCTTAATGTTATCCTCTGATTGCTTTAAGTGAGCACAGTCGTGATTTCCATGTTCAAGAATTAATTAAATGTTTGCTGGATTTGACTGCTTTTACCTACCTGAAAGGTTTTCAGTCATTCCTTAATTGTGGTTGCACAGCTTGTTTACTTTCTCACTTTTTATTTCTGCCATGTCAGGTAGGTGGCTCCAATATTTTCCTTTTAAAAGTTATAGTTCAGATATACACAGTGAATATTAGATTTTTCTTTATAGCCGTAAACTGTTCTTTTACAAAAATTCTGTGAATCTGTGCTTCTGCCCTCGCTTTCTCAAACTAGCCTCCACTTCCCTTTTTGTTCTGACAAGATGTCTCTCGTATCAGTGTGTTGGTATCAGAATTAAAAAATAATAATTTTGAACCTTTTTTGTCTTTATGAGCAGTGTAGACTTTTATGTTGGCTGCATTTCTTCCTCACTGTTTCCTGAGTTATTTTTACTACTTTTTTTCCTTGATTTTTTTCTTCCTTCTGTACCATGGTTTTGTTCCTGTTATGTCCAGAGTTTCCTTTTCTTCTGCACACTATGCCATTAAATAACTTCTGGACCACTTTTAAAATAGTCCAGACGTGTGGACTAGTGCTTCAGATTCCTGCTTCTAATCTTTACAGGACAAAGCAAAACACACTTATGATGAGAAAAACTTTCTTTATGGCACCATGGAATAAACATGATTCTCCTTTTGTTTGGAGAAAACAATTATAAGCTTTCTAAAGTAATAGCATTTTCTTATTTATTATCTCATTTGCACAAGAATTGAGATAGTCATAGGAAAAATAAAAAAAAAAGCACAGAATGAATGTGGCAAAAATACGACTGCTGTAGAGACAATAGAATGTCTTCAGATGTATGGAAAAGTTTTCTATTGTATTTCAGAATATTATTTGATTTGAAAGTTGTGAAAAAACAGAAAATACATTATACCAAAACACATGAAATTATTTTATGTAATTAAATGGAAAAATAATGTAAATTCCTTGTACCAAATTCTTTAATCTTTAAAAGAGTAAGTGAACAAAGGACAATAGTTTCATCTTCTTTGGCTTGTTGCCATTATAATTATATGGTTTTGTCTGATAGTTTTCTCCTCTTGCCGTCAGTTCTTGCCAAAGTGTCTTGTGTTCCTTCAAGGAATCTGAACAAAATGAAAGCCAAGGAAAAAAATAAGGAAAAAAAATAAGGAAAAAAATAAGAAAAAATAAGAAAAAAAAAAAGAAAAAAAAGAGGAAAAATAAGCAAAAATAAAAAAATAAGGGAAAAAAAAGACCTCTTTCCATCTTGTCATTTGATATGCAAATTCCTGTTATTGTTCATTGCCTTCCATGCCAAGGAAGCCCTGTGTCGCACCAAACAGAGACAATCACTAGCAGACTGAAGAAAGGAAATGTGATTTTTGGTGTTGTGTGAATACAACAGAAAGGTTGAATTTAACATTTTTTTAGAAATTGTTATCTATTTTTAATTTGCCAGTGCAGAAGCTGGTTACATGGAGGAGATGCAGGAGAATGTTTTTGTACTGGCTTAAAGCTGTCCTTTTTGGGAAGGGGATTTTTGTTCCCAGGTGACTGAGTATCAACAGACAGTTCCTCTGATAGTGTTTGAATATGGATTTAGGTTTAGCCTCATTATTATTTAAGCAGCTTCTTATTACTCGAGCCATTGCAAAGCAAGCATTTTTCTGTTCCTGTAAAGGCTCACATTTCACCTTGAATGTGTATATCTACAAGTAGCACTGTGCTTCATAAAATATACAGGCTGACAAGTTCCATGGCCAAGGAAACTTGGATCTGAGGCTGAACAAAGTGGGGAACATGAATGCATAGAGCTGCTAATGGCAAAGATTTGCACTGAGAAAGTGATGTATGTATGTATGTATATATGTCTATATATATATATATATCTCCAGTCTGATTCTTGTATCTGTTGTTTGGTTCTGTCTGACCAGTGTGCACTGCATTATTAAGCAGTTTAACTTCATTTTCATTTGCAGATTTGAAAAAGACACTTGCTGTCCTGTTGGATAATATCTTGCAGCGCATTGGGAAGTTGGAGTCCAAGGTGGAGAATCTTGTACTGAATGGAACAGGAGCAAACTCGACCAACAATACCACCACTTCTGCTCCCAGCTTAGGAGCAGCTGAAAAGCTTAATGTAGCAGGTGTGTATGGCAATTATGATAATAAATAATTATCCTTTTCTCTCTTGAGCATAACATGATTTTTCAGCGCTAGATATTTGGAATGTCTTCGAAAACAAAATTCAAAGTCTAGTCTTTATCAATGACAAATTGAAGTCCAGGCTTAGTGGAAGATCTTTTTTCTGTGGTAACTGTAACCCATTAGAAAATCAAAATCTCTTCTCAAGGGAGTAGTTCACCCATTTATAGTAGATGTTTCATGCTTTTAATGGTTGCATTTTAGAATGATGAAACTGGGGAGATCTTTTCTCTCAAAGCCTTATTTTGGTTGGTATCAATCTGCTCTGCCATTCTACCATATGCACTTTATTGATTATTAACTGAAAGAAAACATTTATTATGTTTGTTGGTCATGATTTAAAAATGTCTTTCCCTACAGTGTTTAATGGCTCTTAGGATTTGACACAGAGATCACCTACCTGGTACATTCAGTTAAAATAAAAACATGTTTTGAGATGACATTTGAAGCCATTCATTTTGTTTTCAATGAATGGACTGTTTTGTTCTGCCACCAAGTTGAAAGAGATACTGGCAGTCCTGACTCATAGGAAAGTCTGAGTCTAAGTCCAATGATTTTTGCAGTCCCAAAAGAGAACAGAGCAGAAGAGTTAAGGCAACTTGGTAAATAAGTTGATAACTGTGCTCCTATGTCTTGTCTGTCCTTGGGTTTCCTGCAAAAATAAATATTTCTGTTGAGAAGGTGTTACTTGCTGAAATTCTCAAAATAGAGAAGCAAATGCTGCCTTTGGTAGGGAAATGCCAGTGGAACAAGTCTAGGAAAGCAGATTTGCAAGTGATTGCCTGATGACAGTGTGGCAGCAGAGTTGCTCTCAGCTGCTCAGTCCTAACTGCATTTATCTGTGCCAGAGTGCTAAAGTCCTGTTATCTCTTGGTCAGACAGACCTTTTCCTCCCCAGTCTGCCTTGCCTTGGTAGAATTGAAGGCAGGTCAGGAACAAGTACCTGAAGAGGTGCAGCACCTGCAGGGTGCTGACAGGCTGTGCCACCTTCCTGCCACAAGGCATCCAGCACCAGATCTTGGAAAAACTTCCACTGAGATGGAAAGTGAGCAAGTACAGCACTGTTAGGCCTGTTTCTAGGCCATATGTATAAAATGAAAAACATCCCTGTATGTTTTCTTTTTGTAGCTGGACAAAAGGGAGCTATTTCCTTAGATTTACAGATAATTGGAACATGTACACTCATGTTGTTGCTTTAAAATTTATATGCAAAGGTTCATTGTTCTTACCTGAGAAGGAAACATCTTTCATCAGTTTTTAGGGTGATTTGAATGTTGTTTGTTATTCTTGGAGTGGGCTAGATTCACAATTTTGGTATTCAGGAGCAGCATTAAGGAGCCTGGTAAGAGTTTTCTGTTTGCAGTGTTTGCATTACTTTTTACTGCCCGAGGCTTGCTCTGTGGCAAAGAACACAATTCCTCTCTTCAGAGCCACAAGTTTTTTACCTTTGACTCTTGGTACCCTGAGTTTAAAATGTCTGAAGCAACCTTTAAACAGCAGCAACAGGAAAAACCTTTAGGTAAGAGCTCCTTAAGGTTCAATTAATGTATTGTGCTGATGACTGGATGATGTCACTGCTCGGGTACCTCTGGACTGGATAGTACCTAGGGTTAGAGTAGAGTTTGAACCTAATCCCTGTTTAAAGTGCCTGCTCTTCATCCATTTGAAGCAATCAGTGGCAATTAGTCAGATCAGAGGCAGCCAAATGGAAATGAAAAACTTGTCTCTACTTCTTCCTTCGTGGCAGTTTCCTGTCAGCATGCTCTGGAAGCCATATGATTCCAGCATAATTGTAATATAAGTATCTTCTCTGTTGGGAAGGAATTGTTCAGAAAACAAGCTAGGTGAGGGCATTGTGATAATAGCAATGTTGGTTTTGTCTGTAATATTTCAATAACATCCCTTTTCAGTTGTGTTAGAGCAATTGAGGTAATGTGAAAATTGTGGTGAAAGCCTTTTGGTACCCAACAGTTTGTCATTTTACTGGAGTTGAAAGAGGTATGTCTACAAATACAGATGATACTTTTCTTTATAACATTCAGCTGTTAAAGTATGCAGTGATCACAACAAGCATGTTAGGATTACCCTTCCTCTCTTTACCAGCTGTAATATTTTAATGCTGACTTTAGACAAATTCATGTTAGTGATTGTTAATAATTTTGGTCTTTCTGTGTGGACAACCATAGTGTTTGTGAAGCATCTGATTAACATAATATTTAATAATTTTGATAATCTTTTTTAAAGGCTTCTTGAGTTGCTGCTTAAAACTCTGCAGTAAATTGTGTTTTATAGCCTTATTTGTCAGTGAAACAGTGCAATGTCATTAGCAGACTTTTCTACAAGAGTCCTGCTTCCAGTGGGGCTATATCATGCAATAATATTAAGATGCTTATAAAGCTTTGGCTGATTGGTTTCAAAAGCAATAAAGCTGTCTTTCCTTCTCTCTCCTTTTGCTATTTATCTAAGTTGTATCTGAAAAGCTTCAGAGATATTTGATAGCCATCCTTTCTGCATCTGTGGGAAGTAATATATTCCCATACACACAGGAAAGTATTAATCTAAACTTTGGGTGTCTAGGAGATAAGAATTTTCATCAGCCTTTAGAACAGGAAGTTTTAAGGGACTGCCATAAATGATACCCTAAGTAGATTTAAAGTTGCTGTTGTAGGGATGATTAAACAGAAAGGGGGAAATACAAAACCATGGCACTTGAAAGCAGAGCTTGTCTACAGGGCTGCTACTGTTGAAGCTGCATCTTTGGTTCCATGTGACAAGCACAAGATCAGTTTGGTTTAGGCAATATAGTTTTTAACAGTTGTGCTTTTCTAAGATAATGACAAAAGAAATCCTTGATTTTTGTGGGACAGAATTGCACTATCATGGTTCATCAGATAAGGAAATCTGCACAAACATGATCAGAAAATCAGTCCTCTGTTTTCTTCATGTGATATTTTTGGTAAGCAGTGGGAGTGGAATTAGTGTTGTGTTGTGGGATGTTCTTTAGAGATGGTCATTGCTCTTTCTGTGCTTGTTCAGTGACAAGCTAAATTTTTGACAATCTTGACCATCTAGCACCCCAGATATAATAATTGTACTGAAAACTGCCAGACTAGTGTTTTACAAAATGTTCTTTTGCCTTTAAAAGTGCTGCTTTGAATGATTTTAATTGTGTATCTTTGATCCCACAAAACTGAGCAAGTGAAGGTTTGTGTTAAATCCTCCTCAGCCTTCCCCTAGTACACAGCTGGTGCTGGGAGGGCCCTTGCAGAGCCTCAGGACAGCCCAGGCTCAGGCTGCTGCATGGAACACTGCACAGTCAGGGAGGACATTGCTGGTGTGTCTGTTCAAAGCTTCCATAGCTTTGCTGCCTTGTGCATTAGCTTGTTCTGCTGTGTTGGCTGTTCAGTTCCCTTCTAACAATTTCAGTTTTAACATCTTTCAAGTCAGTCATTAAGATGCAGACTTCAGTGTGTACTTGTCATTGAAGACATGATGGCTTGGATGCCTGTCAGATATCTGGCATCCTTCGTGAGTATGTAGCAAGGCAGGCTGACAAGTCAGCTTTGGCAATGCTACAAGGCTTTTTTTTACAATGTTACTATGGTGAGAAGGACCTTTGTGGTGGTATTTCCATGTCCTTATTCCTGAAGCCTTGGGGCCGCCACACTGAAGCCTTTTAGGTCAGGGGGGAAGGACTCAGGTAACCTCAAGATCAGTGGATTTGTTTCCATGGCTCTCTGATTAATTTTGTTACACGGCCTCGTTGGGTTTAGCAGTCTGCAGCTACAGTTCCACCATAGTCCTGTACTTGCAGAGATTAAAAAAGCTAAGATACTGCATGTTGGTTTAAATTCCAAAGCTGCCCTCCTGTCTTGAGAGGACTGGAGTAGGCTTTTCTTCAGTCAGCACCTTGTGTCAGAGCACAAGGTGACTGTCCCCACAGGGCACTAGTGTGTACCAGTTGTAGCAGGGTGTGGGACTGCATTGGCTCTGATAGTCAAGATAGCAGCTTCCTGGAGGTGATGTTTGGCTTTGACTCATGTTTATTGTGCCTAATGCATTGTATTCTTTTTCCACACTGTATATGTGTACTTATTAAGATTTCCCCCCTCCCACAAAGGCAGTTGTGTGGAACTGGGGAGCTTTGTGTGCCTCAAACCTGGCTGTCGCAGCACAGCGTGGTGTGCGCAGGGGACCAATGGTGAATATTTTCCACTGCAGTGCAAAGCTGTGTTAATAATGCTGAAGGGGACTCTTAGTGGTCCCCTGGGCTGCATTTTGATTAACCACTTGACTACTACTTGAATTCTCCTAACACTGCATTGATTTCAGTAGTGCTAATGGAACACAGCAGCACAGCTTGTGTGAGGATGGACTAGAGGTAGAAAAGTTAATTTTCTTTAAATCATACCAACACTTTGCTACAGAAGTCTCTAAAATGTTGGTAGAAAGCATTTTGTGCTCTGCATTTAAAATCTTGAAACCTTTAGCTCATTTGGTTGAATATGTGGTTAGTGCTTTCAGCTCACACTGCAAATTCTCTCTTTAAAGAAATCTTACCAGCTGGAGATGAAAAATGTGAATTGAATTGAGAATGTGTTAATTAGTTGGAGAAGGGAAAGGAGACCTTACACAAACTAAACCAGCCTTAACCACAGTCTGTGTCTAACCACAGATACCAGATTTCAGGACTGAAATAAAAACAGGAGAAGTTTCAGGAATTAAAGTAAGAATAGTACTTATATTTAATGATCAAAACCAGAAGGAGAACAGAGATAAAATTGATGAATAGATTTGGTCGGATGTGATTACTCTGACCTTATAATACTAGAGAGGTTCTGCATTTTATGAAATCTGCTGATGGGAACACTTTTGAATTGAGCTATTATCTGTGCTGTATATCATAAAAAAATACTTTAATATGCACTAGTCTGAAAATCAGAGTTTAAGCCTCAAGGTTCCAAAGTACATCATTTTTAGTGTCGTGTTAAATTCTTAATACATTTCTATTCTCAGAAGAACACCAAGCTGGTCCTTAGCAGAGTAGATAGGCTGCTGGTGTCAGCTTGCATTTTCAGCTGTATTGCAGCCCTTTTCATTTGCTTTAACCAATATTGCTATTTTAAAACTCTTATGACAAACAGGGCACCTATCAAACAGCACTCACTGCTGAGTGACTAATTATAACTCTTACTCAGAGTACTGTCTTAGTGGAATATTTCTAGACTTCCTAACTGTCTGATGGAGGAAAATTGAAGCAGAATTTTTTTAGCGTCTTACAAAGCACATTATTTGGAGAATGTGCAATGTAGGAAAGGGAGGAAATATGCATGTAGCACTTACTATTGCTCATTTTTACTGTTTTATTAAAGAGCAACTTGAAAGCAAACAAAAATCAATTCCCTACCACAGACTGTGCTTTTAGCCACATCATTCTCAACGTGGGTGTTGTAAACGTTCACTATTACAAATAAAACCTGTGGAGTTGAAATGCAGGAGGCAATGAAGAGCTGCATCTGTGAGCTGGTATTTAGGTGCTGGAGGCCTGGGGCTTTAGCAGGTGCAGTGCTCATAGCAAGCAGCAAGAGAGAAGCTTCTTTTCCAGGGCAGGGTCGGTGGCTTAGCTCAGATGTGTGTGGTTGGTGCTGACGTGCCAGACTTTGCACTGAAACAACTGAGGATTGTTCACAAGTTCAGGTTCACCTGCTGTGCTCCAACGACGTCTGGTGCAAAGCTGTAGATCATTTGTGAAGGGAGCATATGGCTCCTTTCTAAACATGAGGATGGAGTTTGGTAGTTACATTTTAAATATCCCAGGACCTCACAAACAGTATTTAAAGAGGTTTTTTAAAATCTGCAGTTGGTGGGTGTTTTATCAATATTTTTCTTTTTTTTTCAGGATGATCTGTACCAACTGCATGCTTTTAGGTTTATAATGTGCTGTGTTCATGTTTTTAGTGTGTTAATGCATTGACTTTTAATGTAACATCATATGATATAAATGTTTAATGATTATGTATTTTCATAACAAGGGGAGATAAACTATGCATGAATTCAAAAACACTTAGGTGTGTGTAGAACATAATTTAATGGCTCACACAAAGTTTAGGAGCAAAAAGTGTGTTTATTAACTGCTTTTGTTTTGTACTAACTTGACAGCTGTATTTCTAACTTTTTTGGCTGTAAGTTCTAAATTTTGGCTGGGAAAAGAGATTGCAGAGCTTACATTTTAAATTACATAAATCCTAATTAAGGGTAAAAATTCTTGTGGTTTCTCAAATACTATTTTTCAACAAAAGTAACTTTAATGTCTGGCTTAGTTTTCCCCTTCAGGAAAGAATTATCGAACATGAATTTGCTAACAGCATAATACATCTATCCAGACTTTTTAACAAGAATCCTCATGAGATATTAGGGTTTGGGGTTGATGAAAACCTCCTAAGTCTTGACTTGTATGTTAATGCTTGCTTTTCGTGCTTTGGAAGATCCTGATGGCATCCTGATGGAAGATTGGCATCCCCAGGGTTCCACTCCTTCATCTCCTGCACTTCATCTGTCTTTATGATCACACTCAGAAGTGTGAATTGCTGGTGTCTCGTCGAGCTTGGTCTCAGCTGCTCACGGGAAACACAAGATTTGTTCAGCTCTGGATTCCTGTTTAAGGAGAGCCAGCTATGAGGTGTTACCAACAAGCTCAAGCACACCTCCATGCTGAGTTCAAACGAGCAGCAGGAGGAGCAGAAAAGTAGTTCTTCATACAGGGTCTGATCATTAAGGAAAAAATTAGGAGGGATGATTCTCAACCTAGAACTCCCACTGCCAGTGGCCAAGAAGAAAGGGTACAACCAGAGCAAGTAGTCGTTGACTGGAACTGTCAGGATTATTCACTGGGGAATTCAGAGCTCTGCACTGAATTCTCAGGCTTACGTGTGGAAACCAGCAGTGACTTGCCCATTTCTGCAGGCAGTTGTTGCTTTGGACAGCAGTCCTTGATGTAGATGTGTTTCCAGTCTGACTGCATCAGCTGGCTTCCTATTCATGGGCACTGAGGAAAGACTGCTTCTCTAGGGAATGCTCAGATGGAACAGAATTACATTTCTCTGTTCCTTCTGCTCTTTCACATTCATTTCCTTTTGTATGCACATATTGCTACATTTTTTCCTGCTCTGGATAGCAGTTTTATATTTAAGTTTTATAGAATTGCCTTTACTGTGCTATTACCTTAGTAATAGCTGAGAATGAAGCAAGTGAAAGCTGATGGAGGTGTTTGGGATATAGATCCATGGTAAGGCTGAATGGGAAGCTGGTGATTGTGTGAAGCATCTCCTCTGTCTGTGGACTATGGTGGAGAAAAACCATGAATATTTTTGAGGAAAGCAAATCCTAGGAGTGTTTACTGTTGCTGGTAAGAAGGAGGAAAGATGTCAGATGCTCTTGGTAATACTCCCAGACACATTAATATTTCAACATGGTGAAAAAGAGGTGATAAAGGTGGGCATTAGTGTTCCATGCTCCCTGTACAGACAAACTACCCTGAAGAGATCCATGCTCTGTTTGTGTGTAACCCATCCCTGTGGAAGAGCAATAGTGGGACTGCTCTGAAAAAGCCTTAGTGCAGCTGGCCACAGAGGATACCAGAAGCCTGAGAAAGTCTGCATCTTGTGCTGAGAAAAATGTCTTTCTCTTCCTTTTTACTTCTTGGGATGGAGAGGAGCAGGGAGGGCTGGCAGGGTTTGTGCTTGGGAAGTCTCTGTGTGCTTCTGCCACGGCTGATGGGAGCTGTGGAAGTGTGAGGCTGGTGCAGTGTGTGACTCTTGGAAGAGGGTTTTGTTTTTTTCTTACAGGTAAAACCTTGTGAGTAATGAACAGCAGCAAAGGCCTTTGACTCTCAGCAAAACCACACTGGGATGCAGAGAACGTGTTCACACATGACAGAAGCAAACATGTAAACTGCAGTTGTGTATTTACTAAAAATCAGGCTGTTCTCTGGATTTTGGGGGTTTTTCTTCCATCTTTTCTTTCTTTAACAGGCCATGAAATCCCCATTAAAATGAAATATGGTATAAGTGATGGACTTGGCACTGTATGCCGTAAAATAAGGAATTATAGCTTGTGCTTATGTATTACCCTGTACTTAATAGGACTTAAGTAGAAGAGAGGATTTGCTTGACTAACCTTCTGAAGAGGAAAGCCATCATATGATAGCATAATTAACTTGAGATAGAAGACATTTTTCTTTATTTTAAATGACAAAATTCATGGCTCATTCTTGCTGGCAAGCTATACCCAGGCATTCAGCATTTTCCACCCTAAATTTAGTATGGTGCTGAAAGTTTAACTTTTTTTAGGGTCATGCTGCAGCTATGATGTTGTACCAGAGATTTCAGTGGTCTTTTTTTCTTTTAGGAAGATCTTGAAATTGACATGCCTTATGTAAAAATGTTATTTTGCATTCAGACTTATGGGTTAGGAGGAAAAGAAAAAAGAAAATCCCACAAACCCTTTTAAACCATAAAGGTCTTCTAATGGAATTTTACTGATTATTGAAAATTACCATATAGTAGCCATGCATCTTCATTACTGTTAGATCCCAGGTACTGATTCTGGTGTGATGCAAGTGGAAGGTCTGATTCCTGAACTGCAGTGAAGCAAATAGTCCTATTATTATGTAGCTCTACTGACTGAATTGAGAATATACCTTAAATTGCTGCTATCTGTGTGCATGCTCTGTATGTTCTTATTCAGAGCAGAAATCAGAGCCTTAGATGTCAGTGGTCTGGTCTGCAAGAGCCCCACAAGGATGAGAAGATAGGCAGAATATTTTGAAAGTGCTTATTGATTTGAAATTACAAAGTCATTGTACAAACCACTTTGCTTCAGTGCTATTGTCACTGGCAGCACAGCTCAGTTTGTCAAATCTCTCCTGCTGCAGAGACTGACAAAGAAGTGAGGACTTCCTGCCATGACTCTTCTTTCCCCCATCAAGTTCATTTTGCAATGCTTCGCTCACATTTCAAGTTTTATCTTTAGAAGAAGCTATTTGCAAAAAAAAATGGAAAATAGATAGATCAGGTCGTGGGGTTTGCATATAATAATATAATGCAACATTTTAACTTTAACCACAGATTTTTGTCGCTATTCTATTCTAACACTGCAACTTTTTTTTTTTGTATTTTCTTCTGGGCTCTCTAATTAGCATATTCTGGATGAAATTGTGCACAGTTACTGCCACAGTATAAAGTGTTCCCAGGGTGATGGCTGGCTGACTTTAATGATCTTGATTCTTGGCTGTAGAAAAAGCCAGAAATGATGCAGGTAAAATTTAGATAGCTGTGGGATGAACTACCTAAATTGAAAACCTCCTCCACTGCCTTTGGCAAGAATCTCTCCACCATGGTAATAATTTTACTTGCCTTAAAGGCCTGCATTAGAAGGTTCTTCTAAGAAAGTCCCTTGGAGCTGAAGGGGTAATGTCCTTTAAAACTGCTGCTTTTTCCTTGGCTCATGGGCTAGAAATCCTCCTCTTTATTACAGTCTTTAATGCATTGCAATAATCTAGAATGAAAAAAATATTAAAATGGGCAAAAATTAAGAAAAAAATACCTTGGGAGACCATAGGAAATATTTCTTGTAAGATGTGATGTAGTGCTACTCAGTTGTTAAATGAGATCATATTGCAACATTTATTAATTGGGTCATATATCTGGTGCCAAGTTTTGGATCGTGGGTATTTGATAAAGTGATAGCAGAGCTTGAAAAACTAGTTTCATGTTTAAGAGCCATATACATCCTATAAATGTTTGACAAATGAAAACAAATTGTTGCAATTTAGTAGTTTCCAGCACACTTTGATTAGGAAATTATTTTCTTCTTGTTATTTTCAGTATGGATGAGCTTAATTTTTGAGTCTTTATACATCAATTTTTGTAATTCAGCACTCTCACTTCAAGTCAGAGTTGAAATCTATGCAACCATTTTCTCATGTGGTCAAAAAGGAGCACACTGAGTTTTAATGTTGTAACAAATATCCTACCCAGTAGGACCCTTCAGTCAGTCTGGGCTGTGGATTCATGAAAACAAAAGGCAGAATTCATCAGGCTATCTGTCAGAGCTGTGAAATGAAGCTCAGCTATGCTCTGTGTTTCTCTTTAGATCTCATAAATGGAGCCCAGGAACAGTGTGAATTGCCTCCTATGGATGGTTTTCCTCACTGTGAAGGGAAAATAAAGGTAAGTGAACTGGTTTTAATCTTATGTGCATTCTGTTAAAAATGGAACATATGTTGCAAGAGGTCTCTACTCAGAGGTGTTAAACAAGAACAACTAAGTCAAAAAATAGGATATTTAGGACTGTGTGTCACTGCAGCATTGCTCACCTCAAGCCTTTAATACTACTGCTGCAGAGAAATAAAGTGGCATCCTCTTAAGACAGGAAAAAATTGCCATATTAAAATGCTATATTATTTACTGAAAAGCCTTATTGTTTGAATGCTATCTTGTTATTCAGAAATTCCTCCTTTGAAAAAGCCCTGTTTTTTTCCCCATGATGAGTAATTTGGTGTTCTCCTGCCCCAGGACTGTGATTCTGTGGGTACCTCGCTCCAGCCCCTTTTTCAGCGTGATTTTTCTTTGCATTTATTCATCTCATTGCCTTACAAGTCTGTGTGGTTCCTCTATCCCCCTTTTTCCTTGAAAACATTCTGCCTCCTCTGCTCAAGAATAGGCAGTGCCTAAGTGTGCAACCAGAATTCTGGGATTCACAGTGGACCCTACATAAGTCCTGTATTTTACTAATAATGCAGTTGGAAAGGCTAAATATTACAACCCATCAGACTTTAGCTGGAAAGGAAAAAAGAAAAAGGCAACTTAAACCAAGACACAAACTCCAACAAACTTCCAGAGACTGAGCTTTTTAAGGTTGGTTTTTTTCCCCAAGAAAAGTTTCAAATGTAAGGGATACTGGTTTATTACTGTGAATGCCCCATCCCTAAAGGTTCAAGACCAGGTTGGAAGGGGCTCAGAGCCACTTGGTCTAATGGAAGCTGCCCCTGCCCATGTATTGGAATGAGATGATCTTTAAACTCTCTTCCAACCCAACCATTCTGTGATTCTATGATTAATGGTAGACAATAGTAAGATTTCTGCTTGCTAATACACCCAAGTATTTCTAAAATTAAAACTCTCTACATTTTGAATCTCTGGTCTGTGTTTTGATCTGTTTTGGCAAACAGGCTGCATAGTAACTATGTAATAAATTATTTGAATATTGAAATATGAACGGAAATTAATTATTTGCTTCTGCAGAAATGGCAGATTTCAGTTTTGGTAACTGAAATGATATCTGAAATTCTAGAGGGAGCATATCATGGTGGGGAACACACAATGCATTCAACTCCAGCCAGAGCCAAATGTCTGGATCCCAGTTTTATTCTCCTTCTGATATTTCTCTCTGCTTGCCAGTTTGTATAAGCTGTGCTCACATCTGCTGTGCTGTTGCTTTCCCAGCATTACTGAATGCAGGCATACAGTGCTGCTAATCATTAATAAAATTCCTGGTTTGTTATTTGTGATATTTATAGCCACTTTGCCACTTCCCCCTTTATTCCTGGGTGTGAAACAGAGCTGTTTTGTTGTACTTTAACCTAATAAACTCTTGTGTCTTTTGTTCTGTTGCAGTGGATGAAAGATATGTGGCGGTCGGATCCCTGTTATGCGAGCTATGGTGTAGATGGGTCCACGTGCTCCTTTTTTATTTACCTCAGTGAGGTCAGTAATCTTCTCATCTGCAGAAGGGGAACATCATATTGCCTTCATAGCTTTGTTGGCTGTACTTTTCTCAAAAGAAATCATCATTTTGTGCAGAATAATTAGGTAAAGAGGGAAAAGTTATTAAAACTGAATTATTAAGTGTGTTGCTATTATTCATGAACTCTGCAGGGGTTTCTAGCCTGAGGAAATCTAATGTTTGTAACTGCAGTGATGTGAGTAGCAGCTCTCCAGGGAGGCCATGTTGGGTATCCTGTTAAACCTGCATGTGAAGCTCAGTCAGAGATCTTTGCCTTTAAACACTTTTTCTGTTGCTTTTAATGCAGCTGCTTACGTACTAATAGAGAGCATTTGGAATGGAAAATTCAGAAAATGGTGCTTGATGGTCCATTGTCCTGAGCAGCATGGCCACTTCCTGCTCAGAGACTGTTTGTGAATTGTGGAATCTGTTAGCAGGAACAAAATATCCTGTTTATGAGTGAAGCTGCAGCTATATTGGCTAAAGCCTTTGGTACCTGTCACAGCCTAAGGTGTTTTGTACACAGCTGAGTAAGATGCTTGTTCTAGTGAGGTTTTATTTCTATTTCCTGGGTAACACTTCTTTCCCAAGAATTAGTTTTGTCAGTTAATTATCATGAGTTCTATTACTGGCTTGAAGTGTGCATGCACCAGAAATAGGCAGGTGTACTTGATCACTCAGCCTCTTCTAAGTGAAATTTTGATAACTTATGGCAACTAATCTTAGAAGGAGTATTGATATCCAGTGGCTCACTGCTTGCAAAGAACTAAAAGAGCCAATGTGGCTGCAGGATTGCAATTAATAATAATTTTGTAGCTTCTGTAGGATTGGGAGGGTCAGGCTGGGATTTTAAATTAAATATCTGAGATTAAAACAGTAAGTCTGTTATAATAAATGACTCTGTTGTAATCAAAGCAGTTTCTGTTGATTTACTCAGTTGACTGTCATTGAACTTCTGGGGGTGTTGCTTGAAGCAGCAATAGTTAAATGCATATCCAAAACATTTATCTGAAGGCATAACAAAGGCTGGGTTGAATCACAGTTTTGACTCATTCCATTTCTAGCACCAAGTGTTGATTTATTTATGGGCTGTGAAGCTGTAGAAGGAAAAGATAAAGTACAACTATATTATTTATTTTGTTATTTATCATAGAGGCTAGAGATATGGTTTCATAATCATATGAAATTGATCTAAGGTTTCTCCTAGAAGGATTTGTTTTAGTATCAGAAGGGCTATGTTTGGTCATTAGTATTCTGTCAACCAGCAGGTGCTTCATGGTTTTAATGCAGATATATCTTAAAAATGATGATGTATATTCAGCTGAAGCCAAGACACTAATATTCTTCAATGACATTTACTGTTTTGCATTTCTGTTAAAACCCAATTTTTTACATTACAATCTTCCCTTTTCATCAGTCTTGAAAAGTCAGTTGATGGTGTTAGCTCTTTCATAATTGATCTTTCATGGCCAAATGTGAGCAGACTTTCAGAGGCCAAATGGTTGTTTTTTTCAAGGGTCTTGGGATTTGAATTTTTTATTTAAGCAGCAATATTTAATTTGGTCAACTTTTCATTTCATGAAGGAATAAAAGTGCAATTAGCCCATGTGCATATTTGTTAACTTCAGAAAAAGGTATTGTCCTTTTTTTTTTTTCTTTTAGAGTGTTTTCTTATGACAGAATGTAAAACTAATATTGGGTGAGTGTGTTATTAACCTTGAGTTTAAATTTGGCATTCTTAATCCTATGATTAATTTCATGATTAATGTCCAGCAGCAGAGGTTGAAAGCTTAAATGTTTGCGAATGCAAGCATGAAATGAAATTCTAATAACACTACAATGATGTGGATTTATGAGGTGTGTTGGCTGCTAGGGATAACTTGGAAATGCTGTTGCAAGAGTAATTTGTCAACGTGGACAGTGATGAAGAGTTGACAGTTTATAGCATGGTTGCACAGCTGAATGATAAATGTGCCTACAGAGCTCTCAAGTCAGAACTGCTGATTTAAAATATTAAAATGTATTAGGGTAATGGAAAGGATATTACTGTTAAGATTTTTTCTTTTTTACTTCAAGGTTAGACTGTTGGAGTGAGATGGTTGTGTACATGCATGTTTCAAAAGGCAATATATGCATCACATTATGTACAACCTCAGTTTGGAAAAACAATGTGCATGAAATTATGCATATATCTACTTTTACTCTTCAAATCACCTCTACAATCTAGTGTGACAAGTGTCTGTGTTCTTTCATACTCTTCTAGGGTCTACTTTTTTTATTCTGAAGCAGTTCAGTTAGGGTGTTACATTATGCTCATCCAGTATTCTTTGTAATGTAATTTTAAACTTGTAAACAAAGGAGCCCAAAATGTTTCATTTTGGTGTGCAATATGGGTCAGAACCAGAGAGACACAAAGTCATTTGTCCACAGTTTATGTAAAGGTTTGAAACTAAAGGCTGACATAAACCCTGGCCTTTGGGTATCAGCCATGTCCTCTGTTATGTTTTCCCCATGAGTGTCTGCAAAACAGAAACAATGCTGACAAAATCCAGGCTGCCCCAGGTGTTCCCTCCTAAGAGCCTGCTCAAGGGCAGGTACCAGCAGTTCTGCCTTGCTTTGGGTGGCAAAAACACCTGCAGGAACTCAAGAACAGCTCTTGTGCACTGCTTTGTGTCTTGGCTGCTTGAGCAGAATGGGAGGCAAGTGTGGCAGCCCAAACCAGCCCAGCATGTCCAGGCTTCTGCCTTTTATTTAAAGCTGTCCCCTGTGCAAACTTGCTGGTGAAACTGAGAGGATTTTTGCATTTCTTTCTCACTGTTTTGCTTCAGGCACTGGATCTTTCCTGGGGTGTGATAAGCAGCTGTGTGGTCACAGACCCATGGAATGGCTTGGGTTGGAAGGGACTTTAAAGCTCATCTTTTTCAAACCCCTGCCATGGGCAGGGACACTTTCCACTGTCCCAGGCTGCTCCAAGTCCTGTCCAACCTGGCCTTGAACACTTCCAGGGATGGGGCAGCCACAGCTGCTCTGGGTGACCTGTGCCTCCCCACCCTCTGGTCCTCAGAACATGAATTGTGCTGGAGTCTTTGAAGAGTGGGTGAGATACAAATGGCCTGAATAGCAAAACCAGGCTTGCATTCCCTTGAATACAGAGCCAGACAGGGATTAGAAATAGCAAACATTAAACAGCAAGTTAAACTTGCTTCCTTTTAACTGTGATGCCCATAGAGAAGAGTTACTTACTTTTAAACTTAGCATTTAGTTATGAAAAAAGCAGTTGTTAACACTGTAATGGCATTGGCACAGTTATCATTTTCAGGGATGGCATTGCCTCTGGGCAGAAATGTAAAAAAATTAATTTCTAGGCAGTACAAAAATATATTTCACTGCAAAATGTCAGTTTGCAGCTGAAGAATTAAGCTTTTAAAAATATCTTCTAGAAAATTAGTTTTTCACACTATTTCCAACCTTTTAAAAAGTGGAGAAAGTGGAGGGAGCTTATAGATCTTTTTTTTTTTTTTAATTTCTTCATCCACATCCATGTTTCTCTGAGAGGACTGCTTTCTACTCAGGAGTGGGACTGGTGGTCAGCTGGGAGCTGTGGTGCAAGTGACCCCCTCCCATTACACTGGTGCTTACCTGCTGGGGCTGGGCAGGTCTCTCTAAAATCCCAGGCTTTGGATCTCCAGCTCACCTTTCAGGTGCACATGTAATTTTTGGTACCCATCTTGGAATCCAGCACTTGAAAGGTTTAAAACTGGTTTGAATTCCAGTCTGTGAGACTCCTATAGCTTTTTGCATGCTGGAGAGAATTTTTGTTTTGCAGTCCTTCAGACTTGATGGAAACACAAGGCATAGTTTGCTAGTGGGAGGATTTTTCTTCATACTCTTACTTCTGCTTTCAGGTGTAAAACATAAACCAAAGGTGATTTTGAACATGCACTTGTTTCCAGGGTGCAAGCTGTATTCTGAGGCACCATTTAGTGAAAATTCCTGGGTATCATAATTATAGAGATTCCCTTAATCATTGTGATTTTTCTAGTTTACTGCAATTTGCTCACGTCAATGGGGAAGTCCCCTTTCCACAGCTTCTGCTGCTAATCCTGGACATTGAGTTAATGATTTGCATTTCTTCAGTGTAATGTAACATCAAACCAGCTTCTTTCAACTCTATGCAAATACTCAGAAATTTCACAAAACCAGTGTTGTTGTCTGAAATGTAAATCACCAGAAGTTCAGAGTTATTTAGACATCTTACATATGTCCCTAAGAAACTGAAATGCTAATGATAGTCAGCACTTTGTCCCTGAACTACCTGTTGGTGGATTGGCCTGATTTTGGGTGATTTGGGCTGTTATTTTTTTCTTCTTCTGTCACCTTAAACTGGGATTAGTCTTTCAATGACTTGTTGGAAAAGACATAAATGCCAGTGTATGAGAGGAGTCAAATACAGTGCCCATTGCTGAAGGCAGACAAGAGGCTGTTTGCTGACTGATGTGTGAAATGTTGTGTTGCCTTGTCACCAGGGCTGTGGGTACCTATCTCCCGATATTTGAGACTGCCTTTGGAAACAGCCACGTCCAAAGCTGCCTGTATCCTGCTCCATTTCACTAACCAGACAGGCACTCACCTTGCATATCACAGATTCTCTTCCAAGGGATTCTGTCATTGAGGAAATGCTAAACAAAAAAATAGGAGTTCAACAAGTCATCTTCCCAACTGGAGCAGTCCTTTCACATCAAATTCTCAATGGGATTTCTGGCATTACAAGTTCACTAACTGCCTTCATACTACCTAATAAATTTAAAGATGCATTTTCTTTCACCACATATTGCAGTGGATTATTTTGTTTGTGCATTCTTCTCTCCTGGACTCACTTAAGAGCAGCACAGTACCATGGATAGAAGTACACTGAGCAGTGTGTTCACCTGGTGTGTAAAGAAAGTTGTTTTAGCTTCCCTGTGGATGGGCTGCACCTGCCCTTTGGCAGAATCCAAAATGAAGATTATCCCAAGGGCTCAGAGCGTGCCCTTCAGCTCCAGCTTTATGCAACTCCCACTGTGACTCTTTGAAAGCATAAAGGTCTTTCTGAAATTTTGAATGTGCAGAGCTGCTGGCAGAGTATACTTTGATTCAATTTGGAAGATGCTCAGACTACTCCAGTGCTACAGACGTTTGTCAGGTTCTTAAAACCTTGCTTGAAGTACTTGCTCTTTAATAGAGTTGAGTGCTGCAATCTTGCCTTGCATTCAGTTTCTGTGTGTCTGAGGAAGAGGCACTGGAACACACACCTGCAAAGCTTCTATAAAGCAAGTACCCTTCAAATTTATCAGGTTTGTTTGGGGTTGTTTTTTTTCATCCTAAACCTAGCCATTTACACCTCAGAACAGTTCATTACACCAGCTTTTCTCTAGTATCTGGAATCATGTAGCACTTAAATTTTGAACTTCTAAACTGCTGTGCAACTTAACCTTAAGGAGCTGGCTACTTATACTCCAGGCAGTGCTGTGACTAATGTGATTCCAAACCAAGTAGGGAACATTTGGCTTCTCAGGTAGACGCAGTTTCCTGAGCAAGATCAAAGACTATCTAATGCCCTTGATTTGCATTGAATTCAGTACCAGGAACAGGAGGCACAGCTGGTCTTATTCAAAAATATGACAGTACAAAGATAAATATAGTGTGTTCTGAATAATAGCTTAGCATTTATATCACTCATCCAAAAAATGGTCTGTCTTCAAATCTGCAGTTGCTGCTTCCCAACAGTCATCTTTAACCACTAATCTGTCTGGTATCACATCCTTCCTATTAAATCATCTCCCTGGCAGTACAACAGTAGGTTGCTATGGAGAGAATCAGCTGGAGAAAGAGCTGATGGTAACAGTGAGAGGAAGGCAGTGCTGGAAATGGGCAAGAGGAGCCCTGGTTCCTTCTTCAGAGGCAACTTTAGTGTTTGGTCTTAAACGAAAGTTAAAGAGCAGGATCCAAATGCGCATCGCTGCCTTCCTTCACCTTGCTCAAAATTAGGGCTTGTTGTATGTAGATCTTCTGTACCTAAACAGCTGCAAAGCTGAAGTCTATTTCTGATGGAGTTTTCATCTAGACCCACTCTAGTAATATCATAGTCCTTTCTGCCATCATTGCTAAAGATCAATAAGGAAAAATGAGAGTCAGACCAACTGCAGACGCTGATATTACTGTGAATCTATTCCTTAGGTGTTTATTTGTGATGAGAATTATTATCATTTATTTTTAGACTAGAGGGAATATTTCTGAAAGCATAAAAGAAGTGTATTTGTTTTTCAGTCAGTGAGGCATGCAGTGAACTGTCCTTGGCAGTCCTGAAAAATCTGCAATTCCTTTAGGATGCCTTGTGGTGCAATGTGAAATGTATAAAGTCAGAAAAGGGGCACATACAGTAGTCCTTGAAATGTCATATCTTAATTTAGATCAGTTCTAATGCTAGGAATAATGCAAAATTTGTACTATTAAAACAAAGAAAAAAAAACCCCAGAGTTTGTGACTGTGCATGATTTATAATGTGGAGCTTGCAACTCTTTTCTGCCACAACTTTTTAGTTGTAAAAGTTAGGCTTGGTAATTGCTACACTTTCTGGTGTGGTTCCAGAGTTGAAGACCACTGAAGAATCAGATGTTTTCAAAGGAGGTTGATAAGTCACTGCTTTCAAATGTTATATTAAACACATTGAGAAGATTAAGTCACAGCATTCAAAATGCTTTTTTATGATTTGTCTGAGGAACCCAAGGTTGATACATTTCTTCCCTTTAATGAGGTTAGGATGGCTATTCATTTATTTTCATGTGATTGGCCCTCTAGGCAATCATATGGTGTGATCTTAAGCCTTTAATCTGTAATGCTCCAGGCTTCTGCAGCATGATTAAGCTAAAATTGTGTTTTGACAGGTCTGTGATTGGAGGAGCCATAAAAGCAACTCTGACTTTCAATTCTGTGAGAGTTGTGAACTTAATCAGTAGTGATGGGGTGTCTTAGCCAGCTGATAAATTTTTGCATTTTCCCCTTTTCACAGTACAGTCATGTTTCAGTTTTCATGGGTTTGCCTCCAACACTGAGATTCCTCCTTCCCCAGAGCCAGTGGTCAAATTTCTTAAGGTACATAAATAAAAAGGATTCTACACAACAGGCAGGATCCCTGGGGGCAGCTCAGGAGCTCTCAGTGACTTGCATCCATTTGCTGTTTCTTCACTGACTACTACTTCCTGTTGTACTTTTTTATTTCTAGTGGACAATAGTAGGAGTATTGCATTTGCATTGATCATGTTTCTCATTGATGCTTGTGAATATTGTTCCTTATGTTATAATTACCTGATTTATAGCCTTCAAACATGGTGGCTTTGATTCTATAATGATTCTTACTTTTTTGGTTTGCATTGCTACAAGGTAGAACTTTGATCCTTTAATTTAGCTGGCTTTGTCTCTTTATAAAGATATTCTAGGGAGATGGAAATGTTCCAAAATACATATTTTTGTAAGGTGTAGAAGCATAAAAAGCTTATTGAAAACATTTTAGAACTGCTCAGAGAAATTGTATTTTGAGCATTTAACAGCTGACCTCTGCCTTGATCTTCTGTTTTCATTATCTTGAATGAATATCTAAATGTGACTTCTGGTGGCAAATTTGCTGGGTTAAAAGAGCATTGAATTGCAAAAAGCAATCTTAAACTTTTTCTGCAAAAAAGCAATTTTATCTTGAAAAGATCACCTTATTATCAGCTGATTACTTATTTAAGCCATCAGGTTAACATAAAGGTGTAATATAAAGGCATTGAGTGGAGGCTTTGGTCAAGCTGAAAATAAAGTAACATTATTTATTTTGATATGATTGTTTTACAGGTTGAAAATTGGTGTCCTCGCTTACCTTGGAGAGCAAAAAATCCTAATGAAGAAACTGATCAAAAAACAGTGGTAAGAACAACCATGTCCTTAATAAGGACAAACAGGAAAAATAATTCAGTAATTGTGATTCATGCAAAATATCTTGAAATCCTGTGCCACATAAATGCTATAAAGATTAGAATTTACTAATTCTATCTTGAAATCCTGTGCCACATAAATGCTAAAAAGATTAGAATTTGCAATTTTTACTCCTCAGTTCTTCAAAGCTGAAAAGAATCCTCCTTGACATGTGTAACTGACGTATTCAGTCATTGTATTGTGCTCTTGCTGGTAGATTTTCATTAAAAGCATATTTGTGTTTAAATTTATGAAATACTCTACACAGATACTGAGAAAAATGACAAATCCACAAACTGCTCACCAGTGTTAAGTATACGTGAAAATGTCCATTTTTATCATCCCAAAAATATGGGCCTTTTTTACAAAACTGCATTTATGGAAAAGGCTTAGATCCATTTCAGGTTTGTAGTAACATTTTGATTACTCCCAATTTTTTCCCATTAAGTACTGTAAGCACACAGAGTTGTTTCTAAATTGTTGCAGCCTAATTATGTAGCAATTAGGTATTTTAAGATAATTTAAGATAATTGCTGGGCTGCATATGAACATTTCTTACATAATATAGATATAGGCTGCCTCTTTTTTTTTTAAAACAAATTTATCTTTGAACAGTCTAGCTTTAAAACAAGTATTTCCTTTAAAATGTAGACCCTAGTAATGTTTCTTCCTTCCTGGTATAATTGGAGACTTCCTTGTGTTTGGAAGATTCATGATACACATAAATCTGAGCCTACTGTTCTGTATTATAATTTAGACATACCTGTGCCTCATTTTGAAGCACATAAACAATACCAGACCTTATATTGCAGAAATAAATGCATTGTGAAACATTGCAAATCTATTCTGGGCTACCAAGTACTACTAATAAAAATAACAGTAATTTATGTAGTTTAGAAGTATCTGTATAAGTATATCTTTAATATTTGAACTAAAATCTTAATGTGCTAGGAGTGTATCCTTTCTCCTATTTCTATTTCTTTTTTTTTCAAAGAGGAATATAAACAGCTCACATTTGAGCAGTTTTTTAACTTCTGGAAAGTGTGTTGAAGAATAACTAATGTTTGGGATGTTTCTTAATGCTTTGCTTGAAGGCTGAAATTCGTATCAACTTTGATAATCTCTACAAAATGATGTCAAGGCATGAGGAATTCAGGTGGATGATGTTGCGCATCAGACGAATGGCTGATACCTGGATTGAAGCCATTAAATCACTTGCAGAAAAACAAAATTTGGAGAAAAGAAAACGAAAAAAGGTAAATGAGAGCACTTTTATTTATGTCACTTTCCATTATATGGGCTCTTTCAACCTTCTTGTTCCAGGTGTAGCTTCAGAATGGAAATAGAAAATACAGAAGGTCGTGTTTATACTCCGTTCAAGAAATATTTTGCTGTTTGAAATTCTGTTGCAATGGGTGTTTGCTTTACAGATCGTTTTAAGTGTTTTGCATGAGTCAATCTTGGAGTAAGTTTTCTGATCTGTATAGTGTTGGATAAAATAGAGACAATGTAGACTAAATACAAACTGTGTTCTAAAGGGAGAAACTGTGAATTTACTGCAAGCTGATCACACTGGAGTGTTTTATGTAGTCATGGTAAGCAACAACTGTACATCTTTGTTGTCCAAAATTGAGACTCTAAATGGTATACCTTGGGTTTGGATTTGAGTAGACTTAAAGTTAACCAAAACTTTGGATTGGATCAGTTTAGACCTCCTGTAATGAGTTCACTTTTAAACCCATGAGATACTTGAAGTGAAAAGGTGTAGTTCATGTGATTTATTTTTTTTTAATTACCTTAACTAGTTAAGATAAAGCCAAAAGTTGCAAACACAGCAACAGGTTTGCTTTCTTGCCTTGTTATTCCTGGAGCCAGTCCTGAGTGGCAGCAGCCCCATGTATGTTCATATTTCTACTCTCTCTTAAGCCTGCCTGGCTCAGCTCCTTGCTGGAGATTCTCAGTCCTTGCATTCATTACAAAATTAAATTATTCAAGTGGAAGTATTGGCTTCTTTCCTTTGATTTTTTTTTTTTTGGCCATAGTTGGAATTTAATAGAAAGAGAAACTGCTATAATGTATAACAGTTGCATGTTTCACGTCGATAACTCAAACATATGACTTTCCTTTCCAGATCCTTGTTCATTTGGGGCTTTTGACAAAAGAATCTGGATTCAAGATTGCAGAAAATGCGTTTAGCGGTGGCCCACTTGGTGAATTAGTCCAGTGGAGTGATTTAATTACATCTCTCTACTTACTGGGCCATGACATCAGGATTTCAGCTTCACTGGCAGAGCTCAAGGAGTAAGGAGATTACTTTCCCTTTTGAAACCAGAATTAGAAGAAAAGAATTGTAAACTCTTGAAGCTTCTATTAACAGTATATAATTTCTTGAAGCATAAAATGAAAGTGATAATTCACTAAACAGACGATAAGATTATTTTCATGAGCTAAGTACATGTGCCATGGAAAGGATAATGTGTTTTCATTGTAGCTTCAAGCTCCTGGGACTTCATAAATGAATGTTGTAAAATTCCAACTAAGCAGCTTAGTCTTTAACATTCCAGGTGCTTTAACCAGCTGCAATGGGAAATGCTACAGACTAGCTAAATTCTGTGTCCTCTGCTTCAGTTTCTGCTGTTCTTCACTCAGTATCTCTTTTAAGATAAAGGTTTAAGTTCTTTAAACATGTTACTTTTGATGTAGTTAATTGCTTGTGTTAGGTCAAATTGCTCCTTACTCTTCCTTGTCCTGCTTTGCCAACTCTTTCAGCACCAGACATAAAACATCTGTTTGAAGCTTGAGCACATGTGCTTTTTCTGCAGCTTTCTTTTTTAAATTACATGACAGCATTGTTTTATCGAGAGCACTTATACTATAAAGCTGTCAATAGAAGGCAGAAATTATTTTGAATAATTTCAAAGCACACTATTTTTAAGCATTTCAAACATATCATGCTTTTGCTTAAACTAGATGAGATTTTTAGTGAAAATTAGTGCTTTACATTTAATAAATGTAGAGCATCTCCAGCATTTCAGTGTTCTTACATGGATCATGATTTCAAACAGTAAAAGAGTAAAACTTTTTTGGAAACTGGAATTATTTGAATAAGTAGTATTACAGCATCAGTTCAAGGTATTTGGAAAGTAATGCTTTTTTTATGTTGTTTCTTTCTTTGTTTAGGATTATGAAGAAGGTTGTAGGTAACAGATCTGGCTGCCCAACCCAGGGGGATAAAATTGTAGAACTCATTTACATTGATATTGTGGGACTAACTCAGTTTAAGAAAACCCTTGGTCCATCATGGGTTCATTACCAGTAAGTATAACACTCACTTGCCCTCTAAACTGCTTTGTTAAGGAGCTTTTGTTGAATAAGATATGTCAAAATACTGAAATAAGTCCATTCACGTGAATTTGTTTAAAAATGAAATGCACTTTTCTATTGTCTTTAGCTTTTAGGATTAAAGAGGGTAAAACTTGTTCTTTGCATGCCATCATTATCCCCCCCAGCATGCTTGAGATTCTTGGATTCAAGTACTTTTAATCTTAAAAATTTTAATTATCCTCTTGATAAATCATCACCTCTGCCCCTCTTTCCCTCCTTTCTTTACCTGCACTTCCCCCTCCCCATTTTTTCTGTAAATTAGTAGGTGAGCTGAGAGATTACTGCATTTTGTTGTTTAGTTGGAATACCAGAGGCATGTTTTGCTTTTTGGTGTTTGTAACCACACTGGATCAATGATTGTGGAGATTTATCTGTTCTAATTGTATTGCCCAACAACTGCAGTGCAATTTTCTCTTCCATTCCTTAAGATACTGGGCAGAGAGTTCAGGGCCAGATCTGAAGAATAAACTGCAGTTACTGTTGCTTTTGTGATCTATAAACATCTTTCCATTTGAAATGGAAGATGAGAGTCACAAGAAATGACTTTGTGCATCTTTCTTCACATCTGCAGTTTTAGAACTGCTTTTCTTTTTGTCAATGGCTTTAAATCATTAAGGCTCCCTTGCATTGTACAAATACCCATCAGCATGAAAGAAATCCAAATCTCAGTTACTGATGCTGAATTTTCTATACCTGCTCAAATTATCCATATTTCATGACCCACAAAGTCCAGTAAATCCTACTTGAAGGAAGGTGTTGGAAGGTGTTCATGGCAGAGAAACTGTTTTCTTTCACCCTCAGGATTTTCTGGAGCATTGGATCTTTCCAGTGTAATTGTAAATGAGAGTACTGTGATCAACATTGCAGATTAGATTACTCTTAATCTCTTTTTTGAAGCAGGGGAGTAAATGGATGTTCTAGTTTTTAGGAGCCTGCTAATAAAGATAATCCCATTTTCCACCCAGCAACAGTTACTTGTCTGTCTGCCAGATGTAATTGTCACTAGGAGATCACATGCAGCACTGTGGTCAGGATATGAAACCCTTCCTATAAATTTTAAATGTTTCTTCCTGTCTGCTTGCAATTACCTGTCTGGTATATCCTGTAAAAAAGCTATGGAACAATATATTGAGATTGTAGATTAGCTATTCAATTTTTCTTTCCTCATAAAATAATTACATCTTGAATTATCAATCTGTTTTACATTGATTACTATTTTCTGGTAATGGCTGGTGTTTTCTTGTTTAGGAGAGCAGAATTACATTTAAGTCCAAGTACCTTAGGTACTGTAGAATTTTTGGAGGCTTTGGGGGGAGTAAAAGGTATCTGAATGCCTGTCTTCTGCAGCACTGCCTTTCATGGACTGGAAGGGAGTCTCATCTAGTCCATGGGCTGAGTGAAAAATAGATAAGGATACATTTGTCTTTCATGAGAGATTTTCTGCCTCATCTTTTACTGAAGACTGAACAAGATGCCCCAACATGTTGCTTTATATAGTTAAGTTTTTCTTTAATGTGTTTTTCTTGGCCTGGTGTTTTGCTAACTGCCCATTACTGCTTATTCTAATAGGGTTCTGGAGAATAAATTACTTCTCTCTTCTCTGCCAGCCCCTAGGATATCTTGTATACTGCTTTTCCTTCAGTTTGCTTTTTTAAAGTGCATACATTTAGGGGTTTGAGTCATTGCATACAATTCATCTTTTGTATACCTTTCTTGAAACTTGTTACATTTATTATGAATCTCTCTAATTACATGAGGCTTTTTCTCAAGTTCAGTGTACCAAAGAGGATCCAGTCTAGCAGAGACTACAGAATTGGTTAAAGCAGAGGAATTAATTTGTAGCTGCATGCATGCTGTCTCCTGTTTCAGGATCCTCTTCCAATCATTGTTTTTTCTCCCAGCATCATGAGTTATCTTACAAATTTGTCATTAAAATGTCTTGAAGTTAAAACCACAAAGTGCCTTATAACAGCATAGGCATCAATTTCTGTTTAATTCCAATAAAATAAACACTATCACAAAAAAAGCTGCTTTTTAGCCCTTGTTCTTTACAAACTCTGCTTTTTTTCTCACTTTTCTCACTGTATTTTATGTCAGTAGGAATAATTGTTTGTCTCAAAAAAAAGTGTTTTTCAGTGGATGTGTGCAGGTCAGCTCAGTCTGCTTTACACAGACCAGACTCAGATAAAAATGAATTAAAATGTTTTTATTCACTTTGGATCAGAATAGAGTGGCAGAATGAGCCTCTGCCTTCAGAACAGTCGCTTCATATGAGTGCTTTATATAATCTTTCTGGGTGAACTTGAGCCCTGAGGAAATTTTTGGTAGTTGCAAATCAGGTTTCTGGAACTGCAAGCTCAAAAGAATGACCCTGCTGCTTTGGGAGTGAGTATTTCTGAAAGACTCTTCTGCACAGCTGAGAGCACCAGTGACTTTTGGTAGTGTGTGCTTTATCTGTGGGATAATTGGTGCTGCAAATAGCAGGAACACAGCAGAACACATCTCATTTTAGAGTGCACCTTATTTCCAAGCAGAGCAATGCCTGCTGGATTTTTCAGTTCTGAGGTGTGGATGTTTGAATGCAGTTTGTGTGCAATGAATCAACACTCAAATAATTAGTTTAATATAGTTTGAGAAGTGCTGTCTTTCTTAGCACCCTCATCCTCCATGCAGCACATAAAAATCTGGTATTTTTTCATTTTTCCACAGTCTCTCTAGCAATGACTCATTCCCATATGCCAACAATCCAGCTGGCTTTTTTTTCTTGAAATAAATTAACGTGACAGCTATCCTGAGAAATGAGCAACATTCCTGCTTTGTGCATGTTCTCTAGAACACATCTTTTTTAGGAGGGTTATTTTCTGTCCTGAGATTTTAAATGCAAATACTGAGTGGCCTGATGAAGTAGGAGAAGGATACAAAAATGTGTATAAATATGTCCACTAGGTCAGCTCTGTTAAGATGTTAAGACTCTGCTTCTGCCCAATGCTCAAGGGGAAAGAAAAACTCCCTTTAAATAATCCTGGGTTACTTTTGTCTGTTTTTTTTTTTTTTTTTTTTAAGCTCTAAAATTGTCACTTCTAATGTGCTAGACAGAAAAGACTAATATGGATGTTTCTAAAGCAATTTACTACCTAGCAATCCTCTTTTTAATTAGGCAGAAAATAGACTTATTCTGACACCAATTTCAGGGCACACTGAAATTCTCTGCAGCTTCACTGCTAAAGCTAGGTGACATTTTGGGAAGGAAGAGTGGAAAAACTGAAATTAAAGGTATAACAAATTAGCATTTTAATTTAAAATATATCCCTGAGTTATAAAAAAAATACTTTTTTGTCATTTTTAAAATTAATTATTTCACTTTAGAAATGCTAATGCATTGTATGCAAAAATAATTAAAAAATGAAAGGCATCTAAATTATTAAGTGAAACAAATGGAGAATATGCTAGTAGGGTAGACAATCAAGGCATTCCTACATATATTAAAATATCAGTTCAGCATAACTCCTATTAATTACATTCATTTCTAAATTTTAAATCTTTACCAGCTCTTTTCTGCTGCATTTCAGGGATTCGTTTCACCACTTGAAGCTTTGATCTTTCATACCATTCCTGCACAGACTTGCACTTTTTTCTGTCATCTTTTTTTCTGACTTTATACCAAATCATAGAAATATTTTTTTTTTGTTTTCCTGCTTTCTGGTTTGGATTTCTGTTGCTTCACATTGCCTGTCCTGATTCAGAAACCTGCATGTACTGGACATGGTTCCTCATATCCCTGTGAGCCATTAGTGCTTCTTATCTTACATCTGAGTTCAGGAAAAGGAGAGCCAACAAAGCAGAGTAGTGCTCCTTACATGGATCTCTTGACAACCTCCAGTAATGTTGCAGTTTTTCAGTAGTTTTCTCCTATTTTTCGTTCTCCTGTACTCAAGTACCTGGCCAAAAGCTGTGTGTTTGAGAGGAATTTTGTTTAAAGACCTGCCAAGAAATGAGAGGGCTTTTATTACCGAATGATTCATCAGTGCAGAACTTGTTTTGGTCCTGCTGGAGTATTTTGTGTGATGCAGAGATAATTGCCACTGTTGTAAAATATTTTCATTGAGAACAGTTGACAGAAAACACTGCACAGAAACTGATCTGTCAGCTTTGTTGTTTGATGAATCATAATATGTTGTATATTTTGACTTTCTTTTTGTTTGAAATATCTCTGTGAAGGTTTAAAAAAACCCATTCTTTTTCTCAATTTGTATTTTGAAATACACAGGTAGCATTTCATAGAAGAGTTTAAAAGCTGCTGGGATTTTTTTTTTACTTCCCACATTATTGAATACTTTTAGAGAAAGGAGCAACATATAAGTAACACGTAAATTTACTTTGGGGACTAAAATTTTTTATTTTTAAAGCTGACAAATAGTTGAAGATAAGTTCTTTTACTTTTGAAGGCTAAATTCTTTCACATTTAAAAGCCAAATCTGTTTTACTGAACAGAATGTACATATGGGCTTGGAGCATGGGAAATGTTGAAAACTGTGAAAAATAGGCATTTTAAATTGTTTCAATTGTCATTTTGCAGCTACCTCCCTTCCCTGCCACCCATGAGGTTGTGTCCCTTCCTTAGCACATATGAGCCCAGTGCTACAATGTGCAGTGATAAGAGTTTGTGTTTATGACACAATTGTACATGATATTTAATTCATTAATAAGCTTTTTCTGCAATTTTGTTTGTAGAGGGTTGAAGAATGATAAACTCTGGAGCCCTGTAATGCACTGCACTAAGTGGCAGTGGTCAGTATGTCCAAGTCATATCAAAGATTTGGCAGGCTGCATTTTGGAAATATAACTTCTAGAATCTCTATCCTATAACATGTACTGTCTTCTTCATACTGACACTTTTTCTGGCCCTTTCTTTTTCAAGAAATTAATAGGATTTTAAATAAAGGGTGAGCATGGTTCTCTCATCCCAGGCCCTTTGTAATCCAGTGCCAGCATTTCTCTCTGTTGTGTGTTGGTAGATGCAGGTAATTGACTTTTATCTTGTTTCTTCAAAAGTCTGTGACAAAATATTTCATAAACAAATAAATGAGCTGACTGCAAGAGCTCAGCATATTAAACCAGTGCTTTTACAGTAGTTCTAAAAGTCAGAACCTGGAGACCAAATACAATTCTCTAAAGACAATGTCCTCTTCTGCTCTCATCTTCTTGGCATGTGGCCCCTGGTTGCTGCATTTGGTTTGTGGTAATGGTGGAGAACTTTAGAAAACACATGGAAAATCCTCTCTTCTTCTGCCTAAATTCTACTCCAGAGCCCTAGGAAATGCAGGTGGCCACTGTGGCATTCCCATAAGCTCTACTTGGATTTTAAAGCATACTTTCATTCTGTAAGGACAAAATAAGCTCCAGGGCTGTTATTTGAATATCTGATATATCCTTGAGTTTGCTGTTCATAACATCTTTGTGAATGTAATATGAACAGAAGTGTTTGATATTAAAATGTACCTTCTGTTTATGTGTTCTCCACCGCTGCAAACAAAGACAAAACACATTTTAATTATCATAACTATGCATATATAGGCACATTCTTATATATACATATGTAGGTGTACCTGCAGTAGTTTTTTTTTCTTTTTCAGGTGTATGCTAAGAGTTCTGGATTCCTTTGGGACTGAGCCAGAGTTTAACCATGCCCATTATGCCCAGTCTAAAGGTCACAAGACACCATGGGGCAAGTGGAACCTCAATCCACAGCAGTTTTATACAATGTTCCGTAAGTACCTCTGTTCTTGTGAATAATTCAGAGCTTTAAAAAGGAATGCTGTCAGTAAGAAGAATTTTTTCATTATGAAAGGCAAATTCACAGTTTAATAAAGTGCAACTGCTAAATGGGAAGATTTGTGGCAGTGTCTGTAGATATGCAAAAGCTCTGTTGTGCTTCCACAAAGCAATGAGAAAACAAAAATATTAAACTAATATAAATAGTGGTAGGGATCCTTATGCCATGGGTACCTGTGGAAAGTGATGCTTGGCTTTACCCCCAAGTATCAGGGAGTTTGTTTTTGTTACTTTTGCTTTCTCTAATATTACTATGAAGCAATAGATCTTTGAGGAACTTGCTAAGTTACATTTTTATAAACTCCTGTATTTCATCTTGTTGAGCTGAAGTTTGGACCTATGTTAGCTATAGTGTTGTATTTCTGATTTTGTTCTTCAACAGCTGAGCAGCACCATCCTTTCACTGTTTCTTTGTGTTCAGAATTTTAAAATGACCACTCAGCAAAATTTTTTGTCACTACTTTTTTATGGCTTTGTGAAAAAATGTACCTAGCTTGTTTTCATATTGTGAGTATTTATCTTAAGGTAAACTGACTAACATTTATTTGCCAACAGTGTACAAAGCTATTGTAAAATAAGGAGTAGATTTCAGCACTGCTGTAGATCTTTGAAGCATCAATAAATATCTTTTGAAGTGACCCCAGCCAAACCTAAATAAGAAACAAAACATACACAAAAAAAGGTGCAAATTCTGTATAAATTGGGTCAGATTAAATTATTAGTGTGAGCTGGTCTGTACCTAGTCTTTGGCTTTATGGCAGTAGGTTCCAGAATCAAGGGATCTGTCTCTTATGCAGCAGTAATTCAGGTGTGTTGTCTCTGAAAGGTGCAGGGCAAGGGAGGCTCAGGGCAGAGCCCTCTGCTGTGTGCAGGGGCTGCTCAGCCCAAAGGAACATTTCATGGTGAAATGTAAGGAAACCTGTAAGGAAACATTTCATGATGATCAGCCCACCTCCAGGGTTTGGTGCTGGTCCCTGTCTGACATTAAGACCAGGGCTCTGTTCTCTCTCATCAGCTTTCATCATCAATCTTTGAAACTTTCCTGCTTTTCACAGCAGAATTATACATGCTGCTGTCAGGCTGACATGCTTTTGATTTCAGTTGCCCTGTAAAATTCTTGAGAGAGGCATATTTTGTCTGTCAACATTTGCTGTGCAAGTTTTTCCAGAGAAATATAAGTGAAGGTTGTTCAAGAGATAAAAGGCTGCATTCACAGTTGTTGGGAAGCAAGTAACAAAACATGTGGTGGTGAAATGTGACTTGAAAGTGGTTGCAGAGTTTGTGTCTGGGTATTAGTAAGCAGAGCTTGTTTTGTATCCACATTTGCTAATATTTATCGGTTTATGTCCTAAATGGAAAAGGGACTCAATTGTGCTTTGTTTAAGTTGTCCAGCTGTTGGGAAATTCAGATGTGAGGCCTGTTCAAGATAGCACCAAGGGGGATGATGCACTCAGTGAAAATAGCTGGAGGAGCACTGGTGGTACAGCTGTGTGTGCACTGCTCAGTCCCACTCCATGAAATGCAGGAGAAAGTAAATCTTGTCTCTAGAGATCTCTGTTGTGGCAGTACAGGCTGCCACTGGTACAGTCTCTTGTGCAAAGAAAATTGCTTCATAATGAATTTTCCAAAGAGTATGACTGTATTGGAATTTTAATAAATACCCATTTCCAATTTTTACTGCTGGAAATGATGGCGGGTTTTCCTCTGCAGGAAAAGGG
The DNA here is from genome assembly GCF_023055355.1 of Agelaius tricolor. Lineage (NCBI taxonomy): Eukaryota > Metazoa > Chordata > Aves > Passeriformes > Icteridae > Agelaius > Agelaius tricolor. The sequence continues at coordinate 29,511,796 of NW_027269270.1, forward strand.
ATAAATAGATTGCAGGCAAACGAATTCTGAAGCATGAGTGATTTCAGTGCCATGGATTATTCAAGGATTTTTTTCTTCTTTTTTTTTTTTTTTTTTTTTTTTTTTTACTAGGTGCAGAAGAGTCAATATGGTTTGTGATATTTAAAGTTTATATTTGTTGTTTTGTTCTCTGCTGCAGAGATAGCACCATCTTTATGGGGTTGTGATTAAAAGTGCATGTTATGCATCAGTAAAGATTTTATGGCAGATTGGGGCCCTGGACAGCTTCCCAAGATCCCCAGACTCTATTATGTTTTGAGAACTCTGATTATAAGGGCAGAAAATTATCCTGAGCAACAAGCAAGCCATATTCAAACCTGTGGCATATTACCAAGTGCCTGACTGTTCTCTGAGTTTCCCAGAAGCATGAGAGCTTTTCCCCCTTTTTATGTTTGCCATGTTTTTAATTCAAATACCTTCATGCAAAATAACAGCCCTGGTATTTCTAAAAGTGCGTGATCTTGCTTAAAAATCCATCTGAGTGCTGCTTCCTGTCCATGATGTTTGAGGCACTAAATTCCACCAGTTTTAAAGTGCTAACTTTAACAAAGGTTTATTTTTCTTTTGAGTGTGTACTGCCTTGCCTCTCCTTTGAATGCAGTCTCTCATCCAAAAATATGAAAAGATGGAAAAATGCCCCTTTTCAGACATATTTGAAATGTGCTGTTTGCTATGTAAAATTCTAAAAAGTCCTTGGGCCTAAGTGGGTGCCTGGCTGTTGCTGAGGCGTTTTTTGTGAAAAAGAGTAATTGTCATTTGAAAGACTAAATGTAAGGGCAGAGGGACGTGTACACTGTGTATGGTTTCTCTGTTCTCCTGCATTATCCACTTGGCTGATTTTCAGGAACAAAAATGCAAAACCTCATCATTGCAATAGAATTTTTTTTAATAACTCTAGTAGAGGTTTAACATTGCACGTATCGAAAATGCCTGGGGTGTTGTCTTTGGATTTAGGAGTTTTTTGTTTTGGTTTGGGTTCTTAAGCTTTTCAAAATGTGATTAATTGTCAGCTTGTGTGCCAGAATTTAACAGGAGGCCTAGAGAGGAGATCCTGCTGTTTATTGCAGCCTTTCTCTATGTGCATTTGTGAGGCTATGCCACTTTTTAGAGGCAAAAAACCCCCATGTGTTGGAATAGCTTTTATATAGTAGGGATAGATTTCCACCTGAAGCATTGAGTGTTGGAGTCCATCACTGGAATTAAACACCCAAAATAAATTAAAAAAAAAAACAATATAAAAATAAAAGTCTACAAAAAATAAAAGTCTACAAAAAAAAACCAATCCAAACCAACAGAACCCCTTTTAATGAGCCTAAATATCTGTCTCTTTATAGGGGGTGGAACAGTGACTGACACTGCTGGAAAAAAGACCAACAGGGGCCAAAATTAATATTAAAAACTATCAATAAATTGCATATCCTTTGTACACAGTCTTTTTTTTGGCCTGGATTGGATTTAAAGCAGTATTGCTGACTTCACTTGCCACATTTAAATATTTTATGATCACTGTCTGGGTGAATTAGGCAATGCAATTTGTATTCTGATTTGTTTACTGTGACTTGGTAGGCCAGTAATTAGCATGGGTGCATAATACACAGAAAGTTGGGTGGTTGGTGTTGGTAATTCCAGTGTAGGAGGTGAACCCAAGAAATTGGCTAAAATTTATTTATGCCATTGAGCAACATCCATTTTTGCTTGCATCTTTGCTAACAAGCATAAATCCAGGGGGTTTTCAAATTGTTGGTATTGTATCTCTGAGATTTGTCAAGCTGGAGTTCTTCTGTTTCTTTTATAATAAAATAAAGCTTAGCACACAGACAAAAAAGATCATTACCATTGGACTCAGTCCAGCAGCTGAGTTTTTATTATCAGAAACAAGACAGAAAATAGCTGCTTACTCCAGTAGGCATATGGAGCAGGACTTAAAATTAATAAAAACTATTTTGGATAATAAAGCAAGCAAATGTATCTTTCAGTACTAATAAAAAGGAGGTGATCATGTTCCTTATAGCTTCTTTTCTGACAACATTCACTCTAATGCAGCATTAACCAATATTTTCAAAGGTGCTGAATCTGCTCTGTTTCTTGCAGCTCACACTCCAGATAACAGCTTCCTTGGATTTGTGGTAGAGCAGCACCTGAATTCCAGTGACATTAAACACATTAATGACATCAAAAGGCAGAATCAATCTCTCGTTTATGGCAAAGTAGATAATTTCTGGAAGGTGAGTTTTTTATACTCATATGCTTGAGTAAATTTATGTTTATCAATAAAATAAAGCATAATTTGAAATTTGAAAGTGTCCCATCTGTCTAAACCTCTTAAGTTCTTTTTCTGAAAACAAATGTGTTTGAATAATTAAATTGAACATTTTGAAGTCTTTCTGTTAGAGAAACTTCTGTCTAGATTGATGTGGATCCTTTGCTATTTCTGTACACCTTTCTGGTAGAATAAAAAATATAGCCTTAATGTCACAATAATTTTAGAAAATGCAGAAGGCTGGTAAACATAATGGAAAATTTAAGGTGTGAACTTGCATTAATCATAACCAAACCTGTCTTTCAGTTACTTCTGTTCTTATATCTACAACAAAAAATGTGCTGCATTTTGAGATGGAAAGCCTGTTTTATGAAAGGCTCTAAAAGTGTGCAGTCTTATTTTATCTCCCTGTAATTATATCAGAGTTTTGTTTCTTTAGGATTGCCATTATTGTATTTTCTCTCATCTGCAGATGAGAGCAGCAGAATAACAACACCAAGGTTTGGTGATGTTTTCACTAAATTAAAGTCTATTGTGTTTTTAAGTCATAGTGCTCTCTTTTTTTTCACCCATTGTCCTTTTCTGTGGCTCCTTCTTCCAGGCTGACACACCTAGGAGTGTGTGTCTCATGCAGATTTCAGAGATTACTTACTAGTAACTGGATTTCTTCCTAGTTACCTCCAGCTCTGTGTGCCCAAATACTCTGCATGCTCATATCCTCCATGTGCCTTCCCTCCTGCCTAAAAAGACCTTATTTTTAAGCCTCTTGTCAACTGAAAAAGGAACTTATCAGTGCCATACATAGGGCCAAACAATGTGACAGTGGGAGACCACCTGGGTCTCACATTGCCATTCCTTTTCTCTTTATTGGCATGAGAATGTTGGGCTTGCACAGTTTTTCAAACCTCAGAAGCAACATTCATTCTGATGACTGAGATTATACAGAATAAATTCTATAAAGAGGATAGCTGCAAATAAATAATCTGTGAGACAAAACAAAACTAAAACTTAGTAAAAAGAGTGGAATGTTTGCAGTGGTAGCAGAACAGGTAGAGCTGGATGCTTCTTGGCTGCTGTGCTGAGAAAATATGTAGTAAATACATTAAGGTATTTATTTATTCTGTTTGGATCAGGTACAGAAGGATTTAGTGTGCCCAGTCTCTCCTCTCTGCAGAGTGCTGGAGCAGAGCTGGAATCCTCTCTTCAAGTCTTTTCAAGCTTAGGCTCTTGTCCTTTTACATGTGACTCTACTTACACTTTTACTTGTGACTGATCTCATTATCAGTCTCTCAAAAGAGACTGATAATGCAGCAGCATACAATAATCATCTAAACTTCCTGACCTGATTTGCAGTGCACATCAGCAGAAAGACCTGTTGAATACCACTTGGATTTAAGGAAGAAGACAGCTCCTTATTCACCAGGGTGTTTCTCACTGACATATATATCTTTCTCAGTTTATTCAGTCTGTTCTGTGTGGATTCAGAAATATGGATGGATAGTTTGTGTACCCAGAGGGAGATCTGTGATTAGTCTCAGATTCTGTATGACACACAGGATATTCATGGACTGATTAAGATAAAAACATGGCTTTTTGGGAAAGAATATCCAGTCTTGATTTTTAAATAGCACACAATGGAAAGGCCACAGTTTCCTCTGGTGAAGTCCTCCAACAATTGCTTTCTCCCTTAAGACTTGGCATTATTTCTGCTTCAGATTTCCATATGGTTCCTTCCAGTCTTAGTAGCAATTATAAACTTCCTCAACTGGCCTGATGGTGCTTCTCTTCTGCTGTCCTGTAGGAATATAGGTTGAGGTCAAAGTAACCCACAGTCATCTCCTGTAAAGCCTGTATATGCTGAGCCCCTGAGAGCTTTGTGCTTTCTAATCCTTAAGAGTTTTCACATGTCTGTTTTCTCTGAACCTTCTCAAGATTATTCACATTCCTCTTGAAAAGTGAATGTTTGCAAAGGGCACGTGGGCCATACCAACATCAAATCCAAAAGAAAATACTGTCTCGTTTTTAGACAGGTTCCCTTTTCACCATTAGGAACTCTCAGCCAGGAGCTTTGTATCATTTTTTAAAGTGCTGCTTTTCAAGTCACTGCTGTATTTTATCAGCATTTCCTATCTTGTTTTTCCAAGATGTTTGATTTGGTATCTGGCCATGTTAAAATGTGTACTGTGTGCTGGTAACATCGAGCAGATTAAAACTGTAACTTGCAGATTGTAACTGCAGTCATGCCCATATGCACTCATATATAAAGTGCAAATCACTGCAGATAGACTTTGAATCAGTTACAGTGTAGGATTTCTTATCTGGAGTGATAAAATCCAATTCTTGTGATCAAGAGAAAGCCTGAACTAATCTTGTGTCTGTGTAATTTGCTTATTTCATGTTTCTTTCATTTTCCCTGTTCAGTGCTCTTTTCATCTGCCACCACGGCTTGTATGGAACCAGACTAATCTATTTATCCTGCTCCTGTTCTTTCTACTCAACATGGCCAATTAATGAGAGGTGTAATCTGCACAGAGTACATGTGTCACTGCTGGGGCTGATCAGTCATTAGAGGAGCACAGTGGGAAGGGGAGAGCGTTCCTGTCCCCAGACTTTGGTGCTTTTGGGGAATAGCAGTGACAAATCAATTGTTTAATTTAAACCAAGCAGGCTGAAGTGGGACTGCCATGTGCACAGGACCTCTTCTCCCTGGGGCTTTATAAACCACCTTGGCTTTACATAGCCATGGATATGGGGTTTTTCTGTGCCTGAGCCCAGTGACATCCATCCCATCCCATCCCATCCCATCCCACAGTGGCCAAGTCTGGGTACACCTCCTGAGGTCAGGAAGGATGTGTGATGCAGAGGGTGTAAGAAAATCTGCTTTATTTCCCTCTGATAACTAAATCTGCCCTAGGTGGGTTGAGGATAACAAACAGGAGGCCCTAAAGATTTTTTTGCCGCATTTCTGAAGGTTATCTTTAGAGGTAAGCTATGAAGGGCAACATTTACCAAGTTTTGTGAAAGTGTTTGTTGGGATAAAAGGTTTGGCTTTTTGTTTGGGATTTTTGGCAGTACTAAGGAGTAAAGAGAGTCCTATTGATGCCAAAGTGGGGGGAAAAAATGGAATTTATAAAATGTGCGTGAAACCCATAATGCTCTCCATTATCAAAATTTACTTTAATTACAGAACATTTCAATTAAAAGAGAATGTTTGAAGCCTTTCATGTTGCCTTAGCTCTTGTTTCTAAGTCTTTTCTTTGTTCTTCTTTCTGTAACTTACTGTTATACTCTTCCACTAATTTGACCCTTTATCCTAGAGGAAAGAAAGAGTCAAGATTGATTTTGCAGTACTTGCTATTTCTTTTTTTTTTTTTGTGGGTTGCTGTGAGAGAAGTCAGAAGGTTGCTTTTACCAGAAAATAGGCATAAGTGCATAACATAAGTATATGATGACTGCTTTAGTATTTTGTCTGTTGGAGCAAATATTGAAAATGTTTGTATATTTAGAGGTAAAATAATGTGGGAGTTTCTTACTAATGCTACTTGAAAAGCATTCTCCTTAAATATATACTGCCTGCATAGCAACTTTAGAAGAGCTGCATTGGAAATGGCTACCTTTAGCCTGTTCTCAATGGGAAAGCACATCACTGAGGCTGTTCACACTAATGTTCCCTTTGTAGCTCCAGGGAACATGTGATTAAATGTAATTTCCCCATCATATGCCCTCTTGCACAAAGCAGGAGGAAAGTCCCTTCCTTCTGGTTGGCTTTTGTACTTCATGTTTAGCATTGTATTTTGAAGAAATATTTTATTTCAACTTTTAAACTAAAAGAAAAATAAGTTAAGGGACAGAAGTTCCTTCTCACCTTTTCTCCCACATGGTCAGTGCACTCACAGACTTTCTTGTGGTCGTTCTGTTTTGTGTTCCTCCAAATGTGCAGCAGCACTGGGGCCTTATCAATGGGTCAAAAGTTACCCCAGAGCCTGGCACCAGGAGCACTGTCCTGCCTTATGCCACAAATCTAACAAATTGGAATGAGCCAGACACTTTAGCTCAGCAACATTTCTGAAATTCACCATTTCATTCTGGAAGCAGTACGGATCAGAAACAAGTAAATCAAAACAAATGAGTGCGGTAAATAAGCATGCACCTTTAAAGGCTTACTCTTTAACATTTATTATGAAAATTAGAGTTTCATTTATTATGAATAAAGAAAAAACCCTACTTTTTCATGGATATTTACCTGCCAGTGGTCACCTTCTCACTTTGCAGAACTCTTCAGCTGCAAAACGAATTACTGAGGTCTTACAGTACTGATTAACACAATCACCTACTCTTATGTGGTTAGCACAAAACCAACACAACCTTTTCTTCCTCTGGTCCCACTTCCTATTTTCATCTGTACCTCTTCACTTTTCCCCTTCAGCACTCACAGTGAACAAGGATGTCTCATTGGTTCTGGAAATTTCCATTCCAAGGACAGGAAATTACTGCTTAGGTGTTGGTGTGCATTGCATAACAATGAAATTGTCAAATCTTGGGAAAACCTCGGTGTTTAAAAATCCCCAAACCTTCATGGATGAAAAAGATGAGGATAGGGAAGTGGATAAGGTTCTTAAAGCTCTGCCAGAAATCCTAAACCTTTACTGAGATGTTTTATTCATTCTTTGGGCAGAATTTATATATGTGCCAATATATTTTTTATTCAGAGATATATGGTGCCTAAAAAAGAAGCTATAAATGGACATTCAGGAAGAGCAAGAGCCTGGCAAAGTTATATAATACTTCCCTTGCAAATTCTCTCTCTTTCCAGCTCTGCTAATTCAGAGTATTTCCTGAATCTGTTTCTCTGTTGATAAACTGTCTGCTCACACATTGTTGAGATCTCAGTAAGAGGTGATTTCAAAATGTTGGTTTGATCAGGCACCTATGCAAACTTTGTTTTGCCTCTGCAGCTTTCTCTGTCATGGATTCTGTCAAATCTCTGACCTGTTGCAGGAGAAATAGTTAACTCGGGCATTTTTCTAAACCTGTCCCCTATGAGCTTTGTTTGGATTTCTTTGTATAGGACATTTTGAATAGTCAGTCACTATTCACATTCTTTATGCCAACTATGGATTTGTAAACCTCCTTCATATTCTGACAAGTTGCCTTTTTCAAACTAAATTGTTAAAGAATTTCTTGCAGATTTCTGTGTATAACAGTGGAAACTGTCCTGTCTTGGATCCTTCTTACTCCTCACACTGTCCAGTGAGAAAATGGACCAGAACTGCAGTGGTGTGTGAGGAGGGAGAGAGAATAATTCAATAATATTCTCTTTATTTCTTATTTTCTTTCCAAAAAATTCCTATCATTTACTTCATTGATGAGTGGACTGACTGCTACTGAACAATGGACTGATTTTTTCATGGGCCATAATCATGTGTTAGTATAATGCAAAGTCTTCATTCTTGAGTGACACTGGTTAGCTCAGGGGTTTCTTTCCACATTTGAAGTGAGGACTGGTTTTCAATATTCTGTCATTTTAGTTAAATTACCAAACAGGTTTTATTTCTGTGAGAAGTCTATGCAGCAGTAGGGGAAGATGTTGGAAAATACTTTCAACTTGAGCACATAATGTACGATCCCCATATTCATGCTTAATTCTTAGTTTTGTACCATACAGTGCTTAGTACAAATGCCAGAGATTAATGTGGCCTTGTGTTAACTCCCTGTGTCTGAGATTAATAAGTCTTGTGCCAGCTAATGCCTCCTTGTTTACTTGTATTAGTGATTAATATGTACTGGCTGATATCTTAGTTTTGAGAACAAGGATTGTGTGTTTGAGAAAAGAAGGATAAGAGAAGTACATTATGACTTGATGACATATTTCAGATACTGTCAAGGAGAAAAAATTCATCAAAACAGCAGAACCATACCCAGACAAGTCCATGGCAATAATTAGCACATGTGCATGTATTCAGAAAATATTATGAATATGCATTAATTTCAGTAATATAGCCTGGTCTCTTAAATTATTGAGCGTGCATTCTTTGGGAGAGTTCCCCATGCATCCAGTGCTGCAAATAAAGTAATGTCAGCTTTCTGACCTGACTAATTGATTGGAGAGTTTATTTCCTGGGTTTTGGAGACAGTTGAATTTATCAGATGGTCTCTTTTGTAGTCTCTCTGTCCCTTAGATTACTGAAGGGGCTTTTTCAAAAGTTTTAAAACCCCAGGTGTGCAAAATTATGATGTTTTTATCCAACATTTTAAAGTTAGTTTGAATTTTGTTAGTGTGAATAATGACAGCATATTTTTGTCATTTCTCTGTTCTCTTTCACATGATGACTGTTCATTCATAAGAGTGATTACCAATCTCTCCCCAAGAGATTTAATTCCTTTAAGAACTTCAAAGAATTCCTACAAGCTGTTTGGCTTCTTTAGAAAATGCTACCAGTTTGGTGAGAGAGTATTTCCTTGGACAGGAAGAATTGTAATTATAATTTTGAGGGGTTTATGTGGTTGCAGAGTTAACTCTTCATTTAAATTTCAGATTACTTGGTCAGTGTAGAATTCATATTTACTAGTCATGAATCATTGAATCTTCTCCACTTCCATTTATGAATTCGGGCCAAATTGAGATTTATAAATTTGAAAGTTTCATCTTTGACTTTGAGGAGACTTAATCTACTCTTTGTGATTTACCTCTGTAAAACACTGTGTGCATTTGAATCTCTTAATATTCCCCAGCCTTTGTGCACTCTTCTAGCTCCCTGGTAGACAGGATTTTCATTATTCAGGCATGTCTTGAGAAGTCTTTGAGAGGGTGACAGCTCTCGAGCAGAGATTATGTTTGTGTCACAATCTTGATTGTCATACATTGCATGTACACTGCATTTTGGCTTACTTTGGACTTGACACTTCTACAGATAAGCACTCAGATGATGGGACTTCTCTACAGCATGCATTTAGGATATACACAAAGATGAATCCCAGTACTTGTTTTTCTGAATTAAATTTGTCAAGCTTTATAAAACCATTGCCTTCTGAATTTTTCAATGCAAGGAAGTGAGGCTGGATACATGGGCTGTTTTACATGTTTTGCAGTCTGAACTTTCAAGCCATCAAGTAGTTCAGGACTCTGAATCAAGCTCTTCTGTAATGCAGTTGGCCTCTAGTGATCCTTAGTTTCATTCAGTGCTGAATTTTTGGTCTTCTGTGAGGGCACCCAAATGGTCCAGAATTGCAAAATGCTGTCATTACCTTGAACTGGCAAACTGTTGGTTAAGCAGAGTTGTTAATTACCACCAGGTATTACACAGAGAAAACTAAAAGCAGAGTTTAGTTCTTGATGAACTGTGTTTCCACCACATATTTTTATAGCTTTTATATTTAAATTATTCACCCACCAAACTTAAAATTTTACCTCTTCATATTGTGTCTTCTTGTCAACATTGTCCTGGGGAAAGACTTATCAAACAGTTGTCACTTGATTTCTTTGATGAGAAAGGCCTTATCATGATGCTTTTAAAAGTAGGTGGAAATGATTGATGAGCAGTAATAGCAGTTCTGCAGTCAGTGATCAACAAAAAGTACTTTTCTGAATGGCATGTTTATTTTAGCTGCTGAAAATTTGTTTCAGAAAAGGTTTGTGTAGCTGTTACTCACTGTTACATTTCCATTTTGATTCTGAGGAGAAATGATTTGCCTTTTTTAAAATGTGATTATCTTCATCCTCTGAGTCTGGGTTTGCAGTGTGGACAGCAGGGTGAGCAGTGCAGGCTGACACAAAATGCAGACAATGTCAGGTTGGCATTAGTCCCCAGCAGCTCATGGTCTTGTCTCTTTGAATCCATCTTGGAGAAAGTAAAGTTCAAGTGGTTTAAGATAAAAGAATAATTATGTCTGCTCCCAGGTGAGCAAGTCAGGAAACAGATAAATAGTTGAAGGAATGTCAGTATTTTGTTTTCAGTCACATTTCTTTGTTTACATGTTGCCTTTCTATTTATAAATGCTCTTTTTGCACTCTCTCATTTTCTAATTCACTCTTATTAATGTCTAGAATTTGATTGTGTCCTGATCATTTTTCTGAGGTGGCTGCCTAGACTATATGCTTTTATGATCCAAAATAACCTTTGTCTGCAAGGAATGTGAAAATTCAGGATTACTTAATTGCAAAAGGAGACAAATGTTAGTGGGCTTGAGGTAAAGTATAAGGTGCTAATAGTACTTATATGGTACTTTGTAGATGATTATGAAAGCAGTTGGTTTTGACTCCAAGTAAGGAAATAAAAGAGATTTTGGTTGGATAAATTATCCATTCATTTGGATAATAAATGTTTTATTTGTGGTTTTAGACTCTGAATTGGGAAAGAAGTCAGTTATATGCCTAAGTACTATTCCCAGTTAAGGCTGTGCATGGTTAATGTCATTTTACAATAGCTAAGCATTCTGTAAAAGGTTTGTAACATTGTCATTGCAATCTTGAAAAGAAGTGCAATTTTAGGTAATCTTGGTTTTGTTCTTTCTAGCTGCTTTTTGTTCAGTTGTTTGGTTTGGTTTTTTTTTTTTTGAGTTAGAGTGCATTTGTGTCACCAGGGTTTGAGCCAGGAAAATCTGAGGCAAGTGCCTTGGTGTTGCTACAGGTGGATATGTCAGTAGCACCTGCTGCTTCCTTGCCTTCTCTTCCATTCAGAACCCTGAGCACTCCAAAGTTCTGGAAGTATTAAAAGCCAGGTAGGCAGGAATGAGGTATCCTCTGGAAACAAGACCAGGCCACTCCTTTTATATTTCTCATGCTCATTTCCAAAGAAAAATTTCTAAGTGGATTTTCTCTTGACAAAGTGTATGAGTATCTCACAGTTTCTAATTATGGTATTTTAGCAATTATGTCAGGAATATCTCTTACAGAGTAATTCAAATTTGAAGCAAAAAATAGAGCGAGCTTTTAGGGTTTTTTTGAATAATTTGTGTTAATTAATAACAAGAGCAGCCACATTGAAGAAGAAAGCATCTTTGTCTTTATCTGTTGGCTGTTTTATGTAACACTTAGCCCAGGACAGTGTCTGGCTGGTGCAGCCTTGGCAGAGGTGCCAAAGGGGCATTCAGGGATGGCTCAGCCCATCCTGCCCAGCACAAGCAGGGTGAAAGGAGAAACCATTGTTACACACATTAAACACACTCTGCAGCAATGAATCCAGCAAGGAAGCTCAAAGAGGCAGCACTCATCCACCTGGGTGTGACACCTGCTCCTCCAAGGTTGGAAAAGACAGGATTTTCACCAGTCTACTTGTCCTTTGAGTGAACTTCAGTAAAATTGTTGGCCAGCTTTCACACAGGGCTGTGCAGGAACCGTGCACAGAATTTACATGACAAAAATAGTGAGTGAAAGTAGAATTGGTAAAAACTTGCTTGCTGCCAAGAAGTAGAGCAACTTGTTGCCTGATTTTAGAGCTATTACTAAGTCTATGTGCAAATATTGAGGGAAAATCTTCTGATCTGTGTTGCAGACTGCATGTAAATACAGACTTCAGCTAATTGCCTTGGAATGCCAGTAGTCTTTAAAACTTAAAAAAACATATGGCATTGAAAATTAAAATAATTCTTGTGTGCAAACTAGGATGGTGTACTATTTTTTCTTAATTTTTTTAAAATGCAACATTAAAGCCATTGCTCTTCTCTGGGTCTTTTCCAAAATGCCTTTAAAGCTTCAGGTAGGCAGAACATTTGTAGGTCTCTCATGGAACTCAGACACTGGGTATTTAAATAAAGGGGTGTGTTCAGTATTCAGCTGGCAAGACTGCATCTTACTAAGGTGACATTCACCCTTTTCTTCACAAAGAAGAGAATTATTTTGCATCTTTGACCAAAACAGTGAAAATTTGATATTTCAGAATGGGTTTATAGTATTTTTAGGCCAAGTATCTTTCCAGCATGCTGAGATTACAGCTGTCTGATGGCATCCTGGGTTTTGTCCAATTAGAAATTAAGAGAACCTTGGTATTAATTTCTTTATACCTCGACTACAAGTGAAAAAGCTGCAGTTTTTTTCCAGTTTAGTAGAAAACCAAACTAATAATGTAATGAAAGATCAAACATTACAGAAATCAAATAGGAATGAGTGAACTTCTTTCCCTGGCTTTTGTGATACAGGAGATAAAAAACCAGCTCTGATTAAATATTGCCACTTCAAATTCATAACAACTGAAAATATTTTTTCCTTGCCCTTACAGGATAAGAAGGCTTACCTGGATGTCATCCACACCTATATGGAGGTCCATGGAACTGTTCATGGGACGAGCACCATGTACATTCCTGGCTATGTAAAGAACCATGGAATACTCAGCGGGCGGGATTTGCAGTTTCTGCTGAGAGAAACCAAAGTAAGTTTGTCAAGCAGGAGTGGTGGCAAAAAATATCTCCAAGTAGAGGGTGTCTGAAGTGCATGCATTTCACCTCCTATGAATAAGCTCCTAATTTAAAAGCACTGGAAAAAAATTATCATGTGTAAAGGAGCTTAAGTTGTGTTCTGTGTGCCAAGAATACATTTTTCATCGTGTCTCTGTTTGGTGGATTGACAGCTCATATTAGAAAATTGGGATGACAAGCTACAGTCCCATTTAACAACCCGCTTGAGAAACAGGGATAAATGCATTTTTCATTTTCTTGAATGTGATATTCAGCTCAAGGAGATTATCAGCTGAGACTGTGCTGTGTTTGACATGCCTGAGGTCAAGGTTAGGTAACACCCAAAAGCTGCACAGCTTGCTGTGCCCTGCCAGTGACTCTAACCCAGAGCAACCCTGCTCTCTCAGGGAGAAAAGCAGAGCTGCAGCACTTCATTTGCCATTCCTGTCCTTCCTCTGCCTCAGCTGGGCACAGAGAGGGAGCACAGGAGCGTGGCTGCTTGTGATGTGCTTTGCCTGTGCCTCCAGAGTCAAGGGAACTCAAGCTGAGGGACAGGATCTACATGGAAATAAATTTTGACCCCACGTTTTGTCAGGATTCTCTGCCCTTCCCAGAATCTTTGTGGCTCTTTGCAGCATTCCAACGCTTCAGTAGATTACATTTAAATAGAATGTTTAAGTTGGTGAAAGAAGGGAGTTGTGTGTTTAAAATTAGCAAAATCTGTGGAAGTGCACCACTGTTGATATTTTCTTGCTGTGCACTTTCACAGAAAAATCTCTTAAAAAAAAAAAAAGAAAATAAAAAAGCAAGCACCTCTTAGGCTTCCCACACAACTGCAGAGGTCTCCTTTTTGAAGTACTTGGGAAAATGATGGTAATTTGACATCTCTGTGTGACAGCTGTTGGTAAATTCTGAGTTTTTAAGTGCAACCACTGTGTGTATGTGCTTGATGCATGCAGATACACATAATGTTGCATATTAAAAAGCCAACATTTGCTTTCGTCATAGATAATCTGAGATTACACAGCTTTTGCCTGTGTGGAGTATGAAATCCCTGTGTTAATCATAATGTGGGAAGAATATTGACCTTGTAATAACCCCCAAGCATGAACAGTGACTACCTCCTAAAAAAACATGTGTGCTATTCACTGAAATAGTAAAATAAGCAAATGGACTTCCTGTGGAATTACTGAAGTCCCTATAAAAGTGCCAGTTCATATAATAGTTATGTTTAACTAAGCCTTCCTCTAATTTTTTACCAGCCATCTTGCATGTATCACATTAAAAAGCTTGATTTTCAGTATTAACTAAATGTCTCATCTAGTTGTTATTGGTTATATTTGCTGTGCTCTAAGATGCAATGTAAAGACACATTCAATTTAGGACAAATTCAAGTTGATACCTATGTGTTACAGTTTAGTTGTATTGATTTTGTGACACAAGAGGAGCAGACTACTTCCATTCACATTTTGAGCAGTAATTGCAGCTTCAGATAGAAGAGACTGTGTTGGGATTATGAAGTGCTCCTGAGATAGTAAATTGCTTATTTTTCACCAAAAGTATCTGGTGAAAACCATGGATCTGTGCTGTACTGTAGTCAGAGTCCTAGAGCATTTTAGATTTTAATGATTTTTATTCTGTTGTTGTGCATTGGTTATGGTTGGTTTTTTCCTTTATAACACTGGGGAAAATAGTTTTTAGAATTTGCTGCATTTCCTAGTGGATGGCACTGAGAAAATCACTGATATGTTTCAGAACCCTGTATCAGGAAGTCGGCATTTTAAAAATTACATTTGCAAGCAGTATTTTTATATGGCTTTTCTGAACTTTTGTTAGCAGGTTTACAAATGACAAATGCTGTTTTCCTTTTAAAGAAATTATTTATTTAGGATACAGCCAGGCTAACAAAACTTTGCCCTGATGATAAGCTGTTAATAGTCCATCTGCTTCTCCTAATACATAAGCATTGTCATGGAAATGAGAGTGCAATGCATTTCTGATTTTGCAATGAAATGAAATTAAATATGGCTTATTGCATCATGCATTTTGCTTATTATTCCTGTCTAATACAGTTTCAATGTATCTAATTGAACAGAAAAAAACAGCAGCATGCTGGGATTGAAAGTGGAAACTGAGATCTCCCATCTCATTTTTTTGGACACTTCAGGTGGAGGGGGATTGGGGTGGGTGGGTTTTTGTTTTGTTTTGTTTTTTTGCTGGCTGATGCTTTGTATCTCATAGGTACTCTGGCTGTTCTACCTCAGCATATGGTTACCTGTCAGTGTTGATCAACAGACACACTTGCTCCAAGTCTTCTTGCTGCCTGCATATTCACAGTTCCAGATTTTGATACCCTTTAAGAGGCAATGCTTGAACACAGCTTAGTACAAAACACTGCTCACCTGTCACCAGTGGCCATCTGCTGCCTATGTGGGTCAATATAAAGCTGGATCATGGGTTGAATTGCAAAAATAAGTGCAGGTTTCTCACAAAAATCAAGGTGACTTGAACAGGAGCTTTGTGCCTGGAGGAGCCCCATGTGTGTGTGCACATGCATGCAGTGAAGTTCAAGGACACTTTTTAATCATAATCACTTTATTCACCAGGCAGCATAGTCAGAGTCCCCTGATTAATTTAGTTATGGGGTTTTGTCCCCAGACTGTGCCTGTGCTGCAGGTGTGTGAATAATCAGGGCCATAACTTTGGGCTGGGTGCAATACTCATCTGGAGCATCATGGGGAGACAGCAGCCTTTGTCCTTAAACTTGCAGAAACCTTCAGATGTGTTGAGACCATGGGTTTGTCATTGGTTGTGATTTCAGCACTGTGTTAGCAGGTTTTTGTTAGGTCAGCTGACAAATGTTCTGGCTTTCAGAAAGGGAGAGCTAAATAGTAATTTAACAAATCACATGGTTCAGCCTAGTCAGAAGTGTCAGCTTATGCTGCACTGCTTCACTTTGTCCTTAGACAGCAAAATACCAGTAGGTGAGGGTGCAGTCCTGTGATTCTTAATCAGAGCTTTGCATTCCCCAAATGTCTTTGGTCCCTCCAGTAGTTGGTAGGACAGAGTTATTCTGGGCACTGTGCAGCTGCCATCTCCTTCTGTGTGTGCTGTAAAGCAGCACATTTCAGAGGGAGGGAGCTCTGCAGGCAGGAGGGGCTGTTTGAGATTCATCATGGCTGCTTCAGCTGTGTGGAGCATGACAAAAAGGAGCCATGTCTGCAGCTCCTAATGAGAAGATGTGAAGCCATTCATCACGCTGGAGGAGAATGGGGTAGGCGAGCTGGCAGCCTTCCTGCCAACTCCCAGGGCTCCCTGCCAAGTGGGCAGCTGGAGGAGTTGGCTCTCTTGGAGGAACCAGTGTTGAATTCTTGAGAAGTATTTCTCCTTTTGAGAAAGTTTCAGATGCAACTTTTTCCTTCAAGTCACTGTGAATTTTTCAGAGTTCAGATTCTTTTCCTAAGTGAGTTTTGCGATTTCTATGATTAATAAAAGTAGGAGCAACAGCCTTATGCAGACACAGGAAAACAAACTTTGTTTGCATATGGCCTTTTATGAAGGAATATATATTTATATCTCATAAAATCAGCTGAAAAGATATTTACCTAGTGATTCTATTCTCAAGTTTTTTGAATCACAAAAGGATTGACTTTTGCAGAAAGTATTTTGTATTGATGAGAAGAATATAGCAAGATAGTTAACCTTTGCTATACTCCTCTTTCTGGAGTTTAGAAGAGAATATATAAGTTGAATAAGGAGGCATATTAAAGTGGTGATAAACCTACAACCTGACAGAATAAATTGAATAAAGTGCAGTAATGCTAGAAAAGGGAGAGGAGAAGATAAACACTCCTCTGCGTGAAACTAGAGCATTTGCTCTCTGAAATATGAAATTTTTTCTTAACTATTCAGCTAGTCATAATTACAGTCAGGGAAGTAAAGCATTCACTCCTTATTTTATATGTCTGGCTATAATTTAGGAGGACTGTTTACTTACTTACATTAATAGTAGTCTGATGTGGTGCTGTAAACTCCACCAAAAAAACCCTTAATAGTTTTTTTTAACAACAAAAAAAAACATACTGCTTTTCATGAGAGGGGTTGTGAGTCACTTTTTGTGTCAGAGATGTCTCAACTACTGCACTGTGAGAGAGCCCCTTACATTACAGCAAGAAGAGTGGTTGGTGTGATGCTGGGTGGCCAGCTCAAAAAATCTGACATTCCAAACCAGAGGTTCAGTTCATTACAAAGGTGGAGAAGGTTCCTGAGGAGCCTTTGTTATGAAAACCAAACTATTAAGGGTTTCAATTTTACTCAAGTTGAGCCAGTGATGTTGCAGACACAAATCCCCTTCTCTGCTCCATGCAGACCTACAGGCACAGACACACTGGGGCAGCAGCAGACCTTGCTAAAAAGGAACAGGGTAAAAAAAAAAACAACCCCACATTGCTGTTTCCATGATCATTCTATTTCTGTTTTTCTTGGCAGTTATCTCTTTTAGATAGACTTTTACAGTGTAACTTCCTTCTGGCAATCACCACATTCTGTGGGGTGTCAGCGTGCACAGCCAGCTGTGCCGTGTGCCCGCTTAGAGCTGTCGAGGAAAAATAATGGCTTTTGCTTTCAGAAACATTGGAAAGGTGAGAAAAATGCTCAAAAACAGATTATGAATTTTTTCCCAGCACTAATCAACCAGTAAAGCATAAAGCAATCTCCTCTGCATAGCAGTTCTGCTGCAGCTAACAGAATGAGATCTGGACTAATATTTTTTAGCCAGGTGTTCCCACTGTGGTGTTACCAACACAGTCACATTTGGAGTTTTGCAATATGGATCTTCAGCCCTAGGGTGCAGGTGCCTTCCCATGGTGGGCTGGGTTACCAGACCTCCATCTGATGAGAAATTACCCCAAGAGCCATAGTCAGCACCTGCAGTGTTGGAGGCAGCAGTGAACAGCCACATCACAAAATTAGGGGAGGCACAGCCTGGTGTAAATTTTCACTCTGTGGGACAGAGTGTCTTCCCCATAGCCTCATCTGTATTGAGGATGATGTTTGCTTCACTGGTACCTGAAAATAGTTGACTGTTATGTCTGCTTTTTTCTTTTTTTCATTTCTTTTTCAGTTAGTGACTTGCAGTATTTGCTGCATACTCTTAGGAAGTACCTTGCCAGATTGTTTTAGCCTTTCTGGAAATAACAAACTGCATGTAATTCAAAGGATTAGCAAATGAGAGCATTGTGAGTTACAGAAAAGGCCTGTGTACTCTAATACTTGCTCTTTTAATCATAATGAATGTGACTTTCTTGAGGCATGTAAGATATTTCTGTTTTGCTCTTTATAGCAGACAAAAATACTGACTCCCTAACCAAGGAAGGTTAATCATAGAGAGATTTGGGCTGAAAGGGACCTTAAAGATCATCTACTTCCACTCCCTGCCGTGGGCAAGGACACTTTATAAGGGACAGCTTTCTGGAGAAGGGTCTGGACTGAGTTTGGGAATTTCAGCTGGTTTGATGATGATGTGCTGGAGGGTGATAGAAGGGCTGCAAGAAGGATTTGAGGGGCTGCAGGCAGCTGTGAGCCAGGCTGCAGGCTCAGGCCACCAGGCAGCACACACACACACACACACACACCCTTTTCTAGGGATCAGACACATCCTTCTTTCTTCCTTCAAAGGAACAGTGCTGCTTAGAGGTGAGGTTGGAAAATGGATGGGAAACAGGTGGTAAGCTATCTATTATAGATTAAGTGATGGCACTGCTCTCAGTGCTGTCAAAACACAAACCCATGTTTCTTTTCCCATGGAGCTTCCTCCCAAATAAATGGACCAGTCAGACACAGAACTCAGCAGTGCACAGCAGCAGTTTATTAAAAAAGTGCAAAACTAAGCAAACAACCCAGCATTCCCTACATAACAGACAAACACAGGATCATAGGAGGAATTAATACTTCAGATAGGTTTAATTGCTGGTTCTCTGCTGGTTTTCTGCCTGAACTAAGGAGTAGTTTAAATAAATAATATTTTATGTGCAGACTGCATGAAATGGTTTCATGTCCTTAATTCATTGTTTTCAACAGATTACCTTTTTGTGAATTCCCTCTTTTGAGATTATACGTAGCATGCATTTCTCTGACTGAAAGCTGGTTTATTTTTTGCCATATATAAAACCAGAATTTATATAATTTGTCGTTAGTAGAAATAGCTTCCAGATCTTTTTATTATCAGCCACTAGACAGTTTCTGTAAGATTTAAATCTGTGAGAGAGTTGAGAAACTTTTTGCCACTTCTTTAACCTGAATATTGAGAACTGAAATTAGAATATTCAGCTCCGTGCAGTACAAATTGCATGTCCCCAGCTATGCTGAGAAGTGTTAACTTGCTTTTCTAAAATGAGCCAACTCTGAATTTATACTGTTGTTGCCATGGGCTGGGGAGGATTGATGCTGCAATGCCTCTGCAGGGCTGACTACAGGTTTATGCATCAATGTTAGCATCAGCTCCTAGGAAGAGCCTCCAGCTGTGAATGTTCTGTTATTGGGATTCATTTCTGTGTTGCACAAGATTTAATGCAGAATAGTATGCCTTGACCTCCTTGAATATGTGTCCTGATTGCATGACTCTCATAGTTATGAAGGTTGTGCTTTATTTTCCTGATAAAAGCAATAGATATATATATAGGTATATATACATATTGTTATGCAGCAGTACTGAGAAATTGCTGTTCCAACTCAGAGCTTGTAGTTCTCCCATTATACACAAACATTCAAATGTTTGTGCATAAAGAAGAATCCTATATTTAATTCAGGAAGTTTCATTATGTTTGGGCAGGAAAGGGGGTCAAGACTATTTTAGACAACTCAAAAAAAAAACCATTTAATGTATTTTCACTGGAGCAGAGCAGTGCCTTTTCTAGAGCACCTGGAATCTCAGCTGGTGGAGGAAAAGCTTTGGGATGGATTTTTGCTCTGGCTTCCCTTGGAGGCGCTGAACCCTCTGTAGGTTGAACCCTCTGAAGCCCCTGCAGGCTCTCGCTGCCTCCGTCCATTGTCGTGAGCTGCTGTTTGCTGCCACCTACCGTTTTAATTAGGAGCCTTAATTAGTGTCCCAGGAGCGTGTTGTGATGGCAAAGCCGGCGGCTTGGCTGGCTTGGCAATCAGGAAAACACTGGTGCAGCTGTTCCTGGAGATTGCTGCTTTAGAGCCTGGGCCTGTAGGAAAGCCCCAGCAGCTCCACTGCAACTCCAATCAAACCACCAATCTTTCCTCCTGCCCAAAAAAATCCCTAAAAGGGTCTGTTGTTGCCTCAGCTCCATGAAAAACCAGCTAGGCTTATTACAGGTGATGATTATCAAATGTGTTTTACAGGACATTCCATTACTGCTTGGGTGGGAGGTGGTGAGCTGCTGATTTTCTTCCATTTTCTTCTTACCATTGCATTTTCTTCAGGCTGGTACCTTTAGAATGTGTTTTTTTTGTTTCTTTTTCGCTAGCTCTTAGCTTTTTTGGGAATAACAAAAATTAAAATACCCTTTGTTTTGTATTTTTCAGCTGTTTGTTGGTCTTGGATTTCCATATGAAGGTCCAGCTCCCTTGGAGGCTATTGCCAATGGATGTGCTTTCCTAAATTTAAGATTTAACCCACCAAAAAGTAGCAAAAACACAGATTTTTTCAAAGGCAAACCTACACTCCGAGAGGTAAGCTCTATCAATATTGATAATTTTTTTATTGAAAATGCTTGTGGGTTTCCTTTTAGTAACAGAGTACAAGAGAAATTGCATTAATGTTCAAGGTTTATTGCCAGAGGCATGCAAGTGCTTTTTTCTTTAGTCATTGATAGGAGTATCAGTTCTTATTTTTGTAGAAAAACTAAAATGGTGTTGTTAGCACACTTCAATCTTTACCTCTAGGTTTGTTTTAGGTGCATTCTGCTACTTCTTATTGAGACATCATAAACTGAAGTTTCTTTTGGAAGCCTGATGTTCTGCCCAGGAACAGATCTGTGGTTTTGATACATCATTTGAAAGTGGTTTTATTTTGTTGAAGAAACAGACATTGCAGTGTACTGTGCAGGAAGTAAATAGGTGTTTAAGCAAATTATGAAAAGGGTATTTGTGGGTGGTTATGTGTGTTTTGGGATTTTTTTTTTTTCTTCAGAAAAGACCTGTTCAGGCACTGTTGAGTTAAGGTATTAATGGTCACCCACCGTGGTTGTGGTTAAATGCTGAAGACTTTTGCAGAACTGACTCTTGAAGAAAACAGGAAAACCAAACTCCCAAGCTTTTAGAACAGTCAGTGTGTTTAGGCTCTAGTGAGAGAAGACTGAAACTAAGTAAACTAACCCCTCATCCTGGCACTGACTTTGGAACATTTTCATTTATTCAGTGTAGGTAAAATTCAGCCTATACTTGTAAACATTTAATAGTCACAGAGCCATTTCTGACATCAGCTCTCATGTCTGTGGCCATGGCTTGCTCATAGGTGTATGTACATATATTCTTTATGTATTTACATCAAGGGAAAGCTCTCAGGTAACCTGCAGATGATTCAGGTTATGCTTGGGCCATTAAATTGTGTCCTGAGCAGCACCAGCTGGTTGATAAGCAGAAGACAGTTTCCCATTTTCAACCAGGAGCATAAAAAAAATTCTTTATAATTTTATGTTCCACAACTGTAATTGCCTTTCTTGTTATACACTGAATTCATATCCTATACAAGCTGAAGCTTGCCCCTTCTCTCAGTCTGTGTTGCTAACAAAGGAGACAGCAATAAGGGAATAAAAACCTGTTTAAAATTTCTCCTTGACACCTTTCAAGACTTTTCCTCTGTGAGTCCCTCAGTTTTTGTGTCATTTCCAGTTGTTCTGTGCCCAAACACCATAACTGGTCAGGCTCAGTAAATAATCTGAACCCATCTAAGAGCTTTGTGGGAATTTCAAGGCTTGGAATGCCATGATAAATCCTGCTGGCATGTGTCAGCACTAACAGAAATGCTGTATACCTGACTTGTACAGAAAATTAATCCTTATTGGCTGCTCAAATCCAAAGTATATCATATATATATATATATATATCCATACATTGCTGCCTTCACATGCCCTGCTGACCTATCCTGAGAGTACCATTTTCTCTGACTGGTCTTCACAACTGCATTTAGATCCAATTGCCAGTAATCCAGGTGCTGGTTCTTTGGGATTAAAAAACCCTTAAATGCTTCTTTCCGTTCTTCAAGTGCTAAAGAACAAAAGGAGCTTGTGTAGTTCTGTGACATGATTATCCATACAAGAATTTGAAGTCTGCCTTTTTGGTTTTGTAAAGTAACCTTTGCAAGTTGCTATTCCCCACAAGCAAAATGCAATGGCTATTTTTAATTGTTTTTTTTAATAATGAATGCAACAGTTTCTGGCAGATCAGAAGAAAAGATCAAGTACAGTGTATCTCCTAGTGCAGGAAAAGGTTCTTCCCCACAGTCCTGCTTCTGCAATGTCTTTTTATCCTAACTACAGCATAAATTGGCAGCTGTATAAACACTGCCTATAAACAACCTATCCTGTGGGGTTTTTTGGTATTTATTGAAAATGCAGGTTTTTTCTGAGACTGGTGTGAACCACTTCTCTCTTCTGTAGCTTTGGCTCCCTTTTGTGTGTTCATGTGCATGTTCTCACTCCTGGGTGACCAGTCACAAAAAATACATATTGAGCTGTCCTGCTAGTTCTGAAAGCAACTCTGATACAGCTTTTCTTAGTTACCCTCTTGGGGATTCATTGATATTATTTTCTGACCAAGTGATGAGCAAAATATTGGTTATCACTCTTGGTGAGGTCGTGTTACTCTTCTCTCAATCATGAGAGTCAGAATTAATCCCTAGTTTTTAAAATTATTCTTTCTTCACTGTTGCTCACAGAACTCTGGAAATGTTTGCCATTTGAAGGATGCAGGGTGAGGATGACATCTCTGGGAGCCAGCCATGCAGGTCTAAGCAGGACTTGTGGCAGTGAGAGGCTGTGAAGAAGGAGGGTGGCTCTGTGAATGAGCTGTGGGGAAGCAGGGCTGTGCTGCAAGTAATTGCAGTAAACATCAAGTCTTCTGTGATGTGGGTCTTGGTGAGGCTTGAAGGCACAAATTAGAGGTGCACATATCTGACTTGTGATCTGTGTTATCTGATTTTCAGTTTTCCAACTAAATTCACCCTCTAAATTTAAAGAGAAAAATCTGAAAAGTAACTCAGAAGGAATGAGGCTAAGTGTTGTGTTCTAACTGATTAATCCAAGTCTGATGAAGAGAGTGAGAGGCAAAGATATCTTTACACATTAATTTTTACCAATATAATTTCTTCTTTCAGTTGACCTCTCAGCATCCCTATGCTGAAGTTTACATTGGGAAACCCCATGTGTGGACTGTGGACATCAATGATCTTTCTGAGGTTGAGAGGGCTGTGAAATCCATTTTGAATCAAAAGGTGAGAAATGTGTCTTCAATTTGCTGTCAATTTGCACTTGAGTGTGGAGTGTGTACTGCACATACAGTGCTTCCTAATGTTAGTCTAATGAGTGCTGCATTTTGGTAGGATATTGAAGAAAAAATGGGTATTCCATATCTATGGTATTGAAATTCTCATGTTTTAGTACTGGATATTGCAGGTTCTTGAAAAAAATGAGTGAATTTGTATAGAAATGAGGATTTCACATGTGAATTTTACAGCAATCTGTGTTTTCTGTGCATTCAGTGAGGAAGTTTCATTGTTGATTCTTAGAGCATTGCAGGCTCTGCACTGCTCCACTCTGAGTTTGTAGCCTTGAGATTCCCAGAGAAGTGCTTGTGCACTGACAGTGAGGAATGGCAATGAGGGCACTTCAAGGGGGGAAGAGTATGAAGGAATTTTCAAAGGTACCACATTCTGTTTTGTCACTTCAGCTTCAAAACTGAAACTTAGTTAAAACAGGAGCTCTGGAATCCCAGAGGGTCTCAGACTAGCCTTACATCTGCCACTTTGCAGTGTACCCTGAGTTTCCATAAAGATAGTCATGGAGCAATTATTACTGCCTTTAAACAGGAGAAAAATCAGCTAAAGCTGCTGATGGTTTTGTAAAATTATTTTTTAATGAGTTTATTAGTACTTTTTGTTGCTATAATGGAGTATTTGGACCAGAAGCTACATCACAGAGTACACAATGAAGGTGATTGAAACAAAAACCCCTCTAACCTTAACACACTGTCTCCACAGATTGACCCTTATTTGCCCTATGAATTTACCTGTGAGGGAATGCTTCAGAGGATGAATGCCTTTATTGAAAAACAGGTATGAACTTCTGTTTTGGATGACTCTTGGATTATGTTGGAAAGGGAGGACCATCTCCATTTTAAAGTTTCTCAGTGTTGCTGCTGTCCAAGTAGGAATAGTAGCTGTGCAGACCTTGGCATCGTAAGAAAGCAGAAAGGCCAAGCAATTTTTCAGTGTGTATGTGACTTCCTTAGCTGTGTGCACACATAAAAGCTTTGGATCAAGAAGGATCACTTAAATACAGAGGTACTTTTTGATGGAATTGCAGTCTCCTTGCAGAATTGCAGCCTCTGGGCAGATTTTTCAAGTATTTAGTTTCAATCAATAAAGATTTAAATGGTTTGGAACCCAGTTACTTAAAGGACTTTTGGTCCCTGGGCATTACTGCCAGCTGAGAGCAGCAGAAGATGTTCAGTTGAGTAATAAACTGCAGGGATTTACTTGGGATCCTGGTTTCTAGAAATTGTGTGTTTGCTTGGACTCCTGCCCAAGCCAGATCTGTTGCAGTAGCCAGCTCTGCCTTTTGTTCTGGCTGCTGCAGAGCAGAGATAGGAATAACCTTTATCTCTGATATGTCATTTCATTGCCAGCATTTCTTTCAAGGGCACTGGACATCTGTCTGCCCTTGTATTTTTGAAGGTGGGTGCTGTTAAAGACAGTCCTAAAGAATAACACAGCTCCAGGTCAGGAGGGTAGTTAACACAGCAGAGCTATTCCCACTTTCCTGCCAATAAACACTTTAAGCTTTTTGCTTCTGTATTGATGACAAAACCTGTAAAAGTATCACTGCTTTTGATTATTCTACCCAAGTTAGAATTGGGAGTTTTTGTCAATTAGGAAGAAATGGAGCTCAATGTAAGAGAGAAAAAGACAAGAGGTGGCACCTGTGGCTGAAACCTGTCTCTTCCCTCTGGCCCACCCCCAAGGGCTAAGCCCTCCCTTGTACTTCTCAGAAAACCACAGGATATTGTAATTTTGTTCATTGCTTTGACTAATTGTCAAAAGCTGGTGGTGTTTCACAGCTCCCAGGATGCTCGAGCACAATTTTTAGCTGCATGTACTTAGCACTTTGCCTAATTATCATGTCAGATGAACCAAAAATAAAAAGCAAAAATAGAGATTGAGACCTTATTTTGATAAGTTTGTGGTGAAGGCAGGAAGAACAGAGAAAGCAGCACAAGCTTGAAATGGGAACAAAGATGCTGGAATAAAGAATTTGTTAAATAATAATGGTTAAATAAAGTTAAATAATGGTTAGATAATAATTGGTTAAATAAAGATGCTGGAATAAACCACTGGTTCAGTGGTTTGTGGTTGCCCATGACAGTGGAGTCTTCAGGGGATGTTTAGTGTGAAGAGATGGGCCAGATACACTGGGCAGCTGGTCACTGTGGACAGTGGAACTGCAGCATTTAAAGGTGCCCAGAGTTCCCCCTCTGGGGCCTTGGCAGTGGGTCAGGAGGGAGGACAATGTTCACAAGAAAGGTTTGGTGACCTCCCTGTCCCTTCAGACCCAGCAGCTGGGCTGAAGGCCTGTATGGTCTGTGAGACCTCTGGGCTGTGGCTGCACACCCTGCAGTGTCACCTTCAGCTGCCTCAAACCAGCCTGGTCTCCAAGCTGCTCCATCCTGGCAGAGCCCTGGCCCTGCCAGCTGCCCAGTGTGGCTGCTGGGTCACAGCATCCCTGCTGAGCCCATCCCTGCTCCTGTTTGCTCTGTGGCTGCACACACACTTGTGTCTGCTCTGCGAGGCACCAGCAGGGGCTGGGAACCAGAGGGAGCAGGGATTGCTTCAGTTTTGGCACTGGCATCAAAGGAGCAGCCAGGCAAGCATGGCCCAAGCAGCAGGGACTCCCTGCTGCAGGTCTGGGAGCTGCTGGGGGAGGCAGGCTGGGCTGAGGGAACAGACATACTGACTCTGAAAGATGTGGCCAAGCAGAGAAGTTGATAACCCAGCAGAAAATGTTTGAGCAGGACTCTGTGAGGTCAGAAAACTGACTTGGCTCAGCTGAGCCCCAGAGCTTGGCAAAGGGAGTGAGAACATTCAGCCAAGAGCAAGAAAAGACAGATGAAGGAGGACACCTCCTTTGGTCTCACCTTGAAATTTGTGGGTCCCCTCCAACTCAGGATACTTTGTGATTCATGATAGTATAGTATTCCATTTGTGGTTAGACCTGGAAGTATGAAAACTTCCTCCTTCAGCAGAGGAAATCAAAACAGAATGAAAAAAGCTCAAGCTGATCTTGAGAACTGGCAAATGAATTTGGGGGCTTTGGGTCACAGTGAGGGGATCAGTTCACACAAGTTTTGGTTTTGTCCAGAGAAGCAAACCATGATGGTCCAGACCCAAATTATTTGATCACCTTTTGGTGAGAGTTGCCAAATGCTAAAACACAGTGTGAGTATTGTGCAATGTTGTCTGAACACATCATAACAAAACATGATCTGTCACTGCAGGATTTCTGTCACGGGCAGGTGATGTGGCCCCCATTAAGTGCCCTTCAAGTCAAAATTGCTGAACCTGGAAAATCCTGTAAGCAAGTTTGTCAGGAAAGCCAGCTCATCTGTGAGCCTTCCTTCTTCCAGCATCTTAACAAGGACAAAGCTCTGCTTAGGTAAGTATTTCTAGCACAAGTATGTTGTTTGGTCTCTTTATTGCACTGGTTTTTGCCACACTTGGAATTTAAAGCACAAGTTCTGTGAGAAGGGAAGGTGGGGAGAGAGCAGCTCTGGCTGGAGGTGTTAGTGCAGATGTGTAAAACTCACCAGCTGTGCATTAAGGAAAGGAATGCTGCTTTGGGATGCTCTTTGGAAATGTGTCTGTGTTCCTCTCAGAGTGAAAACAAAGTCCTCAGAACCCCAGCAGCAAATTGGCTGCTGGGGTATCTGCTTTCCAGGTTTTCCATCCCCACTTTTTGCTAAATTACGTTGGAGAAGATTTTGGTGTTTGTATTTTCTTTGAGAAGTTGTAATTTCCAGTGGAGCTCAAAAGCAGCTCATATAAAAACTTTCTTTTCTAGCTGTCTAGACAAAATCATAATCCTGTGGAAAAAAACCCATCTGTTAAATGCTGAAGGTTACCAATGTTTCCAGAATAAGTGAAAACAAGGTTTTGCTGGAATTGCTACCCTGGTGCTTAAGCTTTGTGGTCACAAATGGCAACTGGCATTTTTCATTTTCTGCTGGCTGGTTCCTGGGAGCTGCAGGTCCTGTTCCATCCCTTATCCCCACAGTCCAGCTCACCCACCTCCAGCTGGCTCTGTGGGGCTTCCCTGGGGAAGAGACTTCCTGAAATTAAAGAGAATATCTCCTGATTTCAGATTCTTTGAGTCTGTCCTACTGAAAATCCACGGTGTATTTAAATATTAGGTTTTGGGGAATAGTCAAAAGCAGTTTTTTTCTCTTTAACTTCTTTTGTTAATCTTCAGGAAGCAGCAAAGCTGTAAAGGCTGCACTGCCCTCTGCAGAGAGAATCTGTACAGCAGAAAAGTCATGTTCTGGAAAGCTGCACTTGTAAATGCACTCAGTTTAGGACATAGTAGTGCAGGGTTTGTTATTTTTAGTGAGGAAGGTTGAAAGCTGTACCAAACTGCCATGACCTCAGGTGTGATGCAGATGCCATGCTTTGCTTTTTAGGTATAATATCGAATGTCTCACCATGGAGTCTGCAAACGATATCCTGGTCCCCTCTTTTGATGGAAGGAGGAAGCACTGTGTTTTCCAAGGTGACCTGCTACTGTTCAGCTGTGCTGGCTCCCACCCTGCCCACAGAAGGATCTGCCCCTGCAGGGACTATATCAAGGGGCAGGTTGCACTCTGCAAGGACTGCCTATAGCAGCAGCAGGGCTGCTCCCAGCTGGGCACAACCAGAGTCCTTTGGAGAGGAGATCCTTAGTACTCCCTGCACTTTGGTCCAGGTTTTCCACTGCAGGCAGAGCTATCATTGCTGGGCAGAATTATCTACTAAGAGAGGAGGGATTCATAATAAAACAGCTGTAACTGATCTTTTCTTCCTGTAAGGACATTTGCAGTGTCACTCTTCAGATTCCTTCAGCTGTTTGCGAAGAGAAACGAGTCTCGTGTTCAACAGTGATTTGAAGATGACTGCACAGAATAGTTTGTAGAAAATTTCCAGACCCATCAAACTTCTGTTTTTGTTGTTTGGGTGAAGTGTTTTCTATTTTTTTAATGAGTTAGGACATCCCCCATCATGGTTAGCTAAAGGATCTCAACTTCATTCCAGGTAGAAAATTGAAAAAAAGTGTGCTTGAGGGAAGGGATGCTGGGGAAGGAGGACTAACATTTTATTCAAGGTGCACTGGTTTGGGTACAGCTTTGGCTTGAATGGCTACAAAGTGGTTTAGTTCCCAAGAACTTGGAATAATGAGAGAGCTCTGTACCCTGCCATTGGGTTATTTGGGCCCAGTTGTTGTTTTGGTTTTTTTTCCTTTTTTTAAAATTAAACATTTGTATACAACAAGGTATTGTGTGCATCACAGCTGCTGCACCAGAGCAGCCTAAGCAGAGTGTCACAAATGAGCAAATAGGCAGTTGCCAGCATGTGACACATCTTGGTGACTGCACAGCTCACTGGGCTTGTGGCATTCCTCAGTGTGGAAAAGCTACAAAAACACACAACCATTTTTGGAATGGACTCATCACAGTTTACTGGTCCCATTTAGGGAGTAATCCTCAGAATTTGCCCACGCTTCTGTTGTAGTCTGTCTACTAGAAATTCTGTGTGAAGCAAAAAGTATCAGCATCATTGGAGCAATATTATCCTTAGAGCCTCAGTTTGCTACGGCTTCCAGTAGTTCAAGTGTTGCTGAATGACATAGAAAGGTTAAACTCAGCTAACTACAATTATTGTATGGTAGAAATGTAAAATGTCTTCACAACTAGCTAGGTTTTTAAAGAGAAATTTTTTTCTGGAGAACAAGTAAGAGGAGACGAAGAGCAGAAAAGAAAAGAATTATTCAGTCCTCTTGGGTTCTTTGATTTTTTTTCTGGCTTTAGGGGGCTGCTTGTTCCTTGTTTCTTCCCTTTTGATCAGGCACACCCATAACAAATTTAGAAGAAAACAAATCAGGAGTTCAGAATTTAAATCAAGATTGGGTTTTGGGTTTTTTTTGAGAGAAGCAAGTTAACTCCTCTGAACTGCCTTCTTTTCACAGAAGTAATTTTTGTTATTTTCAGCAGAAGGTGACATGCTTGACAGCACCATTTGTAGTCAGGAAGTTACATGTTAAGATTAGTGAGAAACAAATCTGCAGTCAGAGTCTGTAGGTTTGCAGTGTGGACATGCTCTCACCATGCTGGAATAAAACCTCAAATCAGGACAGATTTTTTTTTTTTCCATAAAGATTACCAGGTAGTATGAAAGGCAGAGATGCTTTACATTTTCCTTTCTCGGACATATCTGCTTGGTTCAGATTTTTCTGGTAAGCAGTGTTCATTATCTATGTGGGAACATTGATGGATGTGGTGACCTACCAAAGACCAGGCAAGGGAGATGCTATTGCACTGTGGATAAATCCTCCAGAACAGTCTGTGTTTTAAATTCCAATTTTAAATCAGTGAATGAGCCTTTTCAAGCATTTGGTTTCCTGCCTCAACACTCCTGACAGTGTTACCCTGTAACACTCCATAACATCCCTCTGCACAACACAGGAGGTTGTTGAGTATCCAAAAAGGAGCTGTGGGAGCTGTTGAACAGCAGGGTCACCAGGATCTGGGTTTGATGATGTGAAAATCTGCTGTATTTTAGATTAATTTTCCAGAAACAGAACAGCTGGGTTCTCTAATGGGAGGCAAAATTTTTGTATGAAAAGAAAACAAATGCAAACCAGTATGAAAATCCCTCCTGTTGCCACAGCTCAGCATTTGCTTCAGTCAGCACAAATGTAGTTTACCATAGTTTCACTGCCCTGGAAAAGCTGGGGGAGGACAATTGGAAATGGGTCTGAGCAGGCACAACAATTCATTCTGTATTTATATAAAATATCCCCTGCATACCTGTGCATATTTGTGCAACTAGAAAATGCTGCCTATCACAGTGTATGAACTTCCAGCTGGTGCTGAAAGTAAAGGCAAGAGCAGGACTTGTCTTCAGCCTGATGTTTTTCAGGCAGGAATTGATTTTGAACTGGGATATCACAGAATTATGTTGGAAACAAAGATTTGTGCGTGTGCACTTCAAGGGTGCAAAAGGTGGGTTCTGCTGTAGTGTAATTCTTTGCTGTAAATACATGTGTGCTTGCTTCCCCCTGCTGCAAGGCCCACATGGCAATACATACTGCATTTCATTTTGCCTCTAAACCTTTAAAGATGGGAGGGGTTTGGTATTTGTTATTATAACATTTTCTGGTCTAGTGCTTTGCTCAATGCTAAGTTTGCCTTTACCACAGCAGGGAGAGTTTATTATAAGCTGTTTTCTCATGCTGTAGCACTGTTTCTAGTCTGCTGAACTGAATTGTGCATTCTGGCAAAAATGCAACAGCAGCACCAATGCCGCTTGCGTTTCAGCCAGGGACAGAACATCCAAATTGGCTTCAGTGTCAGGTCTCTGATCTTATGTCCACTGAAACCTCTAGAGAAGACTCATTAATCTTGAAGGATAACAAATCAAGACCTACAGCTTGATGTAAAAGGAGACTATCATGAGAACTGTAAGTGCATAGACTCTGCAAGCCTTGCTCACTGAGCTCCACACCCTCCCCGTCACAGCCGCCTCCCCTCGTGCAGTGAGAAATTAGTGAATCCTTCTGCAGATCAACACTCAGGCAAATCCATGTGGGACTAGTGAAGAGTTTGAGTTATTTACTACAACCTGTTTGAGATAACTACATTTCAGGCTAGGGGGCAGCTTTCTGTTCAAGTTCCATGACTATTTTCTTTCCTAATTGAAGAAGAAAGGTGTGTAGTCCTGTTCTTGCACTCCAGCAAGGCCATCAGAGAGGGGACTGTGCTGCTCTTTTCAGTCTCACAGCAGAGCTTGCAGCTTCCTGTGCTCAGAAGTCAGGTTTTTGCATGACTGCATTTGAATATATTGATCTGCGATTGATGGGGAAAAAAAATGTCAAAAGTTGAATACCTAAATCATTTTACAAGCTTTTAAACATATCTCTCATATCAAGACATTCTTTGTTTTAAAATTTTGTATTTTTGTATGTGACCTAGTTTTTTTCAAAAATCTTGTTCCTACGGGATTAGAAAACTTGAGAGAAGCATTTACATATTTATTAAAATTAACATAAAAGGCTTGCCTTTGAAAGGTAAAGTTGGTAAATACACACTGTTTAAAAATGCCAATAAAAACCTCATTTATTTCATATATGCAAGTTGATTTGCACATGTATAAATAGAGTTGCTTTTTGCATTTTTTGCTTAGTTTCTATGTTTCTTTTTGTAATTTATAGTTGCAGCAGTGTGTTTGCTTGTTCATATCAGATTATGTTTCTACAAATATTTAATGTTTATGTGCCTTTTTTACTTTCTTTGGGGTTTGGATATGTGTTTGGAATATGGACACTGTCTGAACAATATAATGGAACACTAATTCCAGGTAAATTGTGCTCATGACTCTACAACTTAGTGGTGTGAATTTTGAATGTTTTTTAGTAGTGAAGAAATCTGTTCTAAAACTATATAAGGCTTAATAAGATAAAAGATACTATAACTTTTAATAATTCCTGCAAAACATTGCTTCTGCAAGCAGAATGCAATTTAGTGAGAATCTGTGATTTGGCATGAGAGCTCCTGCTGGGACAGGATGTCTGTTCAATGACCAGGGAGCAAAGGAAAGCCATTAACATTCCCCAGGGAGACAATGATAACAGAAAACCTCCAGGAACAGCTGATTTGATGGGCAGGGAAATTGAAGATCCAGAATGAGGTTTGGGAGGTGTTGGTTTTTCAGATAAAGCTGTCTCTGCATGGACGTACACAGGGCGGTTCCTGGTGCTACCAGAGAATATTGGCCTTTTATCACAGCTGAACTGGCAGCTCTCAGTGAGCAGGGCCTGGTCAGCTTATTGCAGATGGATTTCCTTTTTTGTGCTACTACTTTTCTGCAGCAGAATTTTGCAAAGCAGCTGCTGATCAGATTTCAGTAGGGATGGGCTTGTAGCCAGAGCCAGGACTCTGCACCTTCCCAGCTACACTCTGCTCCAGCTACTTTATGTCAGCTTTTGCACCTTGCTGATTATCAAGGATTCAGATTCATTGAAAATTTCTCTTGATATCATCAGCTCCAAATCAGGCTGTCATGTTGTACCACTGTCCTTTAAAATCCTAGGCAGCATCCTTGATTTGTCCTTAATACAAAAGCCATTCCCTCCCCCCTCAGAGTGCATGGCCCATCTGAACTGCAAAGGGATTTCTGAGTTTGCAGCACTGTTCATGTAAACAAAACCCAAATTGCTTTCTCAGGTATGTCTTTTGCTCAGAGTTCATTTCAGGACCAGACTTTGCCAGTAAAATAAATTAACTGGGATGAGTTGGGCTGGATATAATCTCATCCAAGCCTCATTAACTTAGTGACTCCCCCTGGCTTCAGTGATAGCACAACTCCTCCATTAATGTTTCTTAAAATTAAAGGATCAGCCCTCCCTTTTTAATAAGTGTAAAGCACTGTACCTTAAATGATAAAGACCAAACACTTCCAGGGCATATTATTCACATATCAGCAACCAGATTTTCTTGCTGTCACAATATAGATCAGCTCTAAATTGATGTTACTGATTAATTATTAAGGTATCAGTTGAAAATGTGGTTAAATTGCTGATCAGTCAACAGTTGGGAGTCTGAGGGATTAAATTTTTTATTGTTTCTTTTTAGAGAGACCAGGAGTTATCAGTTTCTGATTTCCCAGTCTTTTTTCCAGGGGTGCCAACATTTGGCATGGCTGTTTCCTTGTGATGTTTGTCCTGCAGCTGCTATGCCTTCAATTTCTCACTTGTGATCTCTTTCCATCTCCTTTGGCCCCATTGTTGTAGGGATTGCTGTAAACTCCAGGAGAACAATGCACTGACAGATGTGTTTTCATTGGAGCTGAAATGGCCAGGGACATATAGAGGATTTGATTGAGATCTGCTTTAATAATATTGTTGTGAATGTAACATCAAAACACACCATTTTATGGGCAGTGACTTAAATCTCATCCACACACTTTCAAGCAGTTCTGTAGGGTTTTTTTTTAATTAGTTTGCAACTTCCAAATATATTTAAATGGAATGTGTAAACAGCAACTCCATGTATCAAGTGTAAAATGTTTACTGTAGGAATGTGTTGAAAATAGCAGAGGCTGGACCCCAGAGTGCCTCAGTTTTGAGGCATCATTCATTGTTCTTTCTTCCAGGAAAAGCAACAAAGTGCAACCATTGCTGATGTGCCTTGCACACTGGGTCCTGTTCATTTTGAACAATGTCATCCTTTGCATATTCATGTAATTAGAACACATAAAAGTGTGTTTTAATTCAGCAGACCTCTCTCAAGAGCACTAAGCCACTTCTTTATTAAATGAGTAAATAAAACCAGGTCCTAAAAGTTTTGATAAAATGAGTAATAACTTCACCCTCAACACACAGAAACTGCTTTAAAAAATCAGTTGTGCTCAAGTGATTGAAACCCTTCTCTCTGCTGGGCAGTTCAGTGCAGGTGCAATTTGCTAAAGTGAGCTGTGCATGGGACCAGAATTTGCCACCTCGTGTAAGGGCTCACAGAAGCATTGAGGACCCTGCTGTCCCCATGGCCACCAAAGCACGTGGCTGCTTCTGGTGCAGGAGAACACATCTGTATTGTCACTGCAAACACAGCCCTGGGTCCTGCAGGAGCCACAAATCCTTGGCTTTAAGGAGAGCATGTAAATAATGCCTGGCATTTCCTGGAGCCATCCAGGGCATCAAGTGCATGAAACACGACCTGGCTCAGGCTCCAGCAGCTGCAAAGTAGTTTGAAGTATCAAATAGGCACATGATAAATCAAGTTAAATTGCTGTCTGAAGGCAGTTAATTTTAATGGTGTAATACCCAGAACTAATTTATGTTCATTATCAGGTCTGTTGCAGTACAGTGACAGTGAAAAATATTTTTAAGGAGTCGTGAGTTTAATTTGGTTTTTGCAAGGAATGCAGGAGAGGAGGAGGAAATGGCAGTTTTTACCAAAGGAAAGAAAAGAGTAAATTTTGTGAGAAAAGTTACCCTGAAGATTCTAAGAGAGCCAAAAGAAAAATATCAGGGAGTATTTACAAAGCAAATTTGGGCTTGGAGACTTTGATCCCCCTGAGCTTGCTGAGCTGACCACTGCAGGGAGATTCTCCAGAGTGCTATTTGAGGCAGCTCTTTGGGTCTGCATCATTCCCTGCAGGAGTCTCCCTCCTCATGGGTGAAGAGGGTCAGAGTCTGAATAAGCCCTGTAGCAGTGTAAATTGGGAAAAACCCTACTAAATTCACTGGAAGTAAAATACTGCTTTTTGTAAACAATAATGTGGAGTCAATGAGGGGTTTAAATGGACACAAGAACTTCAGGATCAGGCTGGTACTGTGGGGTGTTTGGTTTGAATTCTCCCCTAATAGGTTAATCCTTTGTTTTATTTCAGTGATTGTGTTCCACTATATTACATTCAAGCAGTTGGGTTCAAACAGAACAGAACGCAGTGGTTCAGATACTGCCAAGTTCCTGGGGTTCAATAGGATGGGATTTTTTTTTTATTTTTTTTTTTTTTAGAACAGTAAATGTCTGTACTTTAATGGCATAGAAAACTGCTTTGTTTTCACTGTTGTAGAAAAAAAAAACTAGGGAGAATTTATTTTTCAATAAACTTTTTTCTTGTGTGATTTGGATTTATGATTGCTTTGTGCTTAAATGGGAATGCCATGAGCTGCCTTTTATCCCAAACTGCATTTCTGGGGCTTCTTCCAACTCTGCAGCTGGGTGTTTCTATTGCTGCCCCACCTGTGCACAGGTAAGTCCCACACCACAGCCAGCAGAACATCAGGTGAGTGATGAACTGTTGGCTTTGTTTTGTTTTAAACCTGGGTTCTAAAATTGGATAATGGGTTACATCAAGCCTCCTCTGAGGAGGCAGCTTTGTCACAGCAGTAGTTAGAAATTCCTGCTTTCCTATAAATTTACAGCACACGCTGAATTTACAGCACACTGTAAATTTGAGAGAGAGGGAAAGTGAGACTGAATTGCAGTGGCTCTCAGGCCTGCAAGACCTCCTGGCACAATACACTGTGGAGCTGAAAGATGGAGCTACTCTGTGGTAAATAGCAGCTTTAGAGAGCATTCTCCTGCAGGATCCAACTTAACATGCTAAGCACTCAGGAATGAAACATTTACATGAGGAACAAGGGCTCAGGCATGGAGCTTTGGCTCATGTGGGATTGGGGTGTGCATTCAGTGCCCTCAAGAGGTGCCACATGAAATCACCTTGGCAGCTCTGCAGAAATTCAAATGTTCAGGGTGAAACTTCTCCAGAGGAGCTGTCAGGGTATTTCAGTGGCACCCATTCTGCTGACAGGCCTTTTCTGCCCACCTCAGGTCTTGTTAGCCCAGCCAAGAGTGAGGGAAGGGCTGTCTGTTGTCAGCTGCTGGGAATGTGGAGAGGTTTTGGTGGAGGCATCCAAGAGTAATAGAGCAATTAATGCAGGAGCAGTATGCAGTGGAAAGAATAATATTAAAAAAAAAAAAAAAAAAAGACAGTTCTTTATCTGTTTAAAAAATGTCCATTTGTAGCACAGTTTCTATGTATTAAAAAAAAAAACCATGACTACACTGGAAAGAAGCAACAGCTCATTTTTTTCAGCATTACCTTTTTCTACTAAGTTTGTTGAGGTTTTGTTTTTTTGTTTTTAATGTGGCCACACGTGAGTACTGTAGAATCAGAAGAGTACAAAAGTCAGTAACTATCACGTTGAGATGCCTTGTGTTGTCCCTCTCCCAGTGAATGACACACACCCTGGTGAGCAAGAGCATAAATGAAGATGTCAAACAGATGCCTGCAGGCTGGCAGAGGTTTCTGGGGTGGGTTTGGATATCCACTTGGCCAGTCTCTTCCCTGGGGAGTCCTGTGCATTGTGGCTACAGAAGGTGGTTTTTCCACTGTGCAGTGCTGCTGCAAGAGCCTTTTATGGCTGTTTCAGTGAGGAAAAGTATGTGAATATCCTTCACCACTTGCCCCTTTTTATGGTCCTTGGCATACTTCCCCTTGGACTAAATTGGGTGAAAATGTTGTTGGTTCTGTGTTGCTGTTCAACACACCACAATTTCCAAATGTTTCCTACCATCAAAATGAATTAGTGGAGGACACTGCTCATTCAGGCTCTTGTTCTGCTTATTTTTGGAAACGTTTTCCTTCCTGTTTCATTCCCTTAATTGTTGTTCAGATTTGACATCTAAAAAGCTGAAGAGACATCTGTAAAATGGTGAGCAGCTAGAGTTACATGTGGGCTGTGTTGCAATCATATAATGGAAAAAAAAAAAGCTATGAAAATTGGAACTTGGAATAAAAAATACACCATGCAGCTGTATTGGAAAGCTCCTTTGGGGGAGCTTAAATACTGGATACTTCAACTCTCACATGCTTAGACTGGGTTTAGTCAAACTCCAGCTGGTAGAGAGTCCACAGATGGAAACGTTTTGCTGGGACTTTGTGCTGCTCTCAAAACACTTCCCCTCAGTGTGCAAGAGCTGGAGCACCCACTCTGCTGCCTCACACTCCCCTCTATTTGTGTTTATGCTTGTCAGGACTTGTTATTTTATTTTATTGATAGTGGAGATTGCATTTAGCTGCAATCTAGGTAGTAAATCCTTGTAGCAAAAAAACCTGGGACCGGTTTGCAGAGAACAGACTGCAGCTCTTTGGTCTCACCGTGTCCTGCCTTGCTTGGGAGCCTTGGCTTGGGGATCCTTGCTCCTGCAGGAACTCAGGGAAGCACTGCCTGGCTGAAGACATCTGCTTGTGAGGAGAGACACATCAAAGCAAACCAGTGCTGCACAACAATGCTGCAAGAGTGAAAACTCCAAAGAAAATGGACTGAGGTGAGAGCCTTTGGTGGCTCAGCAGGTAACAGCTGGTGCTTCCATTGAAAGTACAGGGGATCTTGGAAGGGAAGCTGCCAAATCCCCAGAGACCCCTCCTGGCTTTAATTCCCTCCTCACCTCCATAGGAGGGTGGAATTGGTGTGATCAGGGTGGAATTTGTGTGATCAGCTGCAGGCTCGGGTTCTGCCCAGTGACAGGAGGTTGGCATTGTCACTTGGCCTGTTTAACAGGAGCTGCCTCCACTCCTTGCTCCGTGGTGAGGTGAGGGGTGACAATAATCCCTAGAGCCTGTGTCAGCAAGAGGTGAGCTCAGAAGGGTGCTGGGTTTGGTGCCACCAGTGGGAGCTGACAAAATGGGATGTTTCCCAGCTGCTTGCCAAACTAACGTGGAAGAAAATGTACTTTGAGCCTGCCTGCAGCTGGATGGTGGTGCTGGTGTCAGCCCCTGCAGGACCTGAGCTCTGAGCTTCCCTTCTCCTGCAGCTCCTGGTGAGTGGGCTGGAGGCTTGGGGGCAGCTGTGCCCACTGAACAGGGAAAAAGCAGGAACTGTTCAGTGCCACCCCCAACACCAATCCCGTGGCTGAGAGGAAAACAGCAGCTCCCAGCCTTGGGGGAACAGGAGAGGGAAACACCCCTGGCTGCTCTGTTACTGCATTAATTATGCTCTCACATTGCATAACCTGGCCCCATGTGCCAGGCCACAGGAATGTGTTTTTGTGTGCTGCTCCTGAGCAGTTCCTGGTCCTGGATGAACACAGCCAGAGGTGCAGGGATGGCTCTTTCACAGCTCCTCTCGGTGGCAGCACACCCAGCACGGGCAGAGAGGTGAGAAATCACTGCCAGCACAGCAGAACTGTGTGGAACCCCTGTGGGCAGCATCTACACAGGTCCATGAATTCCAGGGACAATCTCTGTTCAAGGAGCTTCCTCAGCTCTTCATTTGACTGCCAAGGAAAATGTGTTGTCAGATTGGGAACAAACATTCCTGGTCTGCATATTATTAAGGTTTAATAGAGGGAGTGGATGACCTTGGGCTAGATGACCTTTAAAGATCCCTCCCACTCCAAACCATTCTGTTAATCCTTGTCCCATGGCCTAGCATTTCCATGAGTTGGGCCACAAAAAAGAATGCCAGAAATGCCTTCACTTTTTCCCAGGCAGCTGGGATTGCAGGAATGCAAGTGGTATTAGCAGTGGTGAGCACCTTTGTGGTACATTCCCAGCTGCAGGTGTACCTACAGCTGGATTTGCCCACATCTGAGGAGCTTCTTGTCTGGGATCTTTGCTTCAGGTCCATTCCTGGAATATCATCAGGGAGCTTCTTTTGTGGCTCTTTTTCCACCGTGGTTGGATGATGCTTATTTATGGTCTGCCTACTACAGCAAGAAGTAAAATGGAATAAATCAGCAGCAGATGTTAGTCTGGTGATTTTTTAAATGACAATCAAGATTCAAAAAAATCTGGCTTTTAGCTAAAAGTGAACATTATCATTTCCCATGCCTACCTGGTGTGTGTGGGTCATGGCTGGGGATTCAAGATTGCAGTTCCTGTAATCCTGACAGAGTTGTTGAGCTGCCTTCCCTGCTGAACAATATGGCCAGATTCAAAGCATCTACTCAGTGTCACAGTCACTTCCAGGGATTAATTTGCAATTCTGAGCTTGGCCAGACTTTGATAAGTGGCAGTTTGCAGGCTCATTCTGGCCAATGCTGTTCCTTGTGTGAGCACTGAGGCTCCTTCCTCGCACCCTGGGCACAACAAAGAGCCCCTGGCAGTGCTGAGGCTGCTGTGAGCACCAGGCAGGTTATTGTGGTGGCCAGTGCCAAGTTTCAGGTGATTAGTCCCAGTGCTTTTGAGCTGTTGCAGCTTTTGAAAAGTCCACCTTCCCTTAGCCTAGCTAGAAGCAAACCTGCCATCTCATAGTCAGAAAAAATCAACAGGCACTGACATTTAATAAAGCAAGCTCATCTAGGAACTGTTCCCTCTGAGGTGGCTGCTCGAGCAGTGTCACAAGAGATGGATGAGCAGTTGTTTTCTCTGCTATTGTCACATACCACACAGAGTCTCCTTTAAGCCAGGTGGCTTTATCACCATTTCTGAGAATCATTTTTTCCTGGACTTTATCAAGCATCACAAGGATTTCTGTTATTTTCTTGCATTTACCAGCAATTTACCAGGTGCTTTGAAGCACCTGTGGTAACTGAAAACTCTCTGCAATTGGTTTCAATGAGTCTGATAAGAGTATGATTAACTTGTTTGACCACATATCCTTTTCAGGTGTCTGTACTTAGAAACATCCTCAGAGCATTCCAGAGACATAAGGAAGTGTGAAACTTCATTAACTGAGTGTTTAACCTTCCTTTGTGCGTGAGCAGCACTGCTGTGCTCCTGTTTACACTCAGCATTCTAACAGGACTATTTCATGTTTCAGCTGGGTGTTGGTTTGAGTGTCCTGCATACTTTCAGTGGTTTAGGACTTTGGTGTGGCAAAGGTTATACCAGGAGCTCAGCCACCACCATGTCCCTTCTCAGTTTTCTGCATCAATGGGCACAAACAGGCTGCTGGACTGCAGCCCTGGGGAGCAGCACTTCTGTAGTTCTCAAATGTCATTCTCAAAATTCTCAATGGGACTGAGTGGGAATAAAGCCCTTGGGGAAGTGGAAAGGGGTAAACAGTATCAAGAAAACTAACAAACTCATGAAATGTCTAATATTGCTGGGTTCAGGCCCTGGCTCTGTGGTCCTGAGGCTGAAGACACCTGACAAACACTGCTAATACCAGCTCACAGCTCCCTTCATGGAACTGGTGTTAGAGAAAAACATAACAGGAAAAGCACAAGGGTCTTGGGGTGGCATTTGATATTTAAAAATCCACCTGTGCTGAATACAGTGAGCAGTCCTACACTTTCCAGTCCTTCTGGAGTCCTTGCTGAATGCTCCTCTGAAGTAGCTCCTTTGCAACTGGGTGACATTATCCTGTGACAGCAAGGCACAAGCAGCATCAGCACTCATAGCACCACTTTGCATACAAATATGAACTTAATTGATCCAAAACATGTGAAAACAAATGATAGCAGCAGGGCAAGCTTCGTTTTGCCATAAGGAATTCTGTATCAAGGCATGTTCTCTTTCCAATATTATCACTCTCATATGGGTACTGCCAGGTCAGGGAAACCACTGGGGGGTCTCTTCCAACACTGATCAGTGGGAGTGGGCATTTACTAGAGATCCTTAAGGACCTGGTCAAGTCACAGATGATGGGAAATGCAGTTTTTAACATCCCACTTGTGAAAAAAAAAACACTGTACATCCCTCACTGATCAGTCTAATTGTACATCTACTCTCATATCTGTAGTCTATTGTTATGTACTAGAAATGGGCATTTCTAGCTACTCACCTACTCACCATGGCCTTACTCCAAACTCTGCAGTGGTCTGTCCTATTTTTTATTCACCTGTGATAAATAGAAGCAACAACACTGATTCTCTTTTGTGAAAACAACCTGGAATACATCAAATAAAGAGAAAATGGCTATAGCCAGAGAATCCAGTTTAATAGCTGCTATACAGGAAGACTTTGTTCTATGATACATTCTGGAAATAGTTTTCAAATGTTACTTACAGATACTGTATAAAATAGATACCAGTTTTATTGATTATACATCAAGATTCTTCGATCATTTAACCTGCTATTAAGTAATATATAAGATGTGTGGTGGAAAGTGAGCAACACTTTACAGGACAATCTAAACCTAATAAATAGATCTGTATCTCACCATGAGATTGAGCCACTGCTGTGCCTTTGTCAGACTACAGAGCAACCACAACGTCACACACGCTGCTACAGCTGCAGATGGTAAAATAGGAGATGAAAATCCCATTCCTTGAGCAGCTCCTCTTCCCTGCATGACTTTTTTGGCTTTGGTCTGTACAGTAATACTGTGTGTGCTTGTTTGGTCCATGCAAAGCTATGAACAGTGTCTCATTCAGAAAAAATAGAATTTAAATTGAAGAGGTATCGTTTCAGTTAACTTGGGGGTAAAATGCAGAGTCTCTCTGATCACAGGAAGGGCAGTGCCTGCTCTTTCTGGCTGTCTATTTCAACAAGAGGGTGGAAGTAGCTACTTAGGTGTTTTAAGCAACACAGCTCTTGGTGTCCAGACTCTATGTAAGATACTCTTAGTCGAAGAGGTTAGCAAGGATTGTACTCCTGTTACAGCATGTGTTTGGGAAAATACAGGCCAGGGGAGAAAAAAAAAACTCCAAAACTCAAATCTGAAACTGGCACTTCTTTACCCACAGGCTTACCACACCATTGAGAACACTTTCACTCTGGAATATACAACATGGCAGCTGGGTTCAAGCTGCAAACTGCATGTTTTCTATTGTCACAGGAATCAATAGCATACTGGAAATAAATAAGGAAATTAAAAAAAAAACCAAAAAACCAAAACGCTGCGGTTTGGCTGAATCGCAAGCAGTGTGCACAATATGCCAGATTTACAGAGAGATTTCCCATTCAAACAAACTTCAACAGAAACAGACCACGGGGAAACAAACTGCATGTTCAGGAAAATACCATTGGCACCACTTGCCAGGACGCTGTGGCTTTACAGTCCTTGCAGGGAGAGGGCAGCACCTTCACTCGAACATCTCGTAGTGCCGCGTCTGCCTCACCCGGGGCACCATGTCCATGAGCAGCCTGCAGGGACAGCACAGAGCTCAGCTGGGACACAGCTGGTGCAAATAAACCCCTAAAGCTTAGAGGGTTATTAAGAAAACACCAAAAGTTAACCTATGGGTAATATAATATAATATAATATAATATAATATAATATAATATAATATAATATATCATTATAATATTATATAATACAAAACATAACATTATATACCTATTACCTAGGTATACGCATATAATATAATATAATATAATGTAATATAATGTAATATAATGTAATATAATGTAATATCATATAATATCATATAATATCATATAATAATATATATTATATATTATATTATATATTATATATTATATACTATATACTATATATTATATATTATATTGTATAATATATCATTATAATATTATATAATACAAAACATAACATTATATACCTATTACCTAGGTATACGCATATAATATAACAATATAATATAATAATATAATATAATATAATACAATGTATCTATTCAATATGCCTGTAAAAGAAAGCCTCACGTACATTATTTTCAAACAATGCTCATGATAGTATTTACCCAGACTTTATCACCTTATATCTAACTGGACATACCTTGTGATAACTCTAAATAATTACAACATAACTTTGTCACTTTCTGTTTAGTGATTATTCACAATCCTTCATAGAAAAATACACCTTGGGCCATCAATGAGATCCTTAGAATGACAACTCACCTGTAACTTTACTCAAATACTTCAAGAATCAAATGTTTTAAAGACATTACAAACACAAACATGTGTCATTTTTCCTCATTTGCCAAAATGTTGCCTGTGAAACCTAACTAAGACACAAGATGTTTCCTTTGATAATTTTGAATTAGTCTTGCAAACAGTACTTTCAGAAGCAGTTGTAAACCTCACTAAATACAATTCTTACAGCTATAGGGTGTGTTACACCACTAGTATCCACTACATAGCACTTTAAAATATATTTTTTTAAACAGAAAACAGTGAATGCCTAGTGTTATGTATATCCTAAAACAGGTGACACTATTAAAAGGATTTGATATATTTAAAGAAATGAAGATAAAGGATTTCATTTATTTAAGAATATAGATAACAGGCCAGCTGTAGTCCACCACACAAAGGATCATGCACAGGACGGGCCCAGAACGGAATATTTAAATATTCATGAATAAAAAAGAGCTCAGGTGGCATAAGAGCCTTTACAGCTTTCCAGAACAGTTAAGTTTTACAGTGGAAATTGTGATTATACCCAACCTATTTAAAAGTGGTACTCCTCATTAAAATGTTAATTGAATTTTCCAAGTTGAAAAAAAAAAAATAAACCCACACAGTTTCCAGCTGAGGGCTGACTGCAGCCTGGCCAAGGGCTGCATCTCAATGGGCATAATTCCAACTAAGATGCTCCATCTCCCACTTCCTCTTGTGGCAGGTAAGCCATGAGGGATAAAGTCCAAAATTCGGGTTAGAGTCCATGCAGTGAAGGGAAATTGTGGCAGCAATGAAGGGCATGGCAGAGCTCCATTTGATTTTTTTATTCTGTTTCTGATGTGAATCAAGAAAGCATCTTAAAATTCAAGAGAAACAGCATCTGAGCAGGAACCTTTAGTTCAGAGGCTGCCAAAGGTAGGGCTGGGACAGAATTCAATAGCAAGATCCCTCTTTAATTTTGGGCACCTTTCCTTTAATCCAAAGGCAAAGCAGTGCTCAGAAATGTGCCATAAATGCAAAGAGGACTGATTTCATCCATCATTTTTGGTTATTTTTCAGATATTATATTTCAAGTATACAAAAATTATTAAAATTATTCTGATTCCTTTTTAAGTCCTGGTTGCTTTCCAGCTGATGTGGGGGACACAGCCTTTCATAACCCTTTCCACACATTCTGCTCCAGCACTGGCTGCTTGTCTAATAAATTCCAGGGCCTGATTTCACTGGAATCACCTAAACTCTTAAAGGCTATGAGCTCCCACCTCTGAGGGCCCTGCCTGCTCCCAGGAGATACTCACTTGATTCCATAGGCAGATATTGTAAGTCCAATCAACACTCCTATACTGCCATCCAGGAACCAGACAGAGGAATTGTGTTTAAACACTTCTGCACTAAGAAGGATGGAAAATCCCATTATTCCACCTACAAGAGAGTTGAAACCTAGAAGGGAAAAAAGAAATAATTAAAGGATGAATGCCAGGAACTCATGGAAAGGGAAATGGCTTTGCACAGTTTCCCTGTCAAAGGCCTCTCTTGGAGTTTTGATCCCATTCCATATATTTATTTACATGCTTGGCACTATTGCCTAGAGCCGTAGACATTGCTGATGACATACAGAATAATCCTGGTAATATTTTCTGTTTATGCTTTAGATGTACCACAGAAGCTTCTTATCTACTATTTGCAATTCTAATGAACATCCTTTTAGATTCCTTTTTTTTAACCTGTTCCCTTTTTCTCCAAGACTGGCCCTTCAAAATTCTCACAGAGCTTTTGGAAAAATTAATGCCCTTTTCCATTCAACTCCTATTGGATTGATTATTGATTTGGGGTTTTATAAGTCATTCTTTGTGTTCTGATTTTTAACTCCAAATTCCCTTTTTCTTATTTTTTTCCACAATAACCAAAAAAATACCCCTTTTGCTCTACACAAAAAAAAAAGTCACCGAGAATGCATTAATTTGGTAGATCCATACACTATTTAACCTAGATAAAAAATGAAATATCAAACTTGAAATATTCTATATTGCTTGGTGAGTCAGCTCTAGCCAGCTGCTGTTTACAGCTCTTAGCCAGGTTTTTGCAGCTCCCCATGACTGCCAACAATGACACACCTGACACTTGTTCCTGAGTCTGTCCTTCCAGCCACACCCCTCACATCCAGTCTTTGTCTATTTGCTCATTTATACTCATTGAAATTATGTAGATTGTGTCTATAGGTATAAAGAATATAAAATATAAATTAATAATTAGAACGTTCAACCAGTGTTACTTCCCCTGCTCCAGCTTAATTCAGAATCCATCAGCACAATGGATTAATGCAAAAGAATAAAAAGAATAAAACATTTCCATGTCATTC
The DNA here is from genome assembly GCF_023055355.1 of Agelaius tricolor. Lineage (NCBI taxonomy): Eukaryota > Metazoa > Chordata > Aves > Passeriformes > Icteridae > Agelaius > Agelaius tricolor. The sequence continues at coordinate 29,556,586 of NW_027269270.1, forward strand.
TTGGCTGATGGTCCCAAATAATTTAAAAGCTACTTGCAAAGGAAATTGTTTTCCCTTCCAGACTCTCATTCAGGCAAACCTTTCTCTGCTGATGTGGCAGGAAATCATGGAATGGCTGCAGGTATTAATCCAGACACTGCTCTGAGCGTAAGGCCAGCACAGGAAAAAACAGGTGGCTAAATCTGGGTAGGAAACAGGTACCAAAAACCTACAGGAAAGCTGGCTGACATCACTGACTGTCACAGAGTTGTCCTCTGGGATGTCACAACATTCAAGGCAGGAAATGGCTATTTTTATTACCCAAAAGGCCAAGAGCTTTTGCTGTAAACAAACTGCACAAATGACATTTTGCCTCATTACGATTCATACATGCAGGATTTAAAGAAAAAAATATTTTAAAAAATTAATAGAGGTTGACATGCATAAAAGAGAATTTGCTGTTCTGAAAATAAATCTATTTTTTAGGAATAAGAATTCATGCTCCTTTTACTCAAAACAGTTTGTTGGTCTGGAGCCAGGGATCACAGGAGGTAAATTAACAGGAAACAGAAAACACTAAAAAAAGATATGCAAGGGACTGCTAAATCTGTCTCAGCTGCTGAATCACATTGTCTCTTCCTGATCATTAATAAATCAAGTACATATGTAAATATATCTTGTGAAAGCAGATATTTAACCACACATGTTAAGATCAGCCTCCTACATTTTCTAAAGTAGCTCTAAAGGGGAGAAGAGAGATAAAAACCAGGCTGAGGTAATTGTATACTTTTTTCCCTAATTTTTTAAATCCAAGAATAAGCAGTCTCCAGCTCAGAAGCAGTATCATTAGCATGAGGATGTAATTATGGGGAAAGAGATTTCTCTGTCATACAGGAGAACAATTCAGAGCTGGAGTTATTTAGGAATTTTCAGTTAATATTTTGGCTGAACAAACTGCTCTGTTTCAAAACTAAGCTACATTTTTTTGAAGGGAGGGTTCCTCATGGTGCCTAGGCACAGCTCTGAAATGGTCAATGTGTCCCACTTCACCCTGGCAGGGAAGGAAGTCAGACTCACTGGGCTGCAGTTCCCAGTACCTTCTCCACAATCCTTTCTGCAGGTTGCAGATATTTTTGTTTTCAAACGTGGCAGAGTGGCAGACCCCATTGGAAAGAACAAGATCTCTGAGCTGCAGATCTGCTGGGAGAGAATCCCAAATGCAGGGAGGCAATGGCTTGGTTGTAACCCCCTCACTGCTATTCTGATGCCTTTTCTGCTTCTTTCAGATTTAAAATATAAATACTCATGAAGAATTTATATAAGTGGGAAGATAGAGATACTCATAATATGTGCTATCACACATCATCCAGAAAAAAATTAAGTATGTTTAATTTGCTTAAAATAAAGCAAAATTTATGTATCTCTAGAGTAAGCTGAGAATTGAATTTCCTTATAGTGAAATCTGTAGCAAAGAGTAAAATAATTTAGGTACCACAACCCATGAATCATGAACACCCTACAGTGTTTGTTTACTGAGTATTTCACACTGCCCTGGCAGATAAAACCAGGAGAGATTTGTAGGGGCTGTGAAACTTCTGCCATCACTGTGGCCTCACCCGTGTGAGGGGCAGATCCCTGGATTTCTGAGGAGTCAGGAGCTTGAGCCCTGGCAGTGAGAGGAATACCTGGACCTACTTTTAAAGCATGATTTCCAACCTGCCTCTAAAACCAGAAGCAGTGAGGGGCTGCAAGGGTGCAGAGGAGGAGATCCCAGCAAGGGATCTCAAACCCCAGCAGGGCCAGAGGAGCGCAGGGCAGGGAAGGGTTTGTCTCACACCTGCCCTGCCCCAGCAGCTCTGCTGAGTGGCAGGGTGAGTGTCACTGTGGTGACAAATGACACCAAAGGGATGGCACCAGCACTGTGATGATCCCTGCTCAAGGCAGGCAGCAGACTTTGCTTCATTTGAGCTTTCAGGATTTTACCAGGCACAGGCAGTGAGGATGGAGGTGACCTGACCAAAGCTCTCTAAACTGGTGTCACATCCCCCTGCTGCAGCCTAACTCTGACTGACACACCTCTGATCCATTATCTGCTCTACCTCTAACTCTGTTATTGCTCACTATCCACACATCCACTGCTTGGCTTCCACCAGGCATTACTGATTATATTTCTAGCCATAGGATACATTAGATGATTGGAAAAGCAGAGTCAGGCTAAGCTTGGTTTGCTCTGTTACCTGAATTCCAGACCTGAGGCAGCTGTGGCAGAGGAAAGAGCTCTCCCAGCACATTCATGGACCCCAACACTGAACTCTTTAATGGTGTTAGATAGCTGAGCTATCTGTGCTAGAGGCCAGTGGTACCACAGACTGTTCTAGGGTTTGGGTCTGGGTTTTTTCCCATTTCTCAGTAGCTGCTTTATTTCAGTGCTCTTTCACAGCTCTCATCATGCAGGGGTGTCCCTGGGAGAGTCTATAAAAGCAGCAGGATCAATGTCACACTCACCATCAGTTATCAGTGCTCTGCTTGTAAGGACCTTTCCCAGCATAAATTTGATTACTGCCAAGACTGTGCAAAGGATTCCACTTAGAACAGAGACACTATACAGAAAATCATCCTGGGGAAAAAAAAAAAGTCAGACATTAGTATGTCCTCTGGTCATGTCCCACCTATTAAATGAAAAATAGTACTGATTACTGTGCTACTTCTTTATTATTATCATTTGTGCTACTGAGAAACACAACCTGAGACCAAGATTTCCTGCTTTATGATTTCCACAACAGCTGGTGCTTATTTTGCTTGTATTGTCACCTGCAATTGCTTTTGCAGCCATAATTAATGACAGTTCCAATCAACAAATTGTGACTTGACCCAGCCTGGTCAGAGTCAGGAGCTTATATTTACCTGTGGGGCTGAGTGCAGACTGCCAGGGCATCCAATGCCTGATGCCAGCAGTAATGAAGTCCCCACAGGCAGGAGGAAGGCTTGAAAATAGAATCCCACTTACCAGACCAATATTTATTCTTGGTGTTAGAAATAACCATTTAATGTTTTTCTGATTCTGGGCTTGCTTTGATTTTGTTTCATTTCCTTTTTCAGAAGTCTGGTTCAAGCTACAGCCATAAAACTTCTGATGCTGATGTGCAAAGTAAGGTTTAGCTCTTTCATAGAAAACAAATTTTTTCAGGGACTTCACATTTCACAGAAGCATTCCCATTGCTTAATTTGCATGTGAAACGTGGGTTCCCCAGGCTCCCTCAGGAGAGAGCTGTGTGTCAGGGCAGGCACAGAAGAGTTAGTTATTATTGTTTAACACCATTCTCTGAAGGCCATCAGGAGCCCTCCAGCCCTTCCTGCTGGCTGGTTTGTGATGGTTGGGCTGGGAGGACACTGCTGGCTCTGACCTGCTGCAAGGAGGTGCCCAAAGGGGTCCCTGTGCCCTCTTCCCCCTGAGGAGCATCAGCCCAGGGGCTGCAGAAAACCCCACAGCTCTCAGCTGCCACCTACCACAGAGCTTTGAGTTACATTCGTTTATTACTCCTGATAGGAGCTTTAATTCAAGCTGTTGCAACACCAGTACAAGTAAAGGAAATAGCAAGAATTCTTTTTTAATTTGTATCTGCAGGTCTAAGTGGGCCAGTGCCACTGGGACCCTGTTCCTGATGAAAACACTCTGGCAAAAGTCCCCATTGGTACCAAACATTGTCATGGTGATTCATCAGCTGCTCCATCCATTTTCATTATTTCAGCAGCAATTTGAAACCCAAAGAAATCAAAAAATGGTTTTGAAAGCTGCTTAAGAAGATACTGGGAATTAGATTACTGGTATAATGTACTCATATCCCCAAATAAATCATTCAATATTTTTTATACAACTTTTTATGTTGTATAATTGTAAGTCTAGTTCACTCACATACAGTATTAACAAGATTAAGTATTGAGACAAAATGTACTGAGGGAAAGAGAGTAAAACAGAAGCAATGAGAACACAGAACTCAAGTACTTGGTAAAGGTAGGATAAAAAGCATTCATAAAGTTGTTTTAACAGAACACCTGAAAAATATACAGGCAATTTCTGAGTGCTAGGGAAAGACTAAAGAAATATTTGGTTGCTGTCAATCTAACAAGGAAAGCTGGGAGCTCTCAGAAGGTCTGAAATGACAACAAAGCTTCAAAAGTCTGGACAAGCCTTGCAAAACACCCTCAAAATTTGAGATCCTTGTCAAAACTATGCCTCTAATTTTTACACATCTTTCTCAACAATGTGTATTTTAAGTGCCCAAAGACTTAATTTTTATTGCCAAACAAGTTCTGATTGGTTCATCTAATCTAATCTTTTACCTAATATTTAATATACAGCATAAGGCTTCAGAATAATCTGAACCTGAGTGCTGTGCTCCACCAACATTTCTCTCATGTCCCACTTGGCACAAGGACCACATGAGATCCCTTGTTTCCCCCTCACCCCACAGACCCTCCAAAGAGTCTCTGGTTCCTCCCTGACATCCCCACCTCTCATCTGAGCCTTCCCTGGCAGCGAAGCACAGGCTTTGTCCCCAGCACAGAGCTGGACACTGCAGGCCCAGCAGAGGTGACAGAATAAATCACTTTGCAAGGGACACTGGTGTCACTGTCAGCCTTGGGAGGATGAAATGCAGTTTTCCTACACCTGTGGAGTCCCTGGGAATGCACTGGAAAACCATGACAAATTGACATAGTTTGGAAAACATCTATGGATCACAATACAAGGTATTTTGAAAATTGTTCCAGAGATGTTCAAAATTCTACTTAAGGATTCAGAATCCTGAAAATGCAATGCCTTGTGCCCTGTGCTATCGTATCATGTTTCATCCTCTTCATGGCATTTTATTCAGAGCTTTTTCTTGGTTTTTTTTCTTGTCATGGCATGCTACAAACTTTTGGGGTGAATTCAGTGTTTTTCCTGCACATGTCACTAAAACCACAGTATGTGGAAATGCATCTTGCTATTTGTTCTGCTTTACAGTCATGATCAAAATGAGTCTAGCTACTCTTCTGGAATCCAAGAATGACCTAAATGTACAGAATGACCTAAATGTACAGAAATCCTACAGATTTCTGAATGAAGTAAGGAATTGCTGAACAGGCTTTTTTATAGAGGATATATATTCAGGATCTAGAAATTGTTTCTAAGCTTGACTTTTTTTCCCACTGAATCACACAAGACAAGCTCATTTTGTTGCCAATACTACCCACTAACTACCAATCACCAATACTAACCCCTGATAAAAGAAAAAACCAAACAAATCAAAGTTGCTTTGTTATCACTGTGGATGCAAGAGAGGGAAGAAATTAAAAACCCTGCTCTGAATGCAGATGCATTTGGGTGTGCCAAACTGCTTTTTGGAAGGTGATATTCCTGGCTTTATCTCTAAACAGCACTCAAAATCTCTAAACACTCCCCAAAATCTCTAAACACTCCCCAAAATCTCTAAACAACACCCAAATCTCTAAACAACACCCAAAATCTCTAAACAATACTTAAAACCTCTAAATAACACCCAAAATCTCTAAACACTCCCCAAAATCTCTAAGCACTCCCCAAAATCTCTAAACACTCCCCAAAATCTCTAAGCACTACCCAAAATCTCTAAACAACATCCAAAATCTCTAAATAACACCCAAAATCTCTAAACACTACACAAAATCTCTAAACAACATCCACAATCTCTAAATAACACCCAAAATCTCTAAACACTACCAAAATCTCTAAATACCCCCCAAAATCTCTAAACAACACCCAAAATCTCTAAACAACATCCAAAATCTCTAAATAACACCCAAAATCTCTAAACAACATCCAAAAGTTCTAATCACTACCGAAAATCTCTAAACAGCACCCAAAATGTCTAAACATCCCCCAAAATCTCGAAACACTACCCAAAAATCTCTAAACAACGCCCAAAATCTATAACAACAGCACCCAAAAATCTCTTAACAGCACCCAAAATCTCTAAATAACCCCCAAAATCTCTTACCACCCCCCGAAATCCCCGAGCGCTCCCCAGAGCCAGCAGCCCCCGCAGGAGCCACCGGGCGGCGGCAGATCCCGCACGAAGCGAGCGCGGCTGAGAGCACCAAACCAAAAGGAAAAAGCCTTTTAAACTCTCCTTTTTCGGTGCTTCTCTGTGCTTTCTGGAGCCCCGGAGCTGGAATAAGGACAGTGAGGCTATTTGGTGATGCCAGGGAGGTTTTGGGGGTGTAACAGAGCAGCCCAAAGCGGGGATGCCCAGCAGCAGCTGGGCAGGTGAGGGTGGAAGAGAAGAAAACCAGCTCAGGGCATTGCCTTGGCACTGTTTTGGTGCCAAGCAGCTGGGACTGCTTTAGGACAGCAGGATTCAGTGAATCAGCCGAGGGAAGGCTAATTCATGGAACCCTGGGCTGAGCAGAGGTGACAAACGCGCTGGGCTGCGGGCTCCAGAGGGTTAAACAGGGCTGTGAAATGATTCCCGTGGAACGAACTCGCCCTTCGGAGAGATGGAGGCAAGAAAAGCCGTAATGGAGATGTAAATTAATAAAATCAGCCGGGCCATCTGGCACCATCTCCCTGCGGATCCTGCCCTGTCGGCAGCCCCTGCCTTCCCATCTGACGGGCGCTGGGGGCACGCAGCGCATCCAGCACAGCACCCCACGCGTGCTCCGTGCTATTTTAATTAAAGCAGCTGCAAATTGTGGCAGGTGAGTAAAATTTAAATTCTGATCGTTTCCATACGATAAAGGCTTCCCAGTGTGGTAAATAAAGCGCCTTCCTTTTCCATTTCTTTTCATCATATTCCCTCACTGCTACTACACTGTACACTGTTAATTAAAGGACACCTATACCTGATTAGATGGCTTCAGGTATAGACCAGCACTGTACAGAAAGCAAGGTGCCCATCCTGGGCTGCCTTCTCATTACACAGCATTTTAATAGCTACAATCTCCCTACTTAATATTTATTTTATGCTAGGTTTTATACTGTGGTTTAATGCTTTCTTTCCTAGGAATAAAATATTTTCCTCTTCTACCTAAGAAAGGAATAATAGAAGTCAGCAGGAAGCTTTCCTCCACTTTGTCCAAGTGCATTGTCCCCAGTTGTGCAGTTGAGAAGGGGGGGTTGCAAAATTGTCACAACAGTTCTGCCCCTGCTTTCAAGGATTTCACCAAAAGCAGCAGTAATCTTATGGCTTCAGAAAAAGTTTGTTGGGTTTTATGTGGCAACTTTGATCTCTTCCTGAATCTATTGTAGAAAGTAAAAAAATAAAAAACCTCAAAATGGATTCTTCGGTGCTTGGCTTATTAGGTAGAAATATTTTTACCCAATTCCCAGCCTAGTAACTAAATTGCATCTGATTTGTGTTCCTAATCTTTCCCTAGAATGCATATTGCTAATTCTGACCCTAAAACTTTGCCCTGATTTCATGTTTTATTTCTACCAGCTCCTCTCTGCCCACTCTCCTTCAGTTACAGCCCTTCCACTTCTGAGATGTAAAAATGTTCTCATTTCACTGGCACTGTACAGTGTGGAGTCAAAAGATATTCACTGGCATGGGAGGAAGCTCTGTCCCTCCTTGGTCACTCATCCCACTGCAATCCCAGAACAAGCTGCTTCTCCCATCCAACACCTGCAGGCTTCCTTCCACTCCTCTGCTCTCTCTGAACCAGCCAAAAGTTCCTCCACACTGCTGCAGGAGCTGGGAATTACTGGTGCTGCCTTTTTCCTGCCATTTTTTCCCTTTCCAGAGAAGCTGGTGTCTCACAGTGTTTTGCCTCTGCTCTGCTGAGCCTGGCTCCTCTTGGCTGAGGAGGTAGGGATGTGTTTCTGGAATGCTACAGATGGTGTTGGCAGGAGCAAAGTCATGGCTGGCCCAAACTGAGCTGAGTTTGTGTTGTTAAATATTAATTTTGCCCATCTCTGCATCTCACCATCTGTCTCCTGGAACCCAGCAATGACCCTTCTTCAGTCCAGGTGCTTGGTGACCATCCTCCCCAGCACCTGCCGGGCTCTGCTCCCCATCCCTACCTTCACACACTTCCCACAGCCTCCTGCTCCCCCAGCTCCCCCAGCAGCTGCCAGGGCATCTGGGCACACTGGGATCACTAAAAGCCCCTCTGCAGAGCATGTTACTCAGTCAAAAAAGACTACTCTTCTTCCCCTGAAGGATTATGTTACTATATAGAGAGCAACAAAGATGTTTCTAATACAAACACTTAAAAAAAAAAGTCCAAATCTCTCTCACACTTTCTCCCAAGTAATAAATAGTTTATGTAATCAGTCTAAAGGGAGCTCCTGGGAAGCCAGAGGGTCTCTCTCACTAGCAAGCTTCAAAAGGGATGAGTTCTAATTGCACTTCACTGTCAGAAAACAAACCAACAGCCCAGTCTCTGACTCAAGCAGGAGACAGTCTCTTCACATGGAGATACAAAGAACTATTATTAGTACCAAAAAAAAAATTCTTATGAATGTTTAAACTTGTCTTTGGTGTGACAAAGCAATCCCACAGCACGGAATGCTTTTTCAAGAAGCAGATACCAATGCCAGGGTGTGCTGGATGCCATGGCAAGGCATGGGGCCTGGGAGCTGAGGAAGCACAGAACTCTCTTAAGTGACCTTAGGACTCCTGCAAAGGGTCTGCTTAACTGTTAGATCAGTCATGCTTCCCATTCTCCCAGAACTCATCCACACTGCTTTAACACCAAGGTTAAGAAACACAAATTGAAATTGTGTTTGTCCACCCTCAGAAGAGTGAGACTGATTTTTCCTATGAGCAGGGAGCTGAGAACAGCAATGCATTCCACATCACCCACCAAGTGGGGAGCAGCAGCCAGCAGCTTTTTTTTCTTATAAAATCTGGAAAAATCTCTTTATGGGAAAATCTGGAAAATCTGCTTTTCACCTAAGCAAAGAATGATGTGTAGCTGTTCATTTGTCCAAACCCTGGCTTACTCTTCAATTCAAGTATCCACAACATTCTCAATAACCTGCAAGAAGCACATGTATTTTAGGCCAAACTCCAAGCCATACATAGAAATAACAATTATAAAGCAGGATTCTCATGTATAATTAATGTGTATGATACTTTGATTTGAAATGGCAAGCAATAAATTATATATGAGGTTTATAAATGTATAGGGAAATGTGTATAAGGACATATGTGTATATAATCATAAGTGTTATTTGTTATGTTCCTACTGGCCTATAATTCAACTGCTGACATTGTTGAATATATGTTTATGATGTATTTATTTTAAACTATTAAACCAATAATCAGAACTCACAAAGCTACACTGTGCCACCCCTGCCTTCCTTTTTCAGCTGTAATCAATAACACACAATAGAATAACATATGGCCTAATTTTTCAAGAGATTTCATTTATGAAAGCGTTGGAGGCACCACATGAAATGGGCTGCATGTCCTTCATACACAAACTGATTGCATCTTTCCTTTGTCCTGCAGGAAATGTCACAAATATTGCATGATGCTTGCTTACTCCTGCAAAAATTGTCCTTTGCCATACTAATGAGGACAAATGCCAAACTGCATTGACATTACATGTGTTATACTATTACCCAGGGAAATGCAGGCAGTAACTGAATAGTAAATGGATATTGATTTACAACCCCAGGTGAAATTAAAACAGCCTTTCTCAGTGTGGTTGGGTTGGGCTTTTTGAGCCTTCTTCAAGAAACAAGAAAAATTCTGCAAATTAATTGTGGCAATGGTCAAAATAAAGCACATCATTCACATCTAAATTATGTTTGTACTACCCAATTATGTTTGTACTACTACTACTAGAATATCTAGTAATTGACATGATGAAGGTAAACGGGCAAATGATGAAGGGTTTTTTATCACAGAGTTGGCAAGCAGCAAATGCAAACACAAAGCAATGCTCAAAACCTACACTCAAGGATTTTTTGATTCCTTTCTCAATATATTAATAAAATGTCAAAAATCACTAAAATCTACACAAAAATCCAAGCATGTCATCAACAGTATGCAAAATCACTATTGCTTCTTATTTGTAGTGAAATGTGTGTGTATCAAATCCTCAGGGACAGCACTGGCTGTGGATATTGCTCTCTGAAACATCAATAAAGGAATGGTAATTCCTTCCCCTATTGGGAATTATCTTATTATGGCTAACACAGGTTGGAGAACAAATGCTGAAAGTAACAATAAGGGAAACATTCTGAATCTCATAGCTAGGGGAAAAGGAGCCTCAGTAAATTATTTCTGAGCCAACAAGATGATTCTATTTTAGGTTCAATACTCATCATTGTAAGAAAAAACCCCCATTTTAAATTACATGATCTGAGAAACATTCATTTAAAATTAACCTGAAGGGTAAACAAAAATGAAGACTTTATCTTCCAAATGTCAATTACTGATTAGCTTTTTAATTCAGGTGTATTGAACAAGAGCCAAAATTATCAGAAATTTTAATTCCAAACACTCCAGAAAGAAGAGCAGCTGGCCTACTTCATCTAACACTTTCAGCAAGTGCTGGAACAAAGGAAAAAAAGAAAAAAAGGGAGAGGGGAAAAAAGTCAAAGATCTGGCTGGTGAAAAATATTTCCTTAGGGATCAATGATATGAAACTGAAATAATAACTGCAGCATGTCATGTTGAAGCAGGTCCATACAGAATAAATATTCCCAGCTAAATAAAAATTTCCCAGCTACATAAAAAATAGGACAAGAACACAGAAAGAACTGGAATTTGCAGCTGTAATGTACCCACACACATCAATGGCACATCTCTCTCTCCTGTAGAAAATTTGGTCTCTTTGGGTTTTGTAATCTTTCCATTTGTTTTTTTTGGGGGGGGATTTGCTAGTGGCACTGAAAGATCCTGGGAAGGGCTGGGGACTGGGTGTGGACAGGAATCTTACCCAAAAACTGAAGCATTCTAGAGATACAAGAGTAGGAGAGAAACAGCAAGATTTCCTTCCAAATGTGCTCCAAGGCAAGTGGAAAATGTCATCACATCTCGAAATTCTCCAAATGAGGAAGCTTTAATTAAAAATATTTTCAGGCAAGTGAGAATGGAGGTCACAGCTGGACAAAGCAACTGGCATGTACATGCTGGCAGAAATTGTCTCCACACCCAAATCTGCCTCCAAAGGAAAATGAAGCATCTCTACAAATCCAAGGTGAGGTTGCATGGCAGACAAATCCCCTCTGGAAGTGATAGGAAAACTCCATTCTCCTCATTTACTCCTCTCTCCAAGAATCAAAGACACATCATATGTTTTTTAATGCTCACAAAATGTAATGTAAAAATCCTCAAAACTGTGGGAGAAAAAAAATCCATTCCACTTCTCACTGCACATATTCAACACTGGCATTTTCCAGCCCTCTTGGACAAGCAGATCACTTCAGTTGCAATATTTCTCCTACATCTACCTTATAATCAACCCTGAAATTCATGACTTCAGTAAATAATTCATTTCAAGACATACACCATTCCATGGATCATTGTTGAACACTGCTCTACATCACAAATACCAAAAAACATTGGCACAAGGGATGGTGGTTTGAACACTGAGGATTATTATTATATCTCAGTTGCTTGAAAATGAACTTTTCTACACAGTTAAGAGATGTATAATTAATAAAAATACAGAATTACATAGTAAGTGTATAATTAATTGTCTGGCCAACTCTCCTGACACAGAATATAATTTTTCAGGGCAGGCTTCTTTTTAATTATAATATAGATACAAAGTCCTATGCAAAGGGAAAACCTTAAGTTTACCTAATAATGACAATTTCTGGACTTGCTGCTAACTGCAGGAAATGAAATCTACAGTTAAAGTTCTCTAAAAGTATCAATTCAGTGCTAAACAGTAATTTGCAAAAGTGAACATATTGCATAAATCCCTGGTGACCCATATCCTTTAAATTCCGTGGGCTCTCCAGGCTTCCTCATCTAAAGATGGAAATAAAATTAAAAAGAAAAGCATGAAGAAAGTCACTCAATACCAAATTTGGGGGTTTTGGGCCAGTAGGACCGTGCTTGCTGTTGCATGTAGGAAACACTCACACTACCAAAGTCAAAATTCCAAACACTTCTCAATTAAACTCATCCAAGTTATTTTAAACTAATTAATCTACCTGGTCATTCATATCCTGCCTTACAGGCTATGCCAAAATTAACTACAGTCCTCAGCATATCAAGCTAGGAAACCAGAAGGAGAAATCCACTATTTCTGTGTTTCCCAAGGTTTTGAGGCATTCAAAAGGATTAAAAAATCACTGCCTGTGCTGAAAGCCTGTGTGGTGACATAACACTACCTACTGGTGATTTTACTTGAGACACAGCAAGAGGTAACACAAACAAGAAGCAGAAAAGGAAGGCAGAAGCAATATTAAGAAATACAGAAAGTCAGGAGCTCTAATTGTCCTCCCTCCTGTGCCAGAGCAGATCAGGGGTACTGTCATTCACAGGGTCTCAACAAAATTACATCCAGCATGGAAGAAAAGAGAATTCAAATGGGTGACTGGAAAATGCCTGGCTGAGCGAACCATGTAAATTGAGCAGCACCTCCCTGCAGCCTAACAGGAATCTGGGGGCATTTAAGCCCCTTACACCATGGGGAAGTCAAGGTGGAAATGCCATTAATGTGCAGTAAAGCTGTCATTCTCTTCCTGGTTCTCTGAATCCTTCTGAGGATAGCCAGACCTGCACCTGAAACCATCATGTGAAATGGCAATAATACAGGAGACTCCTGTTTCTAAGTGTCCACATAAGTAAAAGAATATCTGCTCAAAAGATTTGGAAAATACTTCAAATTATTTCCTAATCACATGACTTTTATATTTTCTCTTATTGCTAGTATTTTCATGAAAACAATTATTTCAAGATTCACTTTAAAGACAACAGAATTTCTACATCAAAGAATTCACAAAATCTTTCCAATTCACAAAATTTTTCCTCTGTGCATATTAAGAACTGATACAGATACATAACCAGTGTATCTCATATGCAACAAGAAATACAATGAGCTTCCTATAATTGATCCAGAATTATTCAAACGTTACTGACTCTGCTTTTAGGATTTTAGTCATAGTTCTTTACAATTAGCAAGCAGACGCTTAAGTACCTGTTTAATTTCTAAAATTAAACTTGTCGATGTCATATTATTTTCTCCAAAACTTCTGCAATTTGAAATGAACTCAGGGAATTATTCCAAAGTTCCTGAGGTTTACCAGAAATAAAGACATAAAAAGAGACTTTATAGCTCTGAGAACAATGCAGTCAGTCATGTTGCTTTGCATTATTATTATCACTAGGTTAATCTTGAATCCCCCATGTAGAGCAGTGCATTCCCAACCACCTCTATCCTCAGGGCTGACAATACCAACTTTGTGTTCAGCATCTGAACACCAAGAGCAACATTTTTCAGTTGGGTTTTTGTCACATTATCTCCCTTAAGATTGAAGTCACACAGCTAAAATTTCACAAGGTTCTTTAAAAATTACCCACATCTTCAGTGACCTTTGCTGCAATAAAGGGTAACAAGGATGTAAACTGTACCAAAAAATCACAGGACTCTGACTCACATGTGAAACTTCTGTTGAGGCACACATCCTCTTAATTTAGTGCTGAGCTCTTCACCCCAGTTTTATACCAGTTTGGGACACTGGTGGAGTTACACTACCTTTCCTTGGTCTTAATGTTCTGCTCTTGCTCACACCACAAGGATAATTCCCTGGACTCAGAATAGCAAGTTAATATCAAACCCCAAAAACACAGATATCACCAGCAGAAAATATTTCAGGTCACTACTTTGATGCAGAACTGGTTACTTCACTGCTATGCAAAAAGCTATTAACAGAAAACATTGTTCCTGTTATATATATGATATATAAACCCACATTAAAACCAAATTACATGGTAAGATACTACAGAAATTAGTATCATTAGCAATTAGCTCATCAGTGGCCCAAGTAGAAGACAGCACCCTGGATGAAGGAGCAGAGGCAGAAACTTCTGCCTCCTACTGATGACATTTGAGCAGATTTCCCCTCTGCCCAGATGCTGATGGCATGGCCTGGGCAGGTGCAGCTTTGCTGGGAGCACAGTCAGTCAACAAAGACCCAAACAACTGAGAACAACTATTTCTGCTAGAACAGCTAAGGGAGAAACAAGCAACCTGAAAATCAGCATCACAGTCAGGCACAGCTATGGCAACTGGAAAGGTCTCTATTCAACAACATCCTCTTCCCCCAGTTATTTTTAATGTTGGCAAACCCTAGGCATTACACCTCACTGGCCATGCCTTGCAGCAGTGGTGCTGTCCCCTGAGCCTTCCCATTTTTCACTGTTATTCTGAGTTTGCACAGAGATATTTCACCTGTCACACAACCCTTGCTGAATCAGTTTCCCACAGGAGATGTACTGAAAGGCTTTGAAATTAAAATCTTTGCCATGTCATTTAAGAGACACTGAACAAAAGTACCATCTTTTTTTCATCCCATGCTTCAATCTACATTCCAGGCAGAATTGCCAGGTATGAAAATCCTTCAGGGGTGTGTGTGTGTGTGACTTGTACCCTGCCACCAGTCATCCACAGCCCATGCTCTGCCAGATACATCCTTCAAACTCTTGGTAGCACTTGAGTGCCTAGATGAGTGAGAACAGTCACAGGAGGAAGATTATCCATCCATATTTATAGGTCTGATTCCAAATATTTTCCTACTGTAACTGCATTTAAAAGCATTAAAATGAGGAAGTACATTATCACAAAAATCATTACATGCAAATCATAAAAAATTTTCACAATCCAAACATGAGACATTTCTTCCCATGCCAGAAATAGAGCCCTCTCTTGCAGATTGAACTTGTAATGATGAAAGAGTAAGATATAGATGACACAACTTTTAAATTTCTGTTCCTACTGACAGAATTATTAGAGCATTACCCACAATGAATTAGACTGAGACTTCCAAGTTAAGCTGATACACACTACCAAAAATTCACCAAAATGAGTGTTTTAATTATGGTTGTAACCTCCCTTTTCCCTTCTCCTTCACTGAGTCAGGACTATGTATTTCATTTTCTCACTGAACAGGAGTCAAGCTGTAGCCAGTTTGCACTGTTTGGCTACAGACAAATTAAGCAGTTGTCCCTTAGCTGACCATCACAGCAGGGTCTCCCCTCACCCTCACCTGCCTCCTCTTCAGCCTCACTGGCACATGCCCCATGCTCACCCCCCAACCCAGTTCTGTCAAAATGTTTTGGTTGGGTTTAAGAACTGACTCCTGAAAGTGTTTGAGCTAACCCAGATCATTTTGACAGAACCAGGCTGGTGAACTCCATGTGCTGGAATGCTGGCAAAGCTGAGGAGGCAGTAAATTATGAAGACTGGAAAAGAGGGCAAGCAAAATGCAAAGAGAACATGAATCACCTGCAGTCAAACAATGCACCTGGCTGCAGTTCAGTAACCTGCTCACTCATGGGCTGTGCTACTCAGCTTCACCCAGATTTTCACAAACTACTGAAAACAAGCTCCTGCAATTGCCCAGCTCCTTGCAAGTTTCCATGAGAACACAGGACCCACTTGGTCATCTGCACAGTGGAGAACAGATGGAATCTCATTTTGGCTTTTTGATTTTCCAGCCCTGCCTCCATCTCCTGGCTGAAAGGAAGGAATTTTAGTTTCTGTGTGGTGCTGTGTTGAGAATGGCACTTGGCAGGGTGAATCCTCGAGGTCAAAGGCTGAGCACACAACCTGACCAAACTTCCCAAAGGCTGAAGAAAAAGCTCTGAGTCAGGTTGCACACACAACAACTGAACTGACAAACTCATTTTGTTTGAGCACATTAGGAAGAGTCTTGTGGGAGTGGAACCACTGCCAAATGGTTTTCCCAGTGAGCAGCTTGTTAAGATGAGCAGGCGTTAATAGCCAGACTGAAAGGAAGCAAGCAGGACAGGCCAGAGCAGAGCTGAGAGAAAGGCCACTGGGGAGAGCTGCTCCACAGGCCAGGTCGGGGCTGCTTTCCCAGCCAAAGGAAAGCAGAGAGCAGGAGAAAAGCCCTTTGTGATGCTCCATGGTGAGTCAGTCTAAAAGGCAGCTCTTTCACCCAGCATGCTCCCCTCACCTGTTTCATCCCTGCTACATGTACATGGCTCTGGAGTTGGAGGCAAGAGCTGGAAGACATTAAAATATAATCCAAAATATGTTTTTTTCCACACTGAAAATAAAATACTGAAGCCATTGGATGAGTAAACTGTGGAAACATTCTTCTCATAAAATTCTAGTACATTCATTAAGCTCAGAGAGGCCTCCTCTCTGTAAGTGAACCCCCACAATCCTGTGTAGAAGCTTTAAGTGGTTATGCTGAGAGAGCTTTGGGGTCAAACCTATAAAAACCCCTTAATTAAACTCCAAAAGTAGACTAGACTCCATCACATAAATAAAAAATACTGCTGGAAGAGCAGGGCCAGTGTGTGAGCCAGGCAGGAAAGGCACCTGCTAGAGCTCCACAGAGTTCAGTGGGGCTGTTGGAAGGAGACACTGGCAATTCTCAGTCCCACTGGCAGGGCAGGGAATAAAGAGAACATTTAAAAGAATTCCATTAAAGAATTTTAATAGAACATTTAAAAGAACAGGAATCACCTTACCACTTCTGGAAGCACCCTCTTTGCAAGATCATGGATGGCTTTGATCACAATACATATTGATGACAGCAGGAATATGACACCCAAGATAACACAAGCCCTGGGGGAAAAAAATAGAGAAAAATACAAAGAAATGTTACGAACATATTTGAAGTTGCCAACTCTTCCAGGGTAACAGAGGGCGACAGAATATTAATAATGAAAAAATATCTTAAGGAGCTAAAGATAGAGGCTTAAATTAAAGAACAATATGAAATATCCAGTTCCTTTCCCATTCTTAAAACCTGGATTATGTATGAGAAGACAGGGCACAGCAGATGATGTTCCATTCTCTGATGTTTCAGGGAGAAAGACCTGCCACTTCTGCTCCTGATGATTTGTCACAGAGCCTCTAGAGAAGGACTGTTTCTCTGTGTTTGTTTGTTTTGCTAGGATCTCCCATTAGAATAATGAAAGGAACTTCATTCTCTTTACCAAGCCAGCAGAGATATTTGGTAAATGTGGTTGGTAGCATAACAGAACCTGGAACAGCTGTTCCTGCCCTTTCCTCCCCAGTCAGGCATGACATGACTCAGGAACTGCTCCACAAAATCTGGCTGGCTTGCCTAAGGCCACTTGCTGAGCCAGTGACTGCTTGACA
Source organism: Agelaius tricolor (assembly GCF_023055355.1). Lineage (NCBI taxonomy): Eukaryota > Metazoa > Chordata > Aves > Passeriformes > Icteridae > Agelaius > Agelaius tricolor. Next base: position 29,573,854 of record NW_027269270.1, read on the forward strand.
TAAGACACATGAACTTCCTGCAAGGATATTCTGGCATTTCACCTGACAGCCATTCTGAAAGATAAGCTCTTCTATCCCCCCAACAGGCTTAAACCAACACAGCCCCAAATCTGTGAGCTGGAAACTATGGATCACCCTTCCTGTGGCAATACCCACTGTTGGATGCCCACTGAATGCGTCTTCCCTTTCCCTCAGCACATCTTTTATTCCCTGCACACTTCTGGGCAAGACAGGCAAACATTCCCTGGGGAATGCCCTGACCACTGGCTGGATTTTGATCCCACATAAATCAGAGAGTTTGGGGTTATCTCTGTGGGCTTGCCAAACACCCAAATATTTTGCAAATTTGCCAGCAGATACACAATGGCTTCAGTAATCTTGATCTGTTTCTCTTATTCTCCAGCTCAGTTTTACTGTGGCAAAAGAATTCCCATCCACCTACTTACCCAGAAATAGCTGAAGTAGATAGAAGAAACAGAAGATGATAACAACAGTGACAAGGGTATTAATAGCAGACAGAAATGCAGACTGAGGTTTGAATAAGCATTCAGTAGTCGTATTTAGCAAGCCTAGCTTCTCCTTTATATGCTGGCTTTTGGAATCCACAGCCATGCAAAATTCATGAGTATAGTACTTCAAGCAAAAAAATACATGGTTTTTGCCTTCTTGAATGTATTGATTTATCTGCAAAATCACTAAGACACAACATTGCACTGTGTCTTCTTTTAATCTCATTTGCTAAAAAGAAATAATTTCTAACTAGACTGCAAATCATGCAAGATCCAACTACAAATGTAAAAAATAACAAACCTCCTAAAATTAATCTGAGAAATTGTAGTACATAATAAACAAGTTGCAATTGGTTATTGTAAGCAAGCTCTACTTTCACTGTGCTAGACCACAAAAATGTTAATACAAGCCAGCTCCCTTCCATCTGCTAACAGCCACTGCTGTGTAACTACAGAGTGTTTCCAACTGTACATGAAGGGTGTAAGTGCCAAGGTGCTTGGCAAATGCAACTCCATTAATAACATTCAATTAAATTAGATGAGCAAACTGCCATTTCTAAGCAGGTTGAAATCAACTCAGGAGTACCCATAAAAACTAGTGAAAGAGGAGTGATGCAGAAGTGAGGGTGGATTGATAACACAGAGAAGAATTTAAAGCCCTGATAGCTTTGCCCTATCCCTTGACTCACATCTCCAGCACCTCTTGAAGGTAATGTCCTTATTTTACAGCCATTTCTACCTGAGTTAGTGTCAGAGGTTACCACTAAGTATCTACTAAATAATTATAGTTATAATTGATCTGTAAAGCAAAAGAATTGGTGCTACAGGTTTGACAGGCAACAGAAAAGCTCTAATGAAGAATGCATGAATCTGGAATCTTCTCCAGTCCCATGTAATATATTGCTTCTAAAAAGAAGGAGGAAGAGAGAAAATTTAGTCAAAACATTTTAAAACAAAGTGTAAAAGCTTTATATGTTTTTCAGAAACAATAATCTTTCTGGAATTTTTCAGAATGCAGTATAGTTTGAAAATAGAAAACTATTTCACAGAGGACAAGGTGAGGGCATCTCTCTGATATTCAGGCAGCAACCAACTTTTAACTCAACTACAGCTCAAACTTTCAAAGTTGGTTTTTTTTTTTTCCCTTAAAGCAATGGCCTTTGGAATGCAAGAGTAAAGAAAACTACAAGAAAATTAAATATTACAGATTTAACAGTGAAACCACCAAGCCTTCTTTAGTTTGCTGGAGGTGTTGGTAGCTGATCATGATCTGCCCAAGACTTCTAGATGTGTTTTTGAGGCTGTATTTGTATGTGAAAATCCAGAAGACAATATGAAGTGTAATTCATTGTATTAGAAATTGCCTCATCATTTCAGCATTATTTTGTCACATATGGAACCCTCTGTTAAATTGGTTGTACTGCAGCCTCAGGCATTCAGAGTAAAATAATTTAGATTCTCAAAACCATCAAAGACTTTACACAGGTTTGGAGCTTATGTCCCTGCTAGATCACTTCTAGTGGAATCCAGACACCTGTATAAATCTAAAAACAAAAGATTGATTCTGACAATTGAATCTTGACAATTTTCAAAATATGTTTCCTTGAAAGCAGTATTACAACCCACATACAACCCATTTATATTTATACAGCCCTATAAATACCCATTTTGTACTACAGCAGCCCTGGATATTTCACAGCCATCAGAAGCAGATCAGTGTAACTGCATTACAGCACACACAGCTGCCACCTCACCTCTTCCATCACATATTCCCTGTGTGCAGCTCTAATAGACACAATTCCTCATTTTGATGACAAATTTTCACAACTCACAAGGAAACCAGAAAAGGAAATCAATCACTTTAAGCACCTGATATTCTTTTCCTTAATCAAAAATTTGTTGCTTTGCATAAGTCAATGGCTTTTAAGCAGGTAGCTATGAAAAGTACTGAGATTCAGGGACTTCCATCTCCACAAACTCAATTTTCAAGCTGCTATTAGTAAGTTAGCATTTTTCCCCCTCATTTTATGATAAAATTAATTTCCTAAGGAGAGTAACTCCCATGATCCAATTCATTTGCATTCAGCAGATGCAGAACAGCCTCCTAATTTGTGGATTTAGCCTTTATTCTATCTTAAAGTTTGCAATTCTTTGTTATAGTTCCATACAGATAGTGATAAGACTAAAATTCTGTAATGTTGCCAACATAGAATTGGAGATTAATCTCACTCAGATTTCTATGGTAATTAATCTCCAACATAATGAAGCAATTTTACCTTTAGCATGGTCTTGCCACACTAAACACCCTTTCCATGAGGTGACCCCTTTCAGATAAAGAGGCTGCTCCTCCAGGTGAGCAGCAGTCAGATTGATGTAAGACTGCAGGTTTAGATTCTCAGCTACCTGTTTGGTAACATTTTATAAAAAATAAATCAATAATAGCAATGAAATTACAAATATATGCTGAGTAACAAGCTTGGCTATAAACAACCTCAAAAGAACAAAAGGGAAAAGCTACACAAGGGTGACTGGAAATGGAGTTTTTCTCCTATCAACTGACTGCTATGAAACAGTCAAGGCAAAAATTTCCTCTTTTTAATTATCATCCCATTCTCTTTCTGGCAAATCTTTACAGCAGCACTGTACCCATGGAGCCCTTGGAAATTCCTCCTCTCATGTCAGCAAAGGTGGGACAACAGAATTAAGGATTCAGAAAAAGTTAGTGATGCATATGAACACAATCTGCAAAAATGTGTCAACTTTCTCCTAGCAGCTCACAGGGAGTGGTTTTGGGGCAGTAGGGAGGGAAACAGGTCTCAGCATTCGATGGTTTGTCTGTTACAGCCTGGAAACTATTTCATCACCACACTCCCAGTTCATTAAACTAATGCCTGAAACATGATGACACCATGTGGAATAAAACAAGTTTGTCAAGAGCAGTCTAATTACTTCCCAATTTTGTTCTATTCTCCCACCTGTTTCATTCACTGCAGTATCCCAGATTAGCTGACCTGTTTTGATTATATGGGTTATTTGGTGGGGGGTTTGGGGGTATTTATTATTCTAACCAAAGCAAAGAGGCTCACAGACCAACAGAAGAGTCTGGGATGGAAGGAACCTCCAAATGTCAGCTGGTCCAACCTTTCACAGCACCTGGATGAGATTCTCAGCACCCTGCCCAACTGCATCTTGGAAACTTCCCACAATGAGGGCTCTGCCACATCCCTGGGGAGGCTGTTCCAGTGATTGATTGCTCTCACTGTAAAAACTTCCTTTCTGGTATCAAGATTGCTTGCCTTATTTACAGAAAACATTTTGATCATTTCAACTGAGCTACAGGGGTAAATATGACAAAAAGAACTAGAAAAAAAAATCAATGTATAAAGCACAAGGATTTGTATTCGTATTCTTGAGATAGGAACTCTATTCTCACATTTGCAAAGCTGCCATCTAAACAAGCTTCTGTTCCTCATCCAATTCTCTGGCAGCCACAATGCTGTAAATAAAAGACAATACTTCTAATTTCTGCATGTATTCTGGTTACTCTACAAGAGCTGGTTTACCCTATTTTAATTCTGCACTTCCTTGATTCTTAAGAATCTTACCACATTATATTTTCCTAAGAGAAATGAGATTTCCACCATGGAAATTAATAGTGGAACAGTTTCTCAGAGAGGCTGTGGAGCCTCCATCCTTTGGAAGTTTTGGAGAGCTGACTGGATGAAGTTTGGAGTGCCTTATTCTGATCTCACAGCTCCCTCTGCTCTGAGCAAGAGCTTGTGCCAGAGACCTCCTGAGGCCCCTTCCAACCTGCAGTATCCTGTGAACCCATTAATTTTTAGTCAGAAAATCTTTAACTCTGCAGGCTCTGTCAAGATCTTTCAGTACTAATGACTCCTAATAGCCCACAGAAAAGAAAATGTTAAAATCTCTGCAGGCTGTTTTCACCACTGAAGTGGTGAAAAATATTATTCTGCAAGAAACTGTAAGTTCACATTAAAATGAGCTGCAGGCCAATATGAGCTCTAAGCCCAGGAGTAATGTGAGCTTCTTCAGCAAAGCTGAGAAAATCAGTTTTATGATGGATACAGAATTTAATCTCTGGGTAAACCCCCCAATTAAACCTCTAGAGTTTAAGGAAGAAAAAAATATATAAAATTAATTATTCTAATAAAAACTGTAAAAGTGCTAAATCCTGTTTCCCTATGATTAGAAGGGATTTTAGGATTAGTGGCTGACAGAGTGAATATCATGCAGGGAATCATTCAGGGGAAGTCACATGCTGTAACACAGAAGGCAATTGTCCAGGAGGTTTTTGCTGTCAGAAGATAGGAAAATATTTTTGAGCATGAAGTATTCACTCAGTTTCTAATTCTGTATCTATACTTTTTTCTCAATTGTCTTCCAATTGTTCCTCCCCGTGGGAGGAACCCTTTACTATCTCTCTGCCTTGCTGGTACTCTTGTTTTCATTCTTCCTTCCCCAAACCAAACACACATTACATTCTGTGACTGCTCCTTCATTAATAACTTGGAACTTGCAATAACCTGCTCCACATTTCTTCTGGGGGAGAGGCTGTCAGCCTGTTTAAACACTGGAACTATGGCAGCTCTCACAGCCTCCTTAACACAGCCAAGTGTAAAATGCCAATTACAGCCAGCCCAGGAATCCTCAAGTGCAGTCAAAACTGAATGTTGGAATCTAAAGGATAAGGATTTGGAGGAAAAGGTTCAAATTTGGCCACCAAAAAAAATGATTTTCTGGTGGCAAATAAGTGGGATCTGCTTGATGGAGATGATGAGAAGCAGGGTAGGGAAAATCTGCTGTCACACAAGTGAGGGATAGGAGGAATTGAGCAAGAGCCACTCCTGCCATGGAAAAAGGGTGTGAAAAGAAGCAGAGGGGAGCCCCAAGGAGCTGAGCTGGGGGTGTCTGCCCGCAGCACCCTGCTCACAGCCCAGGCACAGCAGGGGCAGGTGGCAGCAGCAGCTCCGTTCTGGGGACTGCACCTCTGTGGCAGCAAGGGCCTGCCCAGTGCACAGCACACTGTGCCACAGCTCTGCTGCTCTTTCCTTTAAATAGAGAATTCCAAATTACAATGCAGCTGTTCACTAACATTTGCTGCTGTTCTGCAACGTGGCAGTCACATTTTTCATGAGGGTGACATCCAGAACTCCGGCAACTGTAACATCTGCCTCTGAAACTCATTAAAGGACTTTTTCTAAAAAGAACTAGCCACTGTGACATATTATGGTAATACACAGGCAAAAGATGCAATATTAGCTTCAGTCTTGAGAGTCCTGTCATGCTCTACTGCTAATCTAAAGCTTCCTTGTGTCCAATTAGGCAGTTGTATTAGCTACTGGTGTAGCTTCTCTGTTATCAAGTGTAGCTCCTGGAGAGGTTTTGGACACCAAACTGTACAGAATCACAGCTGTTCAGGGTATTTACACCTGTCTGGTGCTCAGTGAGGAGGGAATGGAGTCAATTTAAGACACTCTTTAAAAGGAACCAAGTGGGCTTGCTGTTCATCACACATGTTCCATAATCCACCCCCAACTGCCAGGATCCAGATCAGCATCATTACAGCTACTCTGTTTTTCTCACCATAAAAAAACATAAGCCCAAACTAGATTACACAATAAAGAGAATACAAGTAATAGTCCAAATGACCACTGAAAATCAATTTTTCAATTATTGTGTGTAATATCACATGGTCTAACTTAAAAGACACGGAGGGGAAATGCTGTTTATGTCTGAGACTCAGATCAGCTCTGCTAGGGAACCATTTCATGCTGAAAGTGTTACAGGCCTTCTAAAACTTTTATTATCCCTTAGGATTTCAACTGGTTGCTGCAGAACAGGGCATTTACATACTTTAACATCCTGCAGCTGAACTGGGGCAACATTTCCATAAATAATTTGATACTCCAGGTATGGAATATCTACCAGAAAAAGCTAACAGACATTTCTACAACTGGGGGGACTTCAAAAACTCTCAGGACCTATTTTCTAGCTCCTAGGTCTGCACAGGCTCTGTACACTTGGAGTACACCTGCCTTACAGCCACCCTCCTGGCTCCAGCACTGCTCCTCCCTTGCAGCAGATGATCAGAGACTCTGCCATTCCCCTCAACCTAGAAATTAAACCCTTTTGAGAACTTCTATAATGTTCATTTTTATGGTGATCATCAAACTCCAGCACAGGAAACATCATATCCCTGATTTTATATACATAGGCCTATGTGTAAATAGTAGGCAATATACACAAATCCTGCTTAATCAACCACCAGTCAAGTAAAAGGAAAGGCTTTCATAGGTTTTGGATCTAGCTCCAGTAAAATCATTGCCAAGTCTACAGATGCCACAGTTTTTGAAACAGATTTTAGAATATATAAATATATACATTTTCTATTTCAAATTTAATATAACTTGTATGTGCAATGATTTTTTGGGTGTGTTTGCACAAGGCATAAATGCATTTCTGTCTGGGTAAGAGCAAAGTTTGTGATTTATTTACTTTTTTTCTGAATATGGGATAATGAATTTATGGAGAAATTATGATGTTTGTTAAATCAGCCATATGAAGCACCTCTTGTATCTGGCACTGCACCTGGATGTAGAATTTTGTCCAAATATCTCAGAAGAAAGAATGATTTAGAAATTTTCAGTGTGGTTAAGAAGAAACTATACCTCTGCTCCTATAAAGCAGATATCCAAGCACAGGTGAACACTCCCTTTGAAAACTCCTTATTTTGAGCCTCATTCTGTAGGAGAGACGTGAAAATGTGCTGTGAGACCAAACCCCTGGGAGCTGAGAACCACGCATGAGCTGCAGAGGTGGCTCTGAGCTGTTTGCAGCTCCATGCAGTTGACATTTTTCCAGATCACTTAGGTATTCCATTCACTCATCACAAAAGAGCTTTGCCTCCAGCCACAGAGGTTTGCCCTGAACTGTGGGTAGGTGTGGATTTTGCCATCTGTGCTTCAAGTCTCTTTCATGTGCATGGTATAGATAAAATTATCCACAGTTTTTTCAATGTGACTGATATGTTGGGTCTGAACCCAGAGGATTATTTTCATTCAACACTACCTAAATAGACAGTGCTCATTTAGCTGGGTTAACCAGTACAGCAGAGCCAACCCTCACATGAAAATTTAAATACAATAGAAATACTGAAAATTTGGGTGGTTTTATTCAATTCTGTGAACCAAGAGAGAACATGCCCTGGAACCATCTAGATCAATATGCTTTCTTTTAGAATCAGAGGAAGAGAGAAGAGCCAGACCTAACTTTGCAGTATGACAGCCATAAAAGGTGGCTTCTAATTCTTTCAAGCTTTGAGTGCAAAAGTAGGATACATCAGAATCCCCATATTCCCCATATGCCTAATTGTAATGCACATATATTCAGTATAACTTCTGCAAGACTCCCCATGGCCAGATACCAGGGTAAATATTCCCAAGTGGTGTCATCTGAACATGAGCAAGAGAGAAAAAAGGGTTACAATTACTTTGGAAGGAGAGGCTCTCTCTCTCTCTTAGGGTCTCATCACATTTCCTCATGTGATTTCTCACATAATTTCTGATGAGGAGCAATCAAATATCTTTCTTAGAGACTGCTTTAGCTGAAGCTAAATAAGAAATTCTTGGATTAAGCTGTTATAGCTGTGTTCTTCTGAATGTCAAAACAGGTGAGATCACCAGTTCTTCCTCCCCATAGTTTAGGAATCCATTAAGAAGCAAATCCTCTGAGCAGGCATTCTTCAGGGGGCAAATGGGCTCAGCATCCTGAAGGTACCAAATCCACAGCCACAGCTGAGGTGAGGAGATGAAAGTTAAGTTACAGGCACATAGCAGAGCATTTAGGTAATGTCTAATTGCAAAATGACTCTTCTCTTCTGGCAAAAGCTTTCTCAGAAGCAGGTGGAGGCATGACAGATATTTGCACCCATGTCTACCACACTGTAGATTTTAATTCCTGTAATTTTAGTATTACTGCTCATGTTTCAGATAACAGCTCCACCAATAGAAAAAAAAAGAAAGGACATATCTGCATTCATTATGTATTATGTCATGGCAACATAGAGCACCACAAGTGTGTTTAAAATGATTAATCCACAATATAATTTAATTTTCTAATTAGGTAATTAAGGAATGCATAGCCAGAGTCTGAAATACGCAATCAAAAAAACCAAGCAAACAAACAAACAGAACCACAACACCAAAACAGTGAAAGAAACATAAGAAATGTGTGTCTTCTGCTCTTGCCATAATCCAGAATGTTCATTATGAGTCAGGATTCCTATTTACTCTGGCACTGGGTTAAGAAAGATGTTGACAGACTGGTTCCTGGGAAACACAGAATTTAACTTGATACCATCAACAAAATAATATATAGCAAACACCAGCTGCAACTGTCAAGAATCACTGTTTTAAATATGCTGTACAGAGTTGGGTTTTGCAATAAAAAACCCAGTAGCCAAAAATCCCAGAATGGATCCCACAGGCATAGGCAGATACTGGGTCCTGTACTGCATTGTACAGAAAAGCAAGATATTTCCAACCAGCTGTACTGAAAGAGCTCTGGGTTTTAAAGATTTCCCATAAGGCTGTGTACATGTAGTTTGTTATTCTGTTTTTCCAATCCTTCCTTTTTTGGTGGTATTTCTCACTTTCTCCTCAGACACAGCTCCTGCACTCCAGCCAAGTCCTGCATTCCTGAATTTAACAGAAGCTAAAAGCTGCCCCTGGCTGTGTAGCCAGTGAGTAGTTCAACATCTTATGAGACATTTTTCCAGTCTTCTATTAAGAAATTTCTTCTATAGCTCTTGACTGAGTTTATTTAAGCACGTGAAAAACCACTGTTGCCAAACCAGTGTCAATAAAGTTCTTCTTCAGCAGATTTATACTTGCTTCAGCAACCCAATAAGCTACCAAGTTGCTAAGGGTTTACTAAAGGGCAAAATATTCAAGGCATTTGTAAACTGGATATGGAGAGCAGCCAGGAGGACCACTGACATTTCTTTGCACGTCTTAAACACCTCAGTCAATTTCAGTTGTAGATTTTCATCTTTAGTGGACATTTCAAATTATTTCTCCGGTTATTTCAGCACTTTTTTCTTTCTTTAATTCCTTGATCATTGCTTTTTGATGGCTTGTTCAGCACCTTTACATTTCCTGCATGTTAATTTACAACCTAGCAGATCACACTGAGCAGATCAAGCACTCATGAACTATGCATGTACTCTGACTCTCTTCCCAGATATCTGTAGTCCTTCCCAACTCTTGCATTGCCTCAAGACCTACAATTCTCTCAAGGACTCTTCTAAAAAAGCATCAAATATTCATCCCACTCCCACATACTCTTTCATTAATGAGCCAGCTAGGCAGAGCCAAGCAGTGTCTCAATCTTGCAGTGGTTTAATTCCTGGTCTTGGTGAATGTTTTAGCCTTGGCTTTTATTTCATGTGGGCACCAATGACACATCCAGGAGCAGTCTGAGCAACAGCAGGAAGGGTGACAGAACTCTAGAAGAGGCAGTAAAGGACTCTGGAGCTAAAGGAATTTTCTCATCAATGCTCCCAGTGAAAGCAGAGCTTTGAGATGGCTGAATCTGGAGAATCAACAAATGGTTACAGGGCTGGTGCCACTGCCAGGGGTTCAGCCTCTTCTGAGCTGTGTGTGGTTGACACCCTGGAGGGAAGGGACGAACCAAAGGGATGAACTCTGAAAAAGAACCTTCTCATCTCACCCCAGAAAACAAGAGAAATCAAATGATCTAATAAAAATGAAACACATTAAGCAGAGTTAAGCTCAGCAGGACACATTTGCATGATGGTTTCAGCACTCCAGTTGCCCTGAAGTCAAATGGAAATGCATTGGTTCCTCTGAGCAGAACTTGGCACAGCAAGCATTTCTGTACCCTTGGGAGTGCCAGCCCATCAATGCTGCAGCTCCAACTGCCATATGGCTACAGCTTAGGCAAGACTACGCATTTCTTTCACATCTTAGCATTTTATTCTCAGTATTTAATTCACAGCACATCATGAGTCAGGCTGCATTCTCTGTGCCTTCTCCTGGAGGTGTGTTTTTCAGGCTATCTTTATGTTCTCTCTCAATGACGTCCAGGAGCTGGGACTGACTCTAACGCTGCCTTCCCATGAGAGGCTTTACACTGATTTTAACAGATTTTGGATCAATCTCTTGCTGTCAGGTTTATGAAAGAGGAGGTTTTATAAATTTGCAAAACACAATTAATTGGCAATTCCACTTGGCTTTTGCCAAGGAGATAAGGGTTTTTTCAGATCTGTTAGGATACACAGACAAGTGTAATATTTAAATCAATAAGAGAGACCTATAAATAAAGAACTAAACTGAAGCTACTTTGGCACACCTTATTCTGGTAAACAGACCCCTGCACTTGGGCAGAATATGGCCAGGCACACAAAAACAGGAATAACACACAGCACAACCTAAGAACCCACACAGTCCAGGAGTCTGAGGGAGGAGGCTCACAGAAAACAGGGATGGTGACAGACCAGGTGGAGTTAGAGGCACATATGATGCAAAGATTGATTATTCATAAGCTGAGCAAGCAGCCAGCAGGCATCATTGCAACATTCTCCCAGTGTCAAGGAGGAAAAACAATTACGTGCAGTGTTTCAAGCTAGAGATTGATTAAACACAACAGGAAATTAGAAATGTGGTTCCCTCAAAAATCTGACACAGTAAGAGCTGCCTCAAGCAGCACAACCATCTCATCATCTCTTTGCTTTCAGTACTGTGGTGGCAACACAGTTCTGGAAACAGGGATAACCAGGCTGCTATCCAGTGATTCATATTCCCAGCACATGGGAACATTCTTTCACTTGATACTGAACTCATAATGAAACCCAAACTGTCTTCAACTAATGGGCATGGCAAGTAATTCACTGACTTAATTCAGTCTTATTAAAGCAGAGGGATTATATGAAAGCAAATTAAAAATGAGCATAAAAAACCAGGAAAATATGTTTACTATTTTGCCTGTTCACTTTACTGGCTTAGCCACAGGGATATGTTGAGTCCTCTTTTGTATATTGTATTCTTTTAAATACTTTACAAGGTTCACTTGAAAAATTTCAAAAATATGTTAATTGAATGTTGACAGGAATCTCTGTGGACACCCACAAAAGCAAGATGCTAAGAAAATGTCTGCTAAAATCTCCAAATCTGTGCAGGAAGACTAATTTTAATCACATTTTTCTGATTTTATTTTTATGAATCAATGCCACATCAGTCTTTTATGGCCTTTTATTCCAAACTGTTCTGTATGGAGCCCTGCCAGAAAGGAACTCACAGCCCTGGCAAGCTGTTGCATGAGCCTGAGTTAAGGCATGTAAAAATACTGCTTACTTTTTCTCAGTTTTTAGAAAAAGATTGTGAAGATGTGATTGAGACCCTCCAGGGTGGTTTTTTTGTTGTTGGTTTTCGGTAGGTTTTTTTTATCCTATCAGTTATGCAACGTTTGGTTTCATCAAGCTGCCCTTTGTTAAAAGGACATCATGAGAGGTGTTTCAGCCCAGAACCTACTGTATCCCCCTCTACTGTAAAATTGCAGTCCATTCCAGGGGACAGTTGAACTAATTTCCAGCCAGATGGGATGCTGCCAGAAATGGCAGTACAGAGAAAAACCAAAAACAGGCAAATATATTGCAATTCTCCACCTAGATGCCCAAAATTCAAATAAGAATTTTAAAACTTTTTTATGCACTAATTGGAAAAATTCTTGGTTCAATCTCCACCTAATCCTCTCAGGTATCATATGAATCACCCATAGAAATGCTGCACGATGATGCAGAACACAATTCCCACTGTGATCAATACTGCACTTCATATGTAAAGACCTTTTCCCCCCGCCATAGGACATATACATCAAACATTTAATATGGAAAAAATTTGCTTGCAAAGTAAGCATAAAGAAGACATGCATCATTGCTATACTCTTACTTTAAAAAAAAAGTGATTTATATTCAACCTTCTTGAGAGAAGTACAAATATAATACAAGCATCAATTTCAAAAAACATACTCTAGTAAGAATAACTCAGTAAGATGCGAAATGAAAGATTTACAAATCTATTACAGATTGCAAATACAGTTCACTTGATACAGGTGCTGCAAGAGAAACCAAATTCCAAAGGCCTTGTCATTGCTACGTTGGCTAAAAAGAAACTGAAAATCCCAACCACGGGGAGGTTTGCCTAAGGAGGGGCTGCGTGTTTGGGAGCGAGCAGTGAGCTGGCAGAAGGAAAGAATACTTGCTGACAGGACAAAATGCTTTTGTCAAAGCTCTGGAATGTGCAGCCCCCCAGCCCGACACCAAAAGCTCTGCAGGCCCCTGGCAGAGGCAGAAGGAGTGCAGTGTACTCACATGTACTCCCTGTGTGCAGAGTGCACCGCGGCCGCGTTGCTGTAGCGCCACAGAACTATCGCCGATGACAAAACGTCCAGGGTGGCATCAAACTGCAAGAGAGACAGAGCCCATTGTCCTGTGGGCCACTCAGTGTGCCCTGCACTAAGAGCACAGCATTTACCATCCTGCTGCACAGACACAAAGCAGCTTCAAATAAATCACTTTAATGAGGGCGCGATTTACGTTTATTGAATTGATTTTCACGTTTTTGCCGTGTATTATTGCACAGTGATACACTTCAGAGCTCAGAAAGTCAATGAAAGGATTTAAAAAAATTGAATTTTTAATCTATCAGCTGTGAAGAAGTTAAGAAAAAACAAACATCACAGTCTGCCACTGTAGCACTCCAAGAGTTAAAATACTAATACGATCCTAATGCAAAGACTGTAAAGAAATAAGCATAGAAAAATGCCTGCAGTCACTAATTTCCTGCAAGAGCTTTTGTTTCCAACCAAGAAAATATTAACTTCTTCTCCAAAATCCCACCCCGATTTCATCATACATGAATTTATTATTCTGTATCATCAGCAAAATTGCCAGGTTTGTATTCTCAATTAATGCAGATGTGGTGTCAGGAACACTGAAAACCAGGCTTGTCCCATGTCAAACTTCCTACAGAGTCAATCTGACCTTCAGAATTGAAAGCTAAAGATGAATTGTTTGATATGAGTCATTGCTTGTCATTAGGAATTTTTTGCTCTGCCACGAATCTGGAAAGTCATGGCAAGGACTGGAGAGGAAAGCTGCCCTCCCAAAGTCAAGAACAGTCTCAGCATCAGCTTCAATGGGAAGAGTTCAGAAGGGAAATTCAGAATTTGGTTCAAGTTCAACAACAAAAATGATTTGTAGCTGAGAGATTTTGTATAAGAAAACCATATCTGCTGGATAACATCTATCAACACTAAGGTATAAGCATGGGTTTTAGCTCCAGGATGGGACTTAATGGGCAGAAAAGGAAAAAGTATAATTAGAGTATCTTTGCCACCCTTTCCAATTCTTGACTTTAACAATATGTTTTCTAATCCATTATTGACTTTGCACACCTTTCCATGAACTTACCATAAGAAAAAATGCAGTATTTCATGTTCAGAAAAGGCCCTTGGAAAAGAAAAAAAGAGTAGATAATATTTCAATTGTATCTCTACTTACAGCAAATCCAAAGGATGATGCACTGTATCTCATTACGGAGACAGCTGAAGGAAAGAAAATATTGTTTAGAATAAATTTAAACTTTCTTTGCATTTTTTTTTCTTTTTCTGCTGTTTAAGAGCTACAAAACCAGTTTTAACACATGGATTTACTTTCACCCAATTCCCACTAGAACAACACTTAGAAAATGTCTACAAAAAGACTTTTGCCACAGGAAATGGTCAGAACACTGAAGAGATTTCTTCCAAAACTGTAATGGGGGAGATTGAGCAGCATTCAAGTCTGCTCATGAAAGAAGCTGTGGTTCACATGCAGATTTTAACAAAAACATTTTGAAACCACAATACCAAACTCCCAGAAAACTTAACACATCTCAAAGTGCTCCTTGCTCCAGCCAGGAGTTCCAGGCCACCTGAACTGGATGACAGAAAACCATGCAGGCCCATTGAGACACCTTGAGTGCCATCTTTTGGCAAAAAGCCCAAGGGTAACTCACACAGCCCCAAGAAATGCTGCAGATCCCACAACTGCCGTGACTTCCAATGCAAAAATATCAGGAGGAGAAGTTTTGAGCAGCCCTGGTTTTGACCACATAGTACCTTCTAAAACATAACCAAGACTGAGAATGTGCTAATACCTAGGAAAAAAACACAATTTAAAAAAATTTTACTCCTCACATCCTAGTTTCATCACTTCATTTTCTAATTCTAGGAAGGCTTGTGCCAGAACAAATACTCCAAAAGCCCAGAGGAATAGCAGGGAAGAAGCAGTGGGACAACTCCTCCTCTCCAGCAGTGGGAGAGGAGCCTCCTGGAGATGGGACTGCACCAAATGCAGCTCTCAGGGTCACAGCAACCCCAGGCAAGCTCTCAGGCACTGGGCACTCCATCCTTTTTGCTATGTTTTGTGAAGGGCCACCTGAACCTCTGCTCCCTGGACAAACTCACAGAGCTCCAGCTCCTGTATTTAGAGGGCTTGAAATAAAGCCTAGAAGGATTGATTTGTCTACTCTTATATGAACAGATACCAGCTAACTTAATGAGAACATATTCTTGTAGAACAAATACCAAATAAACCAAAAAACAGACTCATCAATGACTTCTGTCAATCTCAGGCTGACAAACACAATATCTGGTTCTCAGTGTTCATTAGAGCAGCTTGGCAGAAGAGACACTATGATTTGACTGTTCTTTTCAGTAACAGCAAGCTGCAGTTCTGTGGCACTTACCTGGGTAAACAGAAATTAAATTCTTGGGAAAAAAAACCTTTTTGCTATGGATCTAAGACCTAGGTGTGGTCATGAGCAAGCCAGATGTCACAAATATTTGGACTTTATCATTACATTTGGCCCAAACACAAAGAAAAGTCATCAAGGTTCCTCTCCAGACTCCAATTTTCTCAAAGCTGAAGAGAATTGAAACAGTGTAGATTTACCTCTCCCTCTCATTTTTAAACCATGATCTCCCACACTTCATTCCCTAGGTAAAAAAAGAAGCTGTATTTCTTGGTCAGACTTGCCAGTGATCTGCAAATTTCAACACTTCACTGCATAATAACATATTGCCTATCGAATTTTCATTGTCTGCCTCCTCAGAGGCATATAGTTTCAAAATCAGCAGACATTGCAAAAAAATGAAGGGGATTCACAGGTACATAGAAACTTGCAATGTTCCTGTCATTGCTGCTTCCATATGATGCTGTTCAAAGCAACACTTTTACTCCTATTTCTAGCTTACCCCTCTAGTGGAATCAACTCCTCCATTTTTACTCAGTTGCCAGTTTCTTTCCCAACTCAGATCCAGACTTGAAACTAACTAATTGTATGGTTCCTTTAAAAATGAATATGTAATTTCTCTGGTGATGAGCTGCATACAGATAGCTGTTCCACACCTTAAGGATGCTTGAAGGGACATATTTGGTATATTTAAAGCACAGGGAATTCTGCATGAGAACTATTTTTATTTTATGTATTCTATCACAGCAGTAACACACAATCTGTTTGTCCTGAGCTATCTAAAACAGCAGTGAAAAACAAGTATTAACTAACAGTGTCACAACTCTGCTCAAACCTTTTTGCTAATTAGTGAATATGACTAGGAGTGGCATCCTACAACACTAACTTTTAGTGGTAGAAGGCCGTAATAAAGGTAATAAAGAGCTTTTAAGCACTGGAAAGATGTATTTCTATATTATTTATTTGGGTTTATATTTTATACTGGTTTTCTAATGGAATAAACAACACATTTCTTTATCTTTCAGGGTCAAATAACAATGTTAAAGCACCTTCAGCCCTGACTTAAGCACATTAATACTTCTAGCTGACAAGTACAGTCATAAAGCCCCCCAGTAAGCCATCCCAGCTTAAACAGGATGTTTGTCCATGATTCCAGGCTCTGTGGCAGTGAAAGCAGCTCTAATATTGGATTACAGGGTATCAGCCAGCACAGGCTGCCCCAGTCCAACCACAGCCACTAAAAACAACTGGTTCCCACTGCAGACACTGGAGCTGGACACCCTTGGGGAGGTATTTCTTAGCAGCCAAGCATTTGAGAGCCCTGGGCAGAGGAATAATTGTGGTTCTTTTGCCTCCAGAGTCACTGCTGGGCTTCAGGAGGGCACTGCGGGGATGGGCCACGGAGCTTCTGCTGATCCCTCACCTTCCCCCTTCCCAAAGTGCATTTTCAGCTATGGAAAGTCATGGCAAGGACTGGAGAGGAATGGGGGGTTTTTCTTCCAGATGGGAATAAAACCCCCCCAGAGATTCCAAATCTCCACACTGAGCCAAAACAATGGTGGGGAACAAGAAATGAGGAAAGAACAGGGCAGGCAGCATAAAGCCACTGTGAGGCCATGCAGTGCCATGACAGGGGGAGCCTGCTTTTAGCTGTTTTATTGGCTAAATTGGACAGGGCTTTATTACCTCTACAATACAGCAGATAATCCTAATGCATTTTCCTGACATTTGTAAACAGAACTTGCAAGCAGTCAGAAGCTAAAAATAGAGCCAGCACAGTAAGCAACAAATCTGCCTCTGTCTCCACCTGCCCAGCAATATCAATTGGTGGAGTCTGCTGGCCTATAGGTCAGGTTTTGCTGGAATTCCTTTGCCCCTTTCAAAGTGATTCCAAACAATAATAATTAAAAAATAGCCTATTTCCCACACATTCTACCCTCAACAAAATGAGGGTTTTATTCATTTCATCTGCCTCAGAAATAAATCATGTAACTAAGGCCTTAACTCCACAGAATAGTTCCAATTTAACTTTCCAGACATCTAGTCTGCCACCAGCCTTTGGCAGGTTCAATCCAGCTCAGATTTGTTCTAGGGTGAGGACCCTGCTGTTAGCCTGGGACTCTCATTTCCTCCCCTGTGCTGGGAGAGCTCCCTGGCACCTTTTTGTACAAAGCTAGGAGACAAGAAATAGGATAGAAAATTAACTCTGACTCCAGATCTTTCAAACAAAAATTTTGGGGATGAGTCTGACTACAAATGAGAGATGGATAAAAACTGCTCCTCCACCTGTCATAAAAATCTCCTCTTACCTACTCAGAAAGGGAAAAGTTATTTTTAAGCAGCTCCTCTAGATGGGACAATCACTCCATCGTGTTTGCTTTGAAATTGGGCTTTCTGAAAGACAAGCTTGGATGTCAGCACATAAAATACCAAGGCTTCAAAAGCACATGACCTGCACTCGGGCAGAAATCAGTCAGGCAATCTGAACACTGCTGAAAATGGTGGGGTTTTGTCTCTATATATTACAATGCAGATCTTGCAGGTTGTACAGTCACGAGCAAGAGGAACTGGAAGTTCTGCTGAATCAGAAGCGAGACTGAAATGCAGTCTGTTTTCATTGCCTAGTGGTGGTAAAACATCTAAAACTAATGTTACAACAAATATTTCAAAATAAATTCATTCCAAACAGAGAAAACCAAATAAGCAGTTATTCTCTGAAAATCCCTCACAACAACTGAAGGCAAAGAACAGACATGTCTGATAGTATTAATAATTGTTAAAAATGCTACTGACCCAAATCAACAGGTGTCTCAGGTGCCTTCTCCCTTCCCCAAAATTCTAGTAGAGCAAAATGTAAGGATTTTTATGCACTTGCATTAAATTTCTGCAATCAGCATCTACAAATGGCTGCCACACATTCAGTATCTCAGACAGAAGTCTGCCAGATACCTTATCTTCATGGTAGATCCAGAGCTATCCACCAGTGTCATCCTTCTAGATCCATTTTTCTATCCCAAAGTAATTGGCAAAAGTGTAAAAACATTATCTAAACAAAATCCTTGGCTCATTTTCTCAGTTTATATTGCATCATTTAAAGGCCCTCATTGCTGCTCAGTACCACCACACTGTGATGTACCTACCAAGTGAAGCCTGAACTTCATGCACATCAAACCTGGATCTTCAGCTCATTAAAATTCACCACCAACTGTAAAGAGGTCCCCAGGAGGGTTCATTTTCCACCTGCCTGGAAGGTGTCACAGCAACTCTGTGCAGAATGAGCTGCAGGAGAGTCCTGGGAGATTTCAGTCCTTGGGGAAGTTCAGCTCTGGGACTGAGTGAACAAGGCTCTGGAGCCAGACATCAACTCTCCAGCTCTGCCACGCCTGGGGCATCACTCTCAGGCCAAGAAACCACAAAAATCTTCAAGGTATCCTGAAAAAAATCTTGGCAGATTCATCAAGGTAACAAATTTTGCAATTGGTAGTAGTAAAACCTTCCAGGAATAATTTTATTTCCTTGTCTATTATGCAGTTAATTATTTGGCTTGTTTGTTTGGCAATAGTCAAATCTTTAGCAGTTGCAAACTTCCATAACTTCATTTTCTGCAGTGAGATACAACAGCATATATAAGTTGAATGTATTCCTCATTTACTATTATTATTATTTAATCCTTATATTTTTATTATTATTATAGAAGAAAGTTTCAGGACTTTGTTCAAAGATTTTCTCTTAAGTTTAATCAAAATAGTTCTTTCCAGTTTGTTCACGTTAGCAGATTTTAAAATTATTATTATTATTATTATTATTATTATTATTATTATTATTGTCATTATTATTGCTGATGTCGGTATTTTCTATATTAAGTGGTTCATTTTTCAATATTTCAATTATAGAAGTTTTTAACACCTGTTTTTGTGGTTCTTGGAAAGAAATGCCTGTTCTCCCCTAATTCCCTTTGCTTACATGTCTTTTGTTTCCATTTGAAAGTGATTATCTATTACACCATGGTGCTCAGCAATAGCAACAGAGAACCAAGAATGGCAAAACACTCCTAAACCTCACTTAGGCTGCAGATTCACTTCTGTCTGATTTATATTTACCTCTCCTTTTGCCACCAAAAGAGCAGCCAGGCCTCCCTTGGTATGTCCCACAAATGGGCCAGACTGGGCAAACTCACAGGAATTCCCAATCCAGAACTGTGAAATAATCCTGCTACAGAAAACAAGGGATAACTTTCCAAATGATGGAAACATTGGAGAGCACAGTGACCCAGCTGCAATACACAGCAAACTGAGCACAGCAGTGATATAAAGAATCCTGGTATAGAGCCCCTGAATGGCAGAGACACACAGACACTGACAGCAAATCTGTCCCTGATTTCAGAAGAAGAAAAAAAATAATGTCTAGGATATCTTTTAACAGCTGCTGAAATATCTCCTGCCCCCAGCAAGCTTTCCCTGCCACCCTTCAGTGAGCAGAGCACTAATAAATGGTCAGCAGCTACACCAGGGCTGTCCATTTTCTGTGGCACTCTTTGCCAGCATTGCTGGAGATGAACACCAGGAACCATTTCTTTAGGGAAATTTCTTTAGGGAAAGCTGTTTGTAAAGGCAGAAATCAGGCAACTCTGATCAGGCAGAGTTAGCAGCAATTTCCAGAGCTGCTCAGGAGCAATATTCCAGCAATATTCCTGCAAGTGCAAGTGCTCTGCAAAGCACAGGAGAGAGCAGGATCCCTCCTGTCTGGCATCCCACTGCTTCACACACGCCCGTGCTTCCTCTCTCAGGTGCCAACCTTCTGTTTCCAAACAAGATCATCTCAAAAAAAAGGGAACACAAATAAATCAGAGCAAAGGAGAACTTGGTCTTTTTGTTTAGTTTTGGCTTTCCAGGGGGCCGGAGCTAAAGGAGGGCCATATGTTGCAGCTCCAGTTGAGCTTTATCAGGATACTAAATGCATATGTTGGCATTTCAGAATAGAAATAATGAAACTTTTAGGTCTATAAAAAACCAGCTAGATATGTGGTGCAAACTCTCTGCAACTGAACATACAGGTGCATACTTTCATCTGTTGTATTTCAAATGGGGTCACTTGAAATGCCCAAAATAACTCACTGCAATGACATTAAAGCACATTGTCTTTTAATGAAATTATGTATTATTGATGCCCCAGCTCCAAATATAACAACTGAAATGGCCTAGAATGCTGCAAATGCTTGTAACTGAACATTT
The DNA here is from genome assembly GCF_023055355.1 of Agelaius tricolor. Taxonomy (NCBI): domain Eukaryota; kingdom Metazoa; phylum Chordata; class Aves; order Passeriformes; family Icteridae; genus Agelaius; species Agelaius tricolor. The sequence goes on from NW_027269270.1 coordinate 29,594,431, forward strand.
ACCAGGGAGGTTTTTGCAGCTTATGCCTACAATCCACAAGCTTTGTAATTTCAAGCCTGGAGTGAGCTTCCAAAACCAAAAGATCTTGGACCTTGAAGTGGGACAAGGAAGGAGTGGTACCTTGGCTAAAAATCCACAAATTACCACAAATGTTGCGTGATATCAGAAACACTCAACAGCTGTAAAGCCCTCTGGCCAAGATTTGTTACTTGCTGTTTCCAGACAAGGGTTATCTAGATTTAATGACCTGGGAGACTCTCCAAACACAAAATTTCTCCCAATTTTTGTTTTACTGACTGGAGGCAAGAGAGGCATTGAGGTTCTACTCAGCACAAGAGGAAAAAAAGAAAACCAAAAAACCAACTTGTTTGGGGAGTCTGACCAGTTGATTTAAAACAAAATTAACAGAATAAGCCAGGACACTGAGGTGAAGACCCTTATCTGACCTAAAGGGTTTCTGGAATCTTCACAGGAACTCAACCAACTCATTTTTTATAAATATATCCTCAAACCTGTAACAGCTAAGACACTGATTAAACATTTTTACCAGTCATTGAATGTTTTGAATTGTTAATCAAAGAGATGAAACACTGCCATTATTCTTAGGTTCTGGTGAGTTCCTGTCCTGTGGTCACATTAGAAAGATGAAGAGATCCTTTCAAAAAGATAATAAAAGACAGATATTGTACAAAAGCTCAGATGTATTAACATAGAATTTATATGCAAGGATTCAGGCTAACTGCAGCACAGCCAACAATAAATGTATGAATATCATTGGCTGTGCTACTGGCTGTGTATTGGTGTCTGTAAGAAAAAAATATTGTTAATAACCTTTATTTAGAAGCACAGCACACCCAAACATGCATACCCAGTGAGAACTGCATCCCCTGCCCCTGACAGGGTTATTGGTCTCCATTCCTGTAAAGAAGCCTACTGGTTTCATTTTGAAAAGATGATCAATTTGAAGTCTGCCAGATTTAGACTAGAAAAAAATTATCAGAAATGTCCAAGTGCCAAAGTTCCAGATAATGATATTTTTTATTTATTTTTGCTTTCTATTTTCATGCTACTATTTCAAACTTGACTGTGAGCAAGTTGGGGTATTTTAGAAATCGAGAGCATTAAAACAAATCAGTGCTGCTGTTAAAAAAATAAAAACATTTAGGCATCCTCAGAGCAGCAGACAGACAGACAGACAGACACAACCCAGTTTTAATACCTGGAATCACACTGCAATCTATCCTGTGCTCCATATAATTGGCTGAGAGAAGTGCAACATGGAGGGTGTAGATCAAGAGAGGATTTAGTTGGCTTCATCTTGTATCACATTCTAGAATATATCTATATTTCTAGAAGTATTGCAACTATCCTGTAGCTTAAATACACTTCTTAAATAAGAAAAAAGACCCTATCTGTGGTTTACATTTCCTCCAGTATGACTCTTCCCAGCAGCCTCTAAATTTAGAGAAAATAAACACATTTTAGCCATGGTAAGCATTTAAAACCAGCCCACAAAGGCACTGGCTAAATTCTTACTTTTCCACATTAACTGTAAGAACTCTTTTTTAGTAGCTACAATCCTTGACACAACACAGATGAATTTTCAACTTATGAATAAATAAAATTTGTCAGATGGGAAAATTTCCACTGAAATTCCAGGTGAATATACAAATTTTTTGATCAAAGTTCTTTTATTTCCCTAGAATTTCAATAAAATTTTAAGCAGCTCATCATATGAAGAAATGCATTGCAACAGCTTGCATTTACCATGAAAAGTTTTCCAAACAAATTGGAATCTATTTTATTTTATGGATTTTTGCTTTTCCTTTCATTGTGTGGGTGGATGAAGTTATGGGGTTTGAGTTCATTACAGAGATGTAACTATATTTACAATTACAATTACATTTACATTTACATAAAAATTAAAAATAAAAATAAAAATTAAAAAATAAAAATAAAAATTAAAAAATAAAAATAAAAATAAAAATAAAAAGTCTTCCTATTTCAGAGGAAAGGAAACAGACCTGGATAAGGGAGCACAGGAGATATTTGAAGATCAGGGATCCAGAATAATTTAATAATCCAGAAGGACGGGGCTCTGGAGACAGAGTGTAACTGGCAGGAATTGCACTCTCAGGTAGATGCAGGTGGCTGGCACAGTCCCACACACCCTGCTGCCAACCCTTCCACATTTCCTTCCCTAGGATTCTTATCCCTAAAACAGGGTACAAGTACTTCCACAGTCCAGGGGGCTGCACACAAGGAAAATCATTTTACCCTACAAAAGGGTGGAATCATTCTGCAAAGAGTGACAGCAGGCACCATCAATATCTTATCTATTCTAATAAACTGTGTCCTGCTATGACCTGCCTTTTATATTTCACATTGTCAAAGCCTTCACTTTTAGATCTGCAAACTTTACCCATGGAAAATTACCCCAATTAGCAACAATCTGGAGGAGCTTTATGGCATTCCCACAGCTCAACAGTTGTGAGAGACTATTTTTACACTAAAAGTATTTGAACAGACTTCAGAAAATCAAAGCAGGTTTCCTTCTATAGAGAAATACAGCACATCTTCAGAAGTGTATCAAGTGCTGGAAAAAATATTCATTTTTAAAATGATTTTGCATTGTCCCTCAACTTGCATTAGTATAATGTAATTATAATTACTGAATATAATTACTTGTGCACCCCCACTGATAGGTTTCAAAGCTCGGTTTTGTCCTGCTGAAACCTCTAGAACACAAATGCAGTGGGAGCCATGAATGCAGAGGTGACTATTTTAAGCATCCCTCATTTTAGCTCCCTCTGAAAAGTTCTGAATTTGGAACAGAGAAAAGTGAGTCCATACAAAACTGTCAGCTGGACACCAAATAATGAATACACCCCAAAAAATTATAAGAAAGAGATATTAAAAATTACATTCAAACTCGGGTATCTGAGAACACAGAGGCAGCCTGAAACTTTTTTAAAAAACCATTTCTAATATAACCACCTATCTGTGTTCCATTTTTTTATGAAGGTAAAAGAAGATATTTGCTTGGCATTTTCCTTGATATTCTTGTCTGGGTTTCTCCCTTAACTCACAGGTGGTAGTCTTGCAATGCTCTTCTTGAGGAAGATAAGCAGAAATAGAATAAATTCTCTTCACATCTACATTTGGGATTTAGAGACCTAAGGCTGCTCCCCTTGGAGCCCATGCACACCTGACCCAAACCAAAGCTGGAGATTTATATTATATATAAATATATTTATATTTATTTCTCTATGCATGGCTCTCCTGAACGTGCCAAGAATGGAACAAAGTCTGTGAGCACAAGGCCAGAAGAAATTCACATTCATGACTTTTCATCTCATACAAAATGTTTGTTCTCTGAGCATTTTAATGAACTTAGAAATATGAAAACCAGGAAAGATCCAAACTGAAAAGCATTGGTTGTTGAAAGATAATTAGTTGCCTTCACAGCCCTTTTCATCATCCCTATCGATTTCAGAGACAAGACACATATCAGGGCACCCCTATTTAATTAGGAGGCTGGTGAGCAGCTCCAGAGCCAAAACAAGCTGCCAAGTACAATTAAGCAGGCTGCCAGAATACAGCACAATCTTAGAGATTTTCCTTCTATAAAGGGAGATTCGGAATGCACCATCCCAGGCAGCTCAGTGACCTACTGCAGAAACTTCAAACCCTGGTTTTACATACAGGTCTGAACAGAATTCCAGTTTAAAGTTGTTTTTGACATGAAAAAATTTAGATACCTCAACTGGCTGTGGGAAAGGACATCTGACCAGACTTCTCCAGCCCATTCTAGTAGCAGGAGCCTGAGGACCTGTTCTCAGAATTTAAACACACAGCACATCATGCTAAGGAAACCTCTACATACTTCTTCACAAATGTTCCATAGCCTGTTAAATCCTTCTATTTAATCTTCAGTTTTAACAAGTGGGAGTTCAATTCCTGCCATTTAACATCATAAACTAGTAAAACTCTCACAGAGGTGTTCCCACACTAAGCATCTGAAGTTTTTAAAATGCAAAGTCACTTGCTCTCCCTTTACTGGTCAGTATGTTCAAGAATTTCTTTATGAGGCACATTTGACAAAGCACCAAAATTCACACCTGAAAGGATTATATTGGAATAAAGTAACAGGTATTTTGGAACAGAGGAAAAATTGGGAAAACTATCACAATTATCATAAATTTAACTGGTCCATTTTGCTAATAAAGCTACAAAATGCCAAAACAACAATGGTCACTCTGAATCAGCAAGTTTATTCATAATTTAATCTCAGTACTGTCCTATCAATATTTATTTACATTTCCTGTATTGTCAGATGATCTGTGGCAGTTTATCACTTAGATTGTTACACTAAGAACTCATTTCTATGGTTAGGTAACTTGAAATAAAGAGATGACTGAAAATGTTGCCTTTTTCATTCAGTTAGACCAAATGTCAGATTTTATCACCTATTTGTATATCTTTTATCATGGGTCATGATCAAAGTAACATTACATTAACATTTCCACCTCTGATAGGGAAAATTATGTTATTTGCACAAAGCAGAGAAATAGTCCAAGTAATTCAAGTAAAATGGATTGCTTTCAGCTCACCAACTAAAAGATAGCAGGCCCTGGCTCTACTTCTTGTACAGCTGCTGGCATGCCAGGAAATCTTCAAGTCTGAAGTGGATTACTAATGCTCCTTTAATAAAAACCACCAAGAAATGAAAGTTCCCCCTTCTTGCACAAATTTAATTAAACAGTCAAGTTCTGAACAGAAACAATTCTTCTAAATAGATCAAAAGTCAAAAAAGACAAATAGAAAAAATAAATCCTCTGTGCAATCTTTTATCTTTCTAAGCTGAACTAGAAACAAACCTTCTGGGGAGAGAAGCAACTGTCTGCTGGTTCTCTCTTGAATGCAACTGCAGGGAGGAATTGCAGGCCCTTCAGACAAATCTCTTGCTCAGACAATGTGTTAATCTCAACAATCTATTGCTGAGGGCTGCAATAAAGAGCCCTGTCATCAATCCTGCTTCAGTGCTGTAGCATGGGGATGCTCTGACAGCCAGGATGCCACAGACACACAGCACACATAAAATAGCTCAGCCTTGGTGTGCAGCCCAAGAGCAAACCCAAGGTATCATGTCAGCTGGGAGCTCCAAGTCATTAAGCAAAAATTAAAATTAAATACGAGCCTTACTAGCAAATTTCCTTTGTTCTGTGTTTGATTAAACAGGTCCTGTTAGTAGCTTTTAAATGCAGAAATTCTAAATAAAGCGTCTTGCAACATTTTATGACTCTTACAGTTTTCTTCCAATTGCATGGTCTTGACAACAGGCAGCAATAGGAAATCATATCCAGCAATTCAAAGACTGGGAAGAGCTTCCCTGCCAGAGCCAGAGTTGTAAAACTGAAAGAAAACCCACTAAGTGATTGACATACCACACTGCTCTGCATCTGCCCAGTTTCAGAGTAATTGGCTTGACACATCTTCTGCTAATTCTGATCAAAGTAACAGAAGACTTGCAAACCACTCTGATGAAATGAGCTTAATTTATTTGGACAGAAAACAGTCCAGATAATATCATAAAAAATGTGATGATAAGACAGGGGGATATTACAAGGTTGTACATCACTATTTACAACCTGTAATCATGTCAATAAAACTCAAACTACATCCATTATACTTTCTGTTCCATGCACAACTCCAAGGAGCAGGCTCTTGAAAAGCCTTACAAATATATTCCCAGGATAAAACCTGTTATGTCAAGCAGCATATACGTATTTTTTAACATACAAAGAATTTCTGCTGTTGATCTTTTTGCTTTCCTTTCCTGTTATGGAGCCTTCAAAAGTAAGATGAAAATGTTATGTATCAGTATATAGGGAATGTTTACAGCAGGGTTGATATGCACTTCACTTCCTAATGACTTTTCAGTGGAAAGCACCAACGATCCATGAAATCATCCAAAATATCCTGACTTAATTTTTCTGAAATGATAAGCACAGTCTCTGAAAATCCAGTTTCAAGATTTCTGCAGTTGGCCTTCTGAAAATGGATGTAACTTTAAATGAGCTAAAATGTCCTCTGTGATCATCAGACAGCAAAATTTTTTAAAAAAAATTTGACAACACTATATTTTTTAAAAAAGTTTTTCAGATTATTGAAAGCAAAAAACCCCAAACACACAGAGATGAACACACACACACTTGTATCATTCTTAGATCTTCATTTGCTCTCCTTTTAGAGATCAGCCAGTATCATTCTGATACATACTGATCCATGTATCAGTAATGATGGGTTTGGGTTGGGGTTTTTCTCACTTCTAAATCACGTTAAGAATACCTGCTGGTTCAAAAAAGCAAGAAACCTAGAATTACTAACACCAGAGTGCTGGACTGGCATCTACAAAAAATCCAGTGGTCTGGAATTGCAGTCACCAATCCTGACCCTTGAAGCTGAGCTCACTTTTGGAAGGTAGAAAGAGCAAGTTACCTTTTGTCACCCATGCAAAGAGAATTACAGTGAGTTCCAGAGTACTCTGAATTCACCTCACTGTGTATTTCATGGTAACTTGATTGCACACATAGCAGCTACGAGTCCAGAGTCTCAGACTCTGTGAATTTACACCAAGTTCCTCACATATGTTTGTTTATTTATACTACTTGATTATCTTATTGTCTTATCTTATCGTCTGTGTTTGTAACACTCACCTGAAATTTAAAATTTCCCATTTTGAATAGAGTGTAGTAAAGTATAAAAATTTCCATGGAAATTGAGATAGCTTGATCAATGATATTGCTGGATAAAATAATACTTACAGGTGAAAACACTATTTTTCAAATATAGGTTTGAAATGCTGAAAGACAATATCCTTTCTTCAAATGAGAATTTTTAACAGCTTCTTGAGCATCCTGATTTCTTCCTTCTGCATACTATCTCTTAAAAAATATGCTGCCATACCCTACTTCATTCTGTCAAAAAATAAAATAAAGAAAAGGCAATTGAAAGGAATCTCCAGAGAGAAAAAAAAATTAATTCAGAGCTAGAGCTGAGACTCCTCTGGGGTAGGAAGTAGGAATGACACAGCTGCTCCAGATGGAAGCCATGAGATTAGTCACAGTTCTCACATAAAGTCTTGAAAGGGCTTAAGAACAATTCTGAAAGTTCTTCTGGAGCAAGAATTTATCCTGGTACAGGAAAGGAGCTCTTATGACACAGAAAGCAATCTTTATAATATGCATATACCTATAGCCTTATCATTTCAAATAAAATAATAATTTATTTCTGGCCTCCTGTGCATTTTTGATAAATACATGGCAAGAAGTGAAGGGCCATGGTTCAGGATCAGTCACTAGGTACACAAGAAGCCCATCCTGTGGCATGTGGCACTGCCCTGTATTTTGAGTTATCAGCCACAAGACTGCACAGACTGTCCAGGAGGGATCTTGGGGCACACCTCCCCCAGCTATGGCATCCAAAACTGCTACACAAATGAGCTCTTGGAATGACAGTTCATTTTCAACATTCCTAACTGATGCAATCAAAGTCCTGATTGTGGTTTGATGCATCCCAGCCACAACAAGGAAAATTCAGAGGAGGAAAGGATCAAAAGATTAATCATACTCTAAAGATTCCATTTATTTACTTTTTTTCCTTCATATGCATGATCTTCCCAGGAATGCACAGCAAAAGCATCCCTCTTTTGTATAAAAGACTTCTTTGGAATCTGCTTTTGTCATAACAGGAACAAAATGACAGATCCCTACCTGGCCAGCTGTGTTAAAGCCAACACTGATTTCACTGTTAGAGTTGGGCTTTGATTTAACAAAATCAACAGGTTACAGAACTTACAGTGGGAATTATGAGCAAACTCACTCACTGGCATGGCTTTGAATATTCTTCTAACTTCCACCTAGAAGGGAAGGAAGTATTCACCTGTTCTTGTACAATTATAATCATTTTTAAATTAATCTTGCCCATTAGTAGCTCAAATACCTCCTCCCCAGGCTCTGGCTGGCACCCACACTGTCCAAGGCTGGCTCCCCTGTGCTGGGGTGGCTCAGATCTCATCTCACAGTGGCACAGCAGCAGCCCACAGCTGGGACCTCAGTGGTTATCTGAGCAGAGATCCGATAATCACTGACTCATATGCATTTGCAGAACACTTTCATTAACACTAATTTAATTGGGAATATTTTCAATATCAGAGTCTCAATAGATAATGACTTGTTGGGGTGTGATACTGATGAAGTAGGGTCCAAAATAAGCCACTTCCTTAAGAACTGGGTAATGGCTTTTGACCAGTTATTGCTTTTGCTGCAAATGAAGCATTTACTCAAAAGCAAATACAATAAAGGACTCAAAGGTGCTTATCAGGAGTTATTAAGTAAATATGAAGGCAAGAACTTTAAATAAAATTGTGAATCCTCTTTGTTCATGCTATACATTAATACAAATTACTCTCTCAATTGTTTCTGTTATTTTTTCATGTCATGGAACAAGAAGAAACAGTGATTATTTGATCCATATCTTTGATGCTCTTTAACAAATTCAGGATTAAAAGTCTGCAGCTTTATACTGACACAAATGGAATCAATGAATTCTTCTATTCTACAGTGAAAGAAATTGTAAAAACAGGTGTTGGCATTTGGGAACTGCAGTACTGAACACAGGCCAGATTAATTTCATGACAGGTACCATGGAGAGCAGTCTCAGAAAGAAAAGTTCATTGAGACAGCTAGAAGAATATATGCACAAACAAAGGGAAACAATTTTATAAATACTCAGTAAGATTAGATATTTAACATTCATCCAAATTGGCTGTTTGTGCCAATCTAGTCTCCCTATATAATTCAGGTTCCACCTATCTAAAATAAACAGTCTTTATGATTTAGTGATACAATTAGTTTGGCAGATTTAGACAGAATTTGCATCCAGTCTGAATGGCATCCAGCAATCACCAGATTTAGATTCTTACACCTTAAAAAAAGGTTAATTACAGTCACTTTGATTATTTGCAGTTTTGGATCTGACAATAGTCAGGGGCTGGGCCTTTAACACTCTGTGATGTTCAGAAAAACTCTCAGAAAAGTAAAAATATCTGCTGGTGTTAAATTTTTTTTAAATCTCTGGCAGCTGACCTGAAATGGATGTACAGCATCTGTTTCCTCTCAGCACCACTTTAAATTTGTACAGTTCCATACCAAGAATTTGGTTCCATTTTCAATTCCTTATAAAATTAACTCTGTGAGAAAGTTCTGATCCATAGCCAAAACAACTGTTAAAATGGAGCACATCAGTAAGGTACTGATTCATCCTTGAACTTCAAAAGAACTATTAAGAATCCATGTAAAAGTTTATCACAACAAGGATAATGAAAATATCCTTTCTTCCTTAAAGAAACCCTAATGTAACTTGCAGAACAATTTGTAACTCGCCTTTTATTTTACAACCAGAATGAAATATTGTGTGAATAAAAATATCTAGAAACAGCATCAAAGGAAACCCTGTATAATGTCATTACACAGGTTTGTACAGATTATTATAAAAGTTAAAAGACAGAGGAGTGTCTGCACAGCAAGTCCTGCAGAGATGAGGTCATTTCCTAGAGCTTGGTCAATTAATGATATACCTTGATGTTAGTTTAAAGATGCAGGTCCTCCCTGTAATAGATTTTAGTGCGGTGTGATTCTTGTGACACATAGCTCCATTATCAGAACATGAAAATTACACAAATATCTATTCTTATTTTGCCTTTGGCTTCTTTTGGAACTACTGCAGAACAAGGGCCATCCCTAAAGCTGCTCAAATACTGAAAAACAGTAAAAACAACTGGCCAAACCACTCCTTCAGCTCCTAGGTGTAACTAAGGATTTGAGAAGCTGTAAGGAAGCACAAAGCAGAATTCACATGGAATCAAATGCAAACTAGCCACTTGTTTACATCTCCCAACTGAAGAAAAGCACAGTGCAGCTCAGGAAAGGTGCTAAACAAATGCCTCCATGTGCTTTCCATGCGTGTGTAGGCACAATCACACATGCACTGGGAGGAGGGAAGGTAAACCAAACGGAGCTGACAGAAATGGCATTTGTGACATTTGTGGAAATGCAGAATGGAAGAAGCAGAGCTGGCCTAAACCACCAAAGACAGGAACAGCCACACTTGTCAGCACCCATCACCAGCAGATCCCTGCTCAGCCCTGTGTCACCAGCAGAAAATGGGGGAAAACAAGGGCAATGATGTGGAGGCTGACAAAACCTCTTCAAGCTCGGCCCCTAAGGGCAGCTACTCCTTTTCCCACCTCCCACAGCCACAGCAGCACAGTTCAGCTCCTGAGGTGAGAGCTCAAAGCCACAGGTGGGGTTTGGCTCCGGCTTGGGCAGGGCTGAGACCTGCTTCATCCACCCTGCCACATCTTCATCTGTTGCCATGACAACACTGACATCTTCCCGTGCTGGGAAGAGCTCTCACTTTAAATATTGTATAAATGAACATAAATCTTGAATATATCTCATGCAGCTATTGTTTGTGGAATGGGGGTAGGATTCCTCTTAGTTTTATTAGAGGAAGAAATATCACACAGATCAGTCATACTGTTATTCACTGAACATTGAAGAATTTCAGCAGCGCAAACCAGAAAAAAATGTTAATATTTTTATGAGAAGTAGTATAGTAAGGAGTTCTCTATCTTGAGCACAGACAAGCAGTTTCAACTGATTTTCAGTCCTTAAAGATTCAGGTATATCAGAAAGCAAGACTTTCACAATAACTTATTTACAACTAAGAAACTTAAGGTGTGTCAAATATTTTTTAAGGTGTGTCAATTTTTTTCAAATTTCTCAATATTTTAAAGTGACAATTTTGTGGAGATTTCCAAGTAACAGGTTTGGATCTTTTTTTAAATTCCTTTTGGATATTAATCATAAACATTGAACTGTTTTTTTAGGATAATAATACTTGCATCTGTCTCTAGGTGAGTTTCAAAGCATGTACTTGTAAACCTGTAACAGTGATTCTATTATTTTTAATTCTGCATTCATAAAAGTATTTGAGAAAAACCTAGAAAAAAATTAAATTGTTCTAGTTTTCTGATTGATTAAAATAATTTAAGAACAGATATGCAAACAAAGAGAAACAAGAACAGTCAGCCCTTTAAAAAAATCATTTTTTCACTGCAAAGACCCATGAAGACATTCACATAGTCTTATAATGTAAAACCACTCCCTACAGAAACCAGCCTCTTGTGTGAGCTTTCTATCCTGTCCCCTCCTTTCCATGCAGGGAGTATGGAGCATCTACTGAGGTCTGATAACACATATTTATACTTTTTATTACTTCTGTACATATATTGCAGAATCAGATGACACTGGGGAGCAAGGTATTTTTGTTGGCAAATAGCAATGTTGTAAAGACCTATAAGGGAATGCATTAAATAAGGTCAGACTCATCTTTAATCATTCCCTGCATTTTATTTATAGCTAGGCAGATAGACAGATATTTCATCTTCTCATTTTTCTTTCAGGCCCACTTTTGGTGGCTGCTGTAGCATTTAAATGGAGTTAATCAGCTCCCTCCAGAGCAGAGGCAAGTGCTCTGAACAGAGCTGCAGGGCTCAAGGGACGCTCAGCAAATGTGTTCAGTCAACACTTGCTCCTTCTGGAACAGCGAGGATGCGCCTCTGCATCAGCTCCAGCTTGAGCAGCGTGGGTGCCTCTGCCTGGGCCACGGTTTGGATTGAGGGCAAAAGGCCAAGGGGCTGTTCTAAACCCGAACTGACACGCCCAGGTTCCCTCTAATGAGGATTCTCTTATTTGCATTTGAAAACCAGCACCCACCCCAAACGTGCGAGTCACAAAAGGAAACACACGCGGGGCTGGAGCTGGAGATTTCAGTTTGCTCTCCCGGGACTCTTAATCTGTATGAACACACTGAAATAAAGACTTTTATTGAGCAAACTAATACAATCTTGAAACATAATATTATCTTTTCTTCTGATTAAGTTAATTTTAATAGAAAATATCAAGCTTATAAGCATAGCAATTTTTGGCACATGAAGTGGCACAAGATTTGCTGCTCTTAAATATGATGGCAAAAAAAAGTCATTTAGTCCTAATAAGCATTAAAGAAAGGATCCTGAGGAATGTCATCAATAAATATCAAGTGGAAGTCCTGATTCTGTAAACTACCACACAGAAATTGGCAATTTCCCCCTGTCCAATATCTCCTTTAAATTGGCTAAGATTACCCAAATGCTTGTATGTTTATAAATTGGCTAAGATTACTCAAACACTTTATTATTTTAGTAGATTATAGGTTAAATCTGAAAAGATTTAGAGCCTTCCCAACCTATCACTTTACATGCCTGAAATCCTTTAAGGAAAGAACACAGGGCCGTTTTACACACAGACACACAGGTTCCTTTCAACTCTAGAGCCAAGCTGCATGACTCCAATTTCCCATTAATTAGATAACTTTTCAGAGGATTATTTGCTAATTATCCTCAGTAGGTTTTCAGCATATGAGAAATACATAGAAGAGGAAAGAAAAAAAAAGAAATTCCAAGATTTCTCTAGAAAACCTGGAATGTTACATGGAGAGAAATATGGGAATGCCCCACAGATGCTCTGGAATCCTTCAACCATGACATTCCAAGTGTAACAACCTACTTGTGTTAGCTGCTCTGGGTGACAGATACCCAAGGTCTACCAGACTTCAAACTCACTCAGACAGGTCTTTAAAATAACATCATTTCACTAAAAAGTGTGTTTAAGCAACTCCTTGACAGATGTGTAAACAGACATAAAAATAAGTGTGACGTCTAATAGCTCTGTGTCATTTATTAGCTGTGGGGATTTCCTTCTTTTTCATTCTGCAAGCAACCTAAGGGCAGACACAGGAGGTATTTTTGCATTTGTAAGGATCAAGAAACAATTCTTAATTGAAGCCAATTTTCTATGCAGAAAAAAAGAACAGAAAAACTTGTGAATAGAAGTGCTCTTCCTGAACAGACACACTTGCTTAGAATTTTCCTTCATAAACCTCCCTACTAGGAATTTATTAATCTGTCAGTTTTACCTGTAATGTTTCATCCTGACATGAAATTCAAGCAAGACATGTTTGCCACTTCCTTACTAATGAAATGCTGTTTGTGGCAGTCTTATGATGCTACATGATGGTGCTTTTGAAGCATGCAGCCCTTTCTGCCAGACCTAAAAAAGCATTAACATGGGCTACACTAAGGATATATTCATATGATGCTAACAGGATTTGTTCTGCCAGAACAGCTCATGTCCTGGTACATAATATGTATTTTGACAATCCCTTTTCACACAACATGGTTACTGCCACTAAGAAGTGCATGCTAACTTCTGCATATGATCAAAACTCTGTGGCAGATGAATTGAAATTTGAGGATTCTGATGTATTTGGGCAAGGTTACAACTTTATCAGTATTTCCAGGATATGGAGGGCATGAGTTTTCTACACACTCTTGCTGCCTACATGCTTTTTGCAATACCACATAAACAAAGGTATCAAAATGACTCAATCTACTGGCCAAATAGGCTGAACAGGAAATGTTGAACTACTGCCTCCATTAGAGCTGGACCTGTGGTAACAAACAAGCACTATCAGCCAGCATGTGCTTGGATAAACCTTTTTCCAGCCTTGCATTGATAACTATTCATTCTTACAGACTTTCTTTCAGTTCCTTTCTTTCCCTCACACAGTTAAACTGCAGTTGCTGGGTGCCCAGCTGACACCAGAGCTGCCTAGTGCTGGGGTTTGAGTTTCTCCACGTCCACCCAGAGACTGCAGCCATAACCAGTGAATCTCTCCCAAACTGCAACTTCCATGACAAATTCGACATCTGTAGCCAGAAAGGATGAAGCAGGAAGAAGGAGCTGTCAGACTTATCCTAGCAGCTGCAGAGTTTTCTTCCTTCACCTACTCCCAGCTAACCAAAACATGGCACAGAGCTCTGGCTGCTGCTCCTGGCTGTTCCAGCTGGTGGCTGCCATTCCCTCCTCCATTATTTCCGAGGCACAGAAATGCCAGGTCTGTTCCAGGATCTCCCACATCCAAAATCTCAGCAGCAATGTGCAGGCAACATGATTTGATGCAACTGAGACAAGCAAAATGATACCTCAGGCAGCCGAACAGGGCAAGGATGGATCAATGCTGGCAGCTGCAGAGCACAGCCCTGCTGGCTGCTGAGTCAAGCGTTTGCAGCACGTTGGACAGCAGCAGACACAGCCAAGTGTGTTTGAACTTTCAGCAGCATGGAAACATCCTGCCAGCAGCTCCAGAGGCACAAAAACCTTTCTCATAATCCTATCTCACCTAAATCCTATCTCACCTAAATCCTAAATCTGAAATTGGCAAGCCAAAACCATCACACAAAGACATCATCCAAGTCCATTAGCCTCCATGGATTTGAACCTGGGTCACTGAAGTCAAGAGAGACATTCAGGGAAAGTCAAGCATTGGTTTATGCAGTTGGAGAATTTGGGTGCCCTGGGTATAGATTGGAAATCTGGACAAAAACAAAACAAACCAAAAAATGTTGTGTACATACCTATACATGAAAAAAAACCATCTACCTCTTTTGGTGATTTAAAGGAAAGGTAAAATCCTTATCTATACCAGATTCATAAACACCTCCTATGTTACATTTCTGCTGTAATGTGCCAATATTTCGAGTTACTGTAGATTGAATAAACTCAAGAAAATGCATATTATTTTCCTGTAGCCCTTGTAGATAGCACTCTCCTGCTGAGATAACTAGAAGATTTTTTGGTTTGACAGAAAGAAAAGAAAAGAAAAACATGCACAAACTGCTCAACAAGAGCTGATGGCTTTCTTAGAACACTTTAGAAACATTTGGAATAAATGTTCACCTCACAGCACTGCCTATACATCCTCGAGGGATTGCTTTTGTAAAGAAGTAAGGAACTTAAGTTTTCAAGTTAAAATAATGAAATAAAAGGTGTCGTATGTTCTTCAGTTGTCTGCAGTCTAAAAGTCCTTGTATCAGATCCAATATGCATATTAGGGAAAAAAGAAATCTGTTTGATTTCTATTTTTAAAATAACTGGAATAAAACAACGGGTACAAAGCTTCATATGTATAATAAGCAGCCTGGAACAGACTTCATTTTCCAGCAGAATTCCTATTACATATGCAGACCCTGAAACATAAATATTAATGTCAACAACAAAAATAATTTGTATTTATATCTGTTTGTGAGCAAAACAGATGCACTTAGTAACACCAGTCATGCCACTATAGTCTACTGCAACACATAACTTCCTAAAGTATATTGAATACTCACCTTAGAGGTAGGGTTTTTCTTGAAACATTCATTAAAATTTCCACATAAATACTGGACATTCCAGTGGGTTTAGAGACACTGTATTTTTGTGATCATTCCTTTCCCAAAGACATAAAAGTGTAATACAGAGTAAGAGGTTGCTCAAATCAAAGCTAAGTTATAGTGAGTTTAGAATTAAAATTCCACACTTATGTTATGCCAGTTCTGTTCAACCAAACAAGAGAACAACCATGTATGGTCAAACAGATCAGATTCTATTTTACATTTTAAAGGAAAACACAGTCACAAAAGACCAGAGTAGAATTTCTACACAAGTACAAAACTCATCCTGCTCTGGTACAATGTAGTATCAGTTTTGCTGCTGAAAATACTTCTGCACACACCAAGTCCCTAGAAAAAAATTCACTTTTTTTCTACTCCTATTGGAGAGTCACACACAGACCTTTACACAATTTAGCAACTTGCAGTCTAAAATCATCCTGGAGATGGTTAACACAACTGGGCTGAAAATAAATTCAGATTTCAACCATGAAAGAGTTTCAATTCAAGCTCTAGCACATGCACTGAGGCAGTTCCGTTTGCTCAGAATGGTAACTAAATTCAAATAAAGAAATGTAAATAAGTAAGATATATAATATTGCTGCTTATTCTGAAACTACCATTTTTCTCAAGCTCTCCCCTTCCACCCAGTCTGATATTTGATGAATATAATCCAGCAAACTTTGGATTTATCAATGAAGAAGCCAAAAAGAACAATAACCAAAGCTGTATGAATAAGGTGTCCTTTCTTCCCCCCACTGTACCTAATTCTCATGGGAACCATCTGAGCCTCACAGAGCTGCCTCAGCCCTTGGATCCAGCCTGTCCAGATCCCCCTGCAGAGCCTTCCTGCCCTCCAGCAGATCCACACTCCTGCCCACTTTGATGTTGTCCATGAACTTGCTGAGAGTGCCCTCGATGCCCTGGTCCAGATCATCAGTAAAGATGTTAAACAGGGCTGGGCCAGTGCTGGGCCCTGGGGAGCACCTGGTGACAGCCCCAGCTGGGTGTAACTCCAGTCACCACCACTCCACTGGATGTCAGACAGACTTTTAGCCAAGAACAGTGCAGCCATCACTGCCAGGAGCAGCCAATTTCTCCAGGAGAATGCTGTGGGAGATGGAGTCTTTACCAAAGTCCAGGTACAGCCATCCCCAGCCATTCCCTCATCCCCTAAGTGCCTGTCCTGTTAGAGAAGGAGATCAGCTTGGTGCAGCAGGACCTGAGCCTCATAACCCCCGAATGGCCGTCCTGTCCCAGGGAATGGTGTGGTGGGCAGACATCAGCCTACAAACACATGAACACTGAAGTTAAACTGCTCCTGGGGCTCACAGCACTAACACTTTGCTTTGCCATTACATGGGCAATCCAGCAGCATTTCAATTCTTTAGATGATTGCAGCCATGAACAGTGCAGTTAAACACAATCTAATAAAATATGTAGCAAGTAATGGAAGCTGGATTTGACACAAATTTAGCAGTTGGCTACTCTCCTGCCAAAACACAGCCTCAAACGATTCCCAATATCAAAAATCTGAATAAGGGAACCAGAAGTAAATAATTGAATTGGAACCATTAATCTTCAGTGAAGGACTTTCACTGGTCAAAACTTATGGCAGCTGATGACAGCAGTAGCTGTCTTACTACAAATTAGAGACAAAATCCTAGCTCCAAAGTCCTTGCCAAATTCCAACAGTACTTTTGAGCAATTCTTAGTCTTCTGACTCAGTTTTTGAACTGTCAGTTGAGTGGGAGGTGTGAATTGAGGAAATGTTTTCATGAGTTTCCTCATTTAGCCATTTTTCCATAACATACATTGGCAGAGCTCAGAGGGAAAAAAAAAAAAAAAAAAACCCACCCTGCAGACTGTTCACTGTTTTCTGAGTGAATTACTCAGCTCTTTAGCTAAGCCAACACTTACACCTTCCAAGGTTTCCAGAAATGCTGAAGGCTGTAATTCTTACTCCTCAACACAAAGAATCAAATCCCAGGAACAATCCTCTTCCTGCCATCAGATTTTTGCAGGTCCCTCATCCACATGAAGCATATTAACTTCAAGCTATTTCTGAAAGGAAAAAAAACTGCTTGGAGACTTTAGTGCAAATAAGAAACAGATATAATAGCAATTATCATCCTAACCGAAATACTTATCTTGAACTTAAGAAAAACTTGAGCAGGCTGGAGTAGTTAGGAATTCCAGGGCAAGAAGGCAAAGATGACTCCAGCACTCAGGCCAGGAGTTGGCAGTCTGATCTCTGGGGTTCCATTTCTGCCTGATTCTGTGACTTCAGAGAGAATGTTGCAAAATGCAAAACACAATAATCCCTGCAGGGCCCAATCAGTTCTGTAAGTTTTGGCCTGCCTTTATGAATTCACAACAGAGAGAATAAGAAACATCCATCTGTCTTTGAAACGCTTACTTGAAAGGGGGTGAACATTCAGCCTTCCCTGTCTATGAGAACAAAATGTCAGGATTCAAGTAATCCCTACAGGAATGGTGAGAAGGCAGAAACAAAATGTGTGCCCAAAACTGGCTGTGCTAAAGAGGATGAAACGAGAGGAAGAATGAAGAAACTTTTGAAAGAAAGACACATAAGCATTTGTAACAGCAGGAAACAGCTGCAATCCAAGGGTGCCTGACACTACCTGGGGTGCCCCCAGCAGCACCACAGCCCCAGGAGATGCTGGGCAGGCTCCATGTGGAGCCAGCACTCCAAGCCATGGGACAGCACCAGGAACAGCACAGGTAGGACCCAGAGCACCCAGGGACCTCAGGGAGTGCTGGGGATGTGCTTTGGAGGATGCACAGAACACTCACATCTGTCACCACTGGAGGGGTGGCAACACATCCAGCACATGGCCAGGGGAGGCTCCAAACTTTATTTCTGTAATGAAGGGATGGGGGTGCACATATAACCTTGGGGAGGTTGGGGTTAGTTGTACAAGGGAGCTTGATGCTGCAAATAAACATTTTTCAAGCCTAATGTTGTGGCTTATACATTGCACTGCTGGCATTGATCCTTAATGTACAATTTACTGATTGCCAGCTAATTACTTGCCATCAATAAATCAGTGAACCACTTTGATCCCTGATTGATTTAATCCGTCTTACCAGAGAGGTCTGTCCCTGAAACCAGCATTCAGATGAAGTGTCACTGCTGGAAGAAACCCAGAAGTCACTACTACCTAACTAATTACCCTAAATAATTTTGTGTATCCCCAAATAACAATTCCTTGGTGGGACACAAAATAGAGGGAGAGCTCCAGGGCAGACAGCATTTCCAGTCAGAACAGCTGTGCTCTCCAAATACACACAGAAATCCAGGTTATCATTGGATTGCTAGGAATCATTATGCATGCAAACTATTTAAAGGTATTTGTATTACTGTGCCCTATTTATAGAGTACTTGGCAATGTTTGGGGGAGAGCCCATAGTGTAATAAATAAAAACTAACCTTTGAAGGAGTCATCACTGGGAAAAGTGCTTTTTAAGTACAATGTACCACTAAGAATCTTTAGAATCTTCTCAGTTTGAGACAACATCACTTTTGCATAGCAACAGCCATCATGCACAGTCTGCAGAGATGGATGTCAATGGATCTGTAATCCTATTACTGCTGATTTTATTTAAAAGATAACGAGAATGAAATTAGCAGGGAGATAAAAAATAAGTAGAAAAAAAAAATAAAATCCAAATACATTTTAAACATAATCCTCTCCAGTGGGTCAAATTACTTATCTTTTCCATGTCTGCCATTATGAGAGCAGTTTTCTGTTACACTAGTTTACTAATTGCCAGTCTCCCCACAAAATATTGACAAAACCAACCTAAAAACAACAAACAGTAGAGTACACAGCACTAGTTTCTCAAGGGACACATATGCGTTGATGCATGACTGGAACATGAATAATTCAGAATCTTCCCATCTGAAAACAGTTTTTGCATAACTAAGGTATAAAACCCCCTACATTCATTAAGAAAGATTAATAGCTACAACTGCAAATTCAGGGATTTTTTTATTGTCATTAGACTTGGTGCTTAGAATGTGAGTTTTATATGGGCAAGGATCACAATTATCCCCTGTCCATGCTCTGCATCTTCTAAATAAATCACTCAGTAGCTTCTCTGTAAAATGCATTTTAATGATATTGATTGGTCAGGTGTGCCAAATTAAAAATACCATTTAAAACACCATTAGGGTAAACAGCTAAATAAAAA
Organism: Agelaius tricolor; assembly: GCF_023055355.1. NCBI lineage: Eukaryota > Metazoa > Chordata > Aves > Passeriformes > Icteridae > Agelaius > Agelaius tricolor. The sequence continues at coordinate 29,614,028 of NW_027269270.1, forward strand.
GCCAAAAGGAAGCTTCTGCTAAACCACAGACAGCAAAATGCCTTTTTATGTCATACTCCTGATGAATCTGAGCACATGAGGAGTACACCTACATGGTTCCCAGGACTCAGCCTGGCCCAGAAGAAAACGCTTAGCAGGAGGGAGGAAAGGCAGTGGATCTACAAAATCCACCTTCTCTGCTGCTAGGGAGAGACATCAGTAGATGGGGTGGGTTACCAAGTCCTACAGTGAACTTGGGCTAAGCCAGGGCACTCATGACTGCCACAAAAAATTGAGATAGGGACGGGGAGGGAAGTGAGGGACAGAAAATCCTCTGGGTTTCTGTTTGTGTGGTGTCCTCAGTCCAGTTAACCATGCTGCACGCTGTTCAAGAAGACACCAGCAAAGCCCTGTCTGCTGTACTCTGTCACTTGAGAGTTAGCAAAGGATGATGTCCAACTATTAAACACTTTTTATGGCAGAAAATGTGCTTATGCTTCCAAAGAGCAGCCTCTTCCAAGAAAAACAAAGTACCAAACCATAAATTAAATATCCCATAACACTTCATAAGTGATTCTTCTCTATTAAACAAGGTTAAAGGAGCCTCACTTAAATGATTCTATTGAAATATTTATGATTTGTATTTGTGGACTTTGTTTTTCTCTGCAGAATCCACTAATGATAATAGGGTAATTCAATACATATGCACTACCCAGTACTATCCCATCAGCAAAATATATCAAGCCCAGCTATCAAAAGATCTCTGATGGTTGAGATCCTTAAATTGTATTCTAAAAGTCTAAGGGCTGCCTATGCAACTCCATCAGATTTTTAAGCTTGTAAATGCATTAGAAGAGCAAATGCTGAAAGGTTTGCTCAGGTTCCTCATGCCAGATTGATTATATCAGACATCAAAGTCCATTGCTTGAGTTTTAATTCATAACTACTTCAGAAATGGCACAAACGCTGATCAATAACTTACAGAGGTTCCTTTCTTCAAAGCAGAACATTATTCTGTAAAAGGCAAGAACTTTAGATACTGTAAGTAACTTGTCGGACTTGCTGAAGACATGTCTGGAGAACCAATGATGTCCTTGCACTAATTATGAAATTGAACTACTGCAGAATTCCTTGGAGACACAGAAAATGAGCCAAACACCTCTTCCAGTGCATGAACTGTGAGACCTTCAGAAGCAAATACATATAAAGAGCTGAAATGCATTTGATTGCAAATCTAAACAAAGCATGTGATCAACTCAACAAATGCACTAAGAATGTTTCTTTCTCCCGGTGAAGCTTTGAACCTTCTCCTTTGCAAGGTGAGGTGCTCAGCTCAGACTCTGCCACCCAGCTCAGGAAGGGGCCAAGAAGAGTGAATGGTGAATGCTCAAAGAATAAAACAAGCAGGAAACCAAAGAATTGCTCCAAGGAAGCTTCTCTTCCCATCTCATTTGCTGTTTCATTGCTCTCTTCAGTCCTTTTAGTCCAGGTCTGCACAAGATAAGCCCCATAGGCCAAGTATATCTTGCAGCCACCAGTAAGACTATACTGTATTATGTTATAAATGATATTTCAAGAACACTGAATAATTTATATCAAGTATCACTTGTACTTCCAAATGCTAAGACATCAGAAGGCACTATTCCAGGATTAGAAATAATCACTGCATAAGTTGGAAAGAGCTGTTCCCCTTAGGTAAAATATTAGCTACCAAAAATATAAGTGAGATTTTCCAGTTCCTCCAAATGTTTTCAACTTGCAAAATCAGAACTAGAAAAACTCATGAAGCTCACAGTGCAACCATTCCAATACTGAATTGGTCTTCAGTGACTACATACATATATATATATATATATATATATATATATATATATATATATATATCGATGATGATGACAAAAAGTCAGTATTAGAAAAAACTATGGAAAACTTGGGCTAACAAAATTATTCAATTAAAATACTGCATCTGGGAGACAGAATTCACTATAGAGGGAAACATTCTCATATGGCAGGAGGGGAAATTGGGTGTAATCTTGAATATATAGATTTTTACACAGCATAAACTTAGTACCAAGGTTATAAAATATTTTTCAGTGAGGAGAGCTTTCAGTCCTTGCACACTACATCTCCTAGATCCAATATTTATGCAGGAAAGATGTGTCACATGTTTCTCTTGGTATGGAACTCCACAGCAGGCTTTTGATTTAGCTAAAAAATCTTTTCCTATTTAAAGCAACAAGATGCTTTAAAGGATGGAATTATTAAATTAAATTTTTTAGCATCTTTTTGTTGATATTTCTTTCAGTAGTCATTTTTATTCTAGATCCATGAACAGTTTTTATTGATACACCCAGTTTTGGGGATCAAAAAAGTACAGTACACCCCCCAAAACAGTCTCTAGCTCTACATAAGATCTTAACTTCCAACATTGCCTTAAACAAACTTTTACACTAGAATGGCTGACTGCATAATTACCATTTAATTATCAGATGAAACAGATCAGACAGCTCAGAGGCCCTTTCTTTGATAGCCTTGCTGATTTAATAGCAATGCATCTTTCCCAGCTGCCATGTGATGTGTGAAAGCTGCTGGAGTAGAACTCCACAGTGGTAGCACCTTCAGGTTCTGACACAAACACAGCTTTAATCTATTCATTTATACAGCACTGAGCTTGTTAAAACAGTTTGGTATTTTGAGTTGGTATAAATTTAACTCATGGTGCAATTTTTAAAATTACAATTTCCCCCAGTAGATTGCTTCAAAGCATAGTGGTGAATTTATCAGATTCCTCCTGAACTCCTGCACTAATAAAACAAATATTTAACTGGAAATCATTTTGCTATTTCTTTCTCTTTTCAGAAATCAATGCACATTTAGGGCTGTTATTCAGTGAGCTCAATCATATTTATTACTGGAAGTACCCATGAGGACTATTACCATGCTCTGCTCTGTCTGATAATTACAGTGTTGTTACACATGGAAACCCAGCACATGCCCAAGTCAGGCTGCAGGTCAGAAGCCAACAATGCATAAATATTTGTCATTAATTCATTAATGTATTTCTCAGCTACACAACCATTCCTTCATCTTTGGTTCCTAGTGAAATGTGCTTCAACCAGCACTGGGTTTTCCAAAGATATTTGGTACAAAAACACTCCTCACAAGTTGTTGTTGTTATCCAGCCACTCATGGGCTTCCTCCTGAAATTCTGAGTGCTGACAGAGAATTGACTCAAACTTCACAATTTCATTGACTTCAATCCCTGACTTGATCAATTTCCAAAGCTGCCTGTTAGCACAGGGTGCAAACACAAATCTGAAATCCTGAGTCGCTAATCCCCAGCAAGGATCTTAAAAACAACAAGATCTTAAAAACAAAAAACTTGATGGAAGGCCAGTGCCCTGGCCTATGAGTCCTTAAGGATGAATATGCATAAATATAACTCTGAAAATACTGCAGAAAAATTTCCCTTAAAATGAGAAGATATGGGAAAAAGTCGCAATATTTCTATAACAACTCCTCTTAAACATTTTAAGAAAACATCATGTAATGCAAAACTATCCACTGGGAGAATGTTCAAAGAGGTGATCTGAGATATTAAGAGTCAAAATTCTAAAATAAGTATTCAAATTACTCTTCTTCAATATAACCTTCCCACTGGCATGCAATAGCAAATATGATCCAATTCACAGGCATTCAGTGATAAATAATAAACCAGAAGCATAAAAATACTGCATCACAGTACAGAGTTGGGACCTGAACATGCACTTTTGAGACATGATCAAAACAACAGCAGAGTCAGAGCCAGGGAAAGCACAGAAACAAAGAGGAGCTGGTTAAAATGCCCTTGACACCACACAGCAAGGATATCAATGTTCATCTTATTTAAAGCCAGGTAACAGCCAAAGAACCTGCCCCTGAAGTCAATAGTCATTGTATATATAAATCAAGACCATATACTTTCACCTAAGAATGATAAAAATGTAATAAAAAAGAAAGTTTTCAGTGATCAGAATGGTCTAAAATGTACTGTTTAAGCACTTGAACAAAGCATAACTTGAGATTCAAAACAAGTGGACACTTGAAAAAAAAAAAAAAAACACAGAACCAACAGGTATAGGGGGAAAAAGGAGGAAGAGAAAGGGAATATGCACTTCTTTAAAATGGTATACCTTCTAAAATAGTATCTCATATTACTAAGCATGTAATGTGATTCTAATGGAGTTTTTCTTCTAAAGGCTTTTTATTCAGATTATAAAAAAATTTCCCTAATTTTTAAAGATAAAATTAAAGAGAAGAAGTATCAGAGGGGACAACCATACTACTGGTTAGTATCCCAACAACCCACCATGTCCACCAGCCCTGACTCTGAGCTTGTGTTCATCTTCCTTTAGGAGTCAGTAACACCTCAACAGAAAACTGGAATTTGGGCTGCGTCTGTGTTCTCCTTCTCTCCATCTGGATGAGAGGAGCAGGAGCTACTTGTTTACTCTTTCAGGCGTTGAAGTACAGGCAAGCACAATTTCTGTCTTTCTTAGGACCCTCAATCTCTCTCTTGCCCAGCAAACAGCACTTAGGGTGATGTGCTTTTCCAGAATAAGACTGCTTCTCCCTCTCCAACCTCTCATTTCCAATCCTAAACCTCAATTTCAAAACAATTGCTTTCTCAAGTACTTCTGGAGAACATAATTTAATTTTTTAGGATGACAAGCCATTCAGTTGCTAGGGACTGAAAACCATTCAAACATATTGCTTTGAAGTCTACTACATTCAAGGCTGACCTAAGTCTTGCTAAAGGCAATTAACCATATGAACTACATCAGCAAGACCAGTTCTGTATCATGAAATAGCAAAAATATTGCATCACTACCTCTACAGTGAGCACAGAAGAGAGGAGGTGGCCTAATATTCTTTATCTGTTTGATAAATCATTTATCTTCACAATAAAAAAAAATTAAAATATTTAAAAAGCTAAGAAACTTTGAAGAATGTTTTAATTTGATGGAAAACAATGGAAGTGCATCAAGAATTCATGTCTCCAGGTTCTGTTGCTTTCCTATCCCTTAAAGCTATATTCTCTCTTTCTATAATCCAAAAATAAGAAAGTAAAGAAATTGTCATTTAATTTTTGAGCCAGAAACTTGATAGTTGCTCAAAGCAGCCATCCCTACTATTTTTACTAATCTCCAAATTCAACATGTGCTCTGTGCAGCGTTATGAATCACTTTGTTATTTGCTAAAGAGCTCAGATTTAATCACCATTTCCCACAACAGCAAAGTAACAGGATGTTCTGCATCCCTCCCCAGTGCCTGTGGAAGTGGGCACGGCACTGGAGGCAAACACTGCGTGTGAGCTGCTCCCTGTGACTCAGGACCACAGCTGCTGTGAAATGAAACACAGAGCAGGCCAGCCCTTGCCAAAGGTGGTGAAATGAAAATTTGAGAAGATTTATAACTCTCAATGCCCCAAACTTCCCTGTTTCCAGCTGTCAAAGAGACAAAAGTTGGTGTGGAGTGAGGAGATCAGGGTTAGCACAGCCCTGTATTGCTGCCACTGAAAACAGTGGGACGTGGAGGATTAGGTTTTGTTCTTCCACTTGGAGTTAACCACCACTGGAAATGAACACAGCAAGATTAACAAATGTTTCATGTACAGAAAACTATATTCACATTGGGGATTTCATCATAGCAAACAAAGGCGGAAAACATTCCAGAAGGGTCATCTGAGCCAAGGGGAATGCTTTCTAAAAACCAAATATTCCTTGCAATCATTAATATCGTCAGCAAATTAAATTCTGAACCAACTGAAGAAAGAGGAAAAATCCTACAAAACCACCTCTGAGACAAGGGAGTTTGTCCCTATCTATTGGAATTCTGAACAATCTTGTTTGGAGTTTTTATAATAGATGAAGCTAAAAGGAAGAAATTCAACAAAAGCACATGTAATTGCTTCTAAACCTCCTTCAAGATCCTAAGTACCTTCTTCTGTATTTCTTTACTTTCTATAACTATCTAGCACAGTCATTTTTGCCTAAAAGTGGAGGAATTCTGTACCATGTTCTACTACATCTACACTTAGAAAAATACATTCTTTCTTGAAAATCTCAAAGCTCAAGATCATGGATCTTACAAGGGCTTAGAAGCACAATGTGAATAATCTCAATGAAAACAAAACAAACAACATCAGTAATTTAAAATTCTAATTTCTATTTAAATTCTAATTCTTCATCCTAAATCACAGTTACTAAAATCAAAATCTAAGTGCAAAGTGGTGACAAAAAAGTTAAGTGCCCTACCAGCACCAGAACTGGAAACTGAATTCAGATTTTCCTAAAGCCAGGCACTTTTTTGCATGTCAAATTCTTCCCAGCTATTGACGTCGTCCTATGTCAAAGGATTCCTATTGATTGCAATGAAGATAACAAGCACCAAATATCTCCCAAACAAAACCCCTTTATCAACATCTTCTGCTGACCCAGGGCCTCGACATTTCTTATCTTAATTTCATCAGCATCACAAGACAGAAGCACACAAAGACAAAAATCAATTCTGGTTGAAGTTACAGAAGTGAAATCAAGGCAGACACATTCTGTGAGCAGGGGAGCTATGCAGCATCATTAATGGGATACATTTTATTAATTTCCCTGCACCTAACATAGTGAAATCATTGTATACACACACAAAAAGAGCTGAGAAAACAGATTGTAAATGTTAAGGCCTAAAAGGTGTCTTTGCACTGTGTAGTAACCAATATTTTTTGCAGTTCTATCTGCCAGCAAATGCAAAGCCCAAGCCACTAGGAAAAGGGAAGAACCATTTCCATTCCTTCCTAATTGGACCCCAGAGATTGACAACTTAAACCAAAGATCGAATCTGCTGCTTTTTGGAATGGAACTGCTTTGTAACTGTGAAACTGCCTGTAAGGGACAGGTAGCAGTATCATTTCTTAAACTAACTGCAAAATGTATCACCTGGACAACAGTTAAATAGATTAATCACAAGCAAAGGCAATCAGCTCCTCACGTGACCTCTACTGCTCTTGAATAACCTACTTATATTTTATGAGAAATTAAAACAAACACAGCTAAATACCAGAAGCTCCAGAAAACAATTCTTCCCATTCAAAAGTGTATTTTCTCCAAAGATTTCTGAGTGTTTCAAACACTGACAGTGTAGGACACTCCTGAATAAAACCAGTATTGTAACATTATCTGCCATAAGCATCCTTGCTTCCTGTACCATGCAGCAAGGGAACTGACTGTAGGGCACAAGAGTGCAAGCCTGGTTTTATAACCCTTGTCCCTCAGCAGCCCCAGCTCTCCTGAGAGCTTTTAGTTGGTCTGGAACTGAGAACATGCTTTTAGAAGCACTCCATCCCCCCAAACTAATTTCTTATTGCACAGGACTTAGCAAGACCCATAGCTTGTGCCCTTGCTTTAAACCACAGGATCTGCACACTTATGTTTGTACATTTGTATGAGATTTCCAAACCAATTTGTTCATCCTGCAGCTTCTTTGCAACCCAGTTGTGCAATCTGTTTTCCCACACGTTCTCTACTGTGTAGGGTAGGGTGAGGGAATATCACCTCCCTCTTTGTGAAACAGTTTGCTGCCAGGTTTGATGGGTCTTACCCTGGATGATCCATTTAAGAGTCTGTTTCCACCCGTGTTTAGCACTGGCATCACTGAGTTCCATCCTTTCTTTCCAACTAAGTCTGCTTTCTTCAATTACACGAAAGTCATGGAATCTTCAGGCCCAACTACATTTTTAAGAGTGCCATTGAAAGAAAGGTTGATTGTGCTCACCTCTCTGCAACAGCACAGTAAAACCAGGAATACACAAAGGCAAACCAAGCATCAAAACAACTCCCACCTCTAAAAACACCCAAGACATCTGCCCACATGATGATTAAAAAAAGCCTTTGTCTTCTCCTCATTCTAGGAACACTGAGCTTTGCCAGTGCACATGAGAATAGCAAAGACGCTGGGACTGAAAGCAGCTCTTTCCACTAAATCTGTTTCAAAGATTTGACAACAGGACTTTGTGACACACAGGACACTGAAACCTTCCCAGGATTAACCTGTAGACCCAACAGATGCACTGCTAGCACATCATGTCCAGTTCCTCAGAACTTCTCTGGGTGTCCTCCCTACTTCCCATCCACACCCTCAAGTGCCATACAAGGCTGCAGTAGCTGTAAAGATAAGGCAAGACAGTAATCCTTTAGTAGTTCTTCCTCAAATCAGCTACCTGAGGCTCCTCTCCATGCCAGGCACTGGAATAATAAGTATAAAAGGCTCAGAAAAGAGCACAGCAGCACAGGAAAATGTCCTTTAAACAAGTGATGTGCATTTGCTCATGAAAAATTGATTCCATCAGTAATAAGCACCATCAACCCTAATTTTTAAACAAACTTAACCCAGCATTTGGGGTGTTTTTTTTATGTTGTCTAAGTCATACCACACCTAGCAAAACTTTTCTCCTCTACTACAGAAGTTGGCTTATTATTTTGACTTGGTTTTTTGCAAAAGCAAAACTTAGCAAGGGTTTTTACTGCTTAGGAGAAACCTGCATTGCAGCAGGAAGCCTATGCAGAAAATGTGCAGAGTACCCAGCCAGGGTAACAAATCACCAACTCACTAAACTCCAGTGTGCCTCACAGTCACTGCAGAACAGCATTTATTTCACAGTGAACTCTAAAAACACCAGGGGGAGAGATAAAGGGAACATTCATATGCAGAGAGCTGTTTATTATGGTTCCAAGACAACATGGCAAGACTGACTTCTCCATTCTGTAACAGGGGAACACAAACTTCCAGCCACCTAAAGAACCATGAGGGACACCATTCTGCTTGACAGTGCTCATTTTGGCACACCTTCTTAGCCTTCATAAATTGATTTTTGCTCCTTTTTTCAGCTACAATTGGCAGGGAAGCATCCTCCAACACCACAGCAACCTCCAGGGACATACATGCTGTACTTAATCTGGTCCATTAGACACCCATTTCACTTCCCTGTGTCATGCCCTGAAAAATATTCACAGCTCAGTTGCAAATTACCAGCAGATTCTTACTGAGTAGTAAATGCAGTGACCAATCTGTCTATATATTCTGTGAATAATGTAGCTTACCTAGTTTTAGACTGCCACCTGAGCCAGCCAAACCTCAAATGTCTGTTCAACTCTTGGCAAAATAAAAAAGACGAAAATATTTTGTAACCTCAGGGAATCCAACTGCACTTTTTATACAGCTTTCAAGCCTTACTTTGAACTCTGGACTGCTGAGCTTTGTTACAAAAACCTCCAGCTCAGTTTTTCCCAAGAAGAGGCAAAAGTACATGCAACAAACCTAGCATAGCCCTGCAAAAAATAACATCAAACATGAAAAGTTACACTGAACATCAGGTCAAGAGATGGCAAAATAGGTTCTTCCTTGAGATTCAAGGCCTCACTGATGTGTTCCAGACAACTGTCAATAGTTAAAGCCACCTTACTTGCTGCTTGAAGAAACTTCCAATTTTTTTAAACTGCCATCCTCTGTAAAGATTTCCTCCTTGATCTCAAGAACTTCATGCACTTAGAACTCAAGGCAGGTTATTTCCTAGCATTCTTCTGTCCTTTCCATTTCTCAATAGCACACATTTGGCAGCAGTTTCAAGTTGTAAAAATCCTTTCCAACCTCTACCTGACCAATAAGAATGGTTAGTCAAAGAAAGTGAACAAAGATAAGTTTTTCAGTGCTTACAAGCACTGAAAAACCAATGTTAATAACATTTACCTTTCTCTACCACCTATGAAAGGGAGAAGAAAAAAGAAAAGAAAGCAGAAAAAAAGAATATTCAAGCCCCTCAATACTTCAGGGAGGCCCTGCACAAAGTGAAGCTATTCCACCAACAGCACCACTCTACACACCTGCCCAACCCTCTCCTCTTAGTCTAAATTGTCTCCTAATTATTCCAGTTCATCAGTAACTGGGTTAACTACACCACCAAAATACATCAGGAGAAGCATCACATTCCTCAAAACCCACCAGCCCAAAACACAACATTCAACAGCAGAGTTACCTCGGCACAGGCAACAAAGCCAAACACATCTAAATGCATTCAGCATTACAGCACTAGAAATTCTGTGACTTTGAAATAGTTCTCAGAAGTTAAACCACAACAAACTCTGGAAATTATCCCACAAATCAGCAGGTCTAATATTGAGATGGAGCAGCCAGCAATGCCTTCCTGTACATGCAGAATTCAGATAATGTTGTCACTCTAAAAGACATAGGTTGTACATAAATATGCCAGCTATTATATAGCAAAACACTCCAATTTTTGGCAGAAAAATCAGTTACCTTTTCCTTTATCAAAGCCTGATGCGTGCAGATGGAGAACAAGCTTATGGCAGTAAAATCATTTCCCCAAAGCCACAAAGAAAGCTTGGGCTATGCCCAGGATTAGAACAGTCCCTGGAGCAAATTCTTGGCCCAGCCTCTGTGAACTTAGCAGGATCTGAGTTGCTGCTAATTCACTTTTTCCCCCAGTGTTTAAAAATGCTTGTAAGAGTCAAGACAGATTGCCTTAAGCAAATATTTCCTAACAAAAGTGAGAAATAACTTACTACCAAAGCACCAAGGAAATGCTAAACAGAGTCTGAAAACACCTCTTGTAGTACAAGTTCATCCTAGCATTTGTCATATGCTTTAGGGACTGATGCTTATTTGTTTCAAATTGAAATAAACCCATGGAAGTCAACAAATCTCTGGACTTCAGTTGAAGATCTGTCCCTATAAATTACCTTCAGTGTATTCAGGTGATTCCAAGTCTAAAGATTCCATAAGCCATTAAACATCACTTGCAACATTATCCCTTAAATCACAGCCTTGTTTTCATCCACCAGATGTTTCTCAGCAGGCAAATGTACACACAATAACCCAGTGAGTATCTCTTAGTGGGAGAGTAACAGGAAATTTCACTTTGAGTAGGGTTTGCTCAAGTGGCAGGACCCAAAATACAAAAATTGAATCATTTTCCTGCCCACTTCTCAGTATCAGATAATTGTGGGTTTGGTTTTTTGACACATTCACAGGCAGTAACTACGGGTTTCCCACAATCAGAACTCATGTGGTAAGGGGCACATAACTATGATTTCTACCTCTTTAACTAAAAATCTTAATAATTTAATTTGCTGACTTAGTTTTTCATGGCTAGAGAGGATTGTTAAACAATCTCTCCTTGTTGCAGGCAATTGCACACAGAAACATCAAGTCATGCTAAATGAAAAGGAGACACAGTTTACTATTAGTTTTTAATGTGCCACAAAAATGAGCAGATGAATTGGCTCTTTTGGGTGCTATTAGTTCCACATAGTTAGACATTACAGCCTGATATATGTTAGCTTCAGCAGCGAGTCAGACAATAGTGATGTCTCTCAATTTGGGAGGTTCACAACAATCCTCTGGGCACTCACACAGCCCTGTTTTACACAACAAGCTGAGACTGATGCCTTACATCTGTCTTCCTTGCTCCTGGCAGCACGCTCCAGCACACATGCAAATTGATGCCCATGAAGCAGCTCCAGCACAGGCTGCTGGAGCTGTGGAGCAGCTCTCCCACAGCCCCTGGGCCATGTATTTAGGAAATGATCTGCCGCCAGCCAGGAAGTGATCAATCACCAGCAGTTTTGTCTCTGGCTTCCACGGTCTTGGCCAGGTCTGATGCTGGGTCCTTGGCTCTGCTCTGTGCCTTCCATGGAGCTGTGAGCAGCACTGAACTCAATTCACACTAAATGTGAATTTAACATCAACATTTCAAGTGTACCTTAACCTGTCTATTGTTACCTACCAGAATAGGATTGAATGGAGTTTTCGTTTTTTCCCAACTATGCATCCTAGCTGACACTGCAGACAGCATTTCCATCCTATTAAATCTCCCCCTGAACAATAATAAATCTTTCTTCCAAAATTTTTCTTTTCAGATCCTGGGGAAATACTGTCATTCTTTGGCCATTAAAATGTTTCACTAAAGAATGTGATCTGTGGACGATGCACTTAGATGTGTATTTTCTTCTCTTTGATATATTGCAAAGCTACATTGTACTTAACAGTTCCTTGAAGTAAAACCTTTAATAGCAGAAGATAAACAATCCTCATATCTGATGAGAAAATGCCATTTAGGATTCAGCCAAAGATCCTGCAGTTCTGCAGTAGATGTTACTCATTCTCAGCATCACACCTGGCACAAAAATGGCTCAGAGATCTCTCCAGAAAGGAGAGCTTGTGGTGCAAGTGCCAAAAGCCACTTATCCTGCAACAGTTCCTGGAAGGCAGATGCCTCTTGTCTACCTATTTTTATGGTATCTGTCAGACCATCCCACTTCCTCTGCACTTCTTCTGTCTAGCAAAATACCAGCTGGTTATTTCTGGTCATTCTTCTTTGACTAAGCACTGACTAATTTGCTTCTTTGAACTCTGAAGATAAGCTTCTCTGTCCCTTTCCCTGCAGTATCCAAAGAAAAGAACAGTAATGGAAGTCATACATGAGAGTCAAAAGAGATACACAGGACCTCTTAATGGTTTTTCTGAAGAAGACTGCTTTGCAAATGAAGGTGAGGTCCATTAAAGTTTATCTTGTCTTTCTCAATCTCCAGGCTTCTAGTTTCAGTCTTTCATAAAGGCTGTGATGATGTTTACTTGAACCAAATGAATTTGACCAGGTTGTACACCCGTTTAGCACAATGTATCAAAGTTTTCCCAGCTTTAGATTGACCAAACTGGATTTTTCACACAGTATTTCCTATGTCTCCTCTCACAAAGTGTCATGGCATGAGACCTACAGGAGTACCCATGTAGGAGGACACCAGGTTTATGCTCTTGCTGGTGGCATTTTCAGAAACCAAAGTGTCCTTCAGCCCAGACTGGGTTGTTCACCTCACCAGGGGTGGTGCCACCCATCCACACAACCTCATTCCCTGTTATTTCCTCTGCTCCCACTCTGTGAATCCCCCCAGCTCCCAGAGGCTCCAGTTCTCACCAGGCTTCACTACCATGGCTTCACATCCAGCTCCAAGGGATGGAGCTGCTGGAGCTCAAGGGCAGGGTAAAGACACATATTATTTAGGAGATTATTTTACTAAGTCCTCCCACATTGCAGTTTTCATAAAATGAGTCATTTACAAATAATATTCTGTTCTGAGAAAGTATTAAAATCTAACGAATTTCTACTTTCAATGAAAGGAACTCAAACGTTGTTACTGAAAAATCACAGAAAATAAGGGCGAAAAAGGGAACATCAAGCACTATCAACCTCCACAGTAAAGCAAAAGCTATAAAAAAATAACTGAAGTACCAGTTTTAATTTTGTTGCGTATTAAGTTAAAAAACATGAACATTTTAAAATTTCTGGCAGAAGAAACCTAAGAAGAAAGCTGTGCACTGATTTTCATTACTTTCACTACCATGACCACAAAGTTGGAATCCGGTAGTGCTTTAAAAGCTCACAAAATTCAAACAATAAAGTGAAACTGCACAACGAATATTAAACATACATTTTCTGTCATTAATATTGATTTTCAGCTCCAGATACGAAGAATTACAAGCTCACCTTTGCCAATAAGCAAAGAAGTGCATTTTTAAATTGGGACAGCAGAGAAAATATGAAATTGTCTATGAGAACCAAATTCTATTGGTACATCAGGCATTCATACAGAAATCTGTTAATACATTCGTGCCTTTGCACAAGCCTGCAGCAGCTGAAGCACTACTTTGTGGAAGTGATTCTACAGCAATTTATTGAAAATACATTTGACTTTTCAGCCTGCAGGGATGGTCCTTCATAGGGCAGATGTACACCCACTTGTGTGATGCAGCAAATACAGCAAAAGCAACAAATGAGACTTTTGCTCGAGGATCATTTATTTTCAATTTTATACATAAAATTCAAGCAGTTTTTTTATGGATAACAGTTAACACCAATCACATGCAATAAACTTAATATTACTTTTTTTTCCTCTAACTACTTCCATCTGCTTTTAGTCAAGACACACACTCACTACAAGCTAGGGATGGCTGTAGGGAACATCATTCCCACACCACCCAGTTAGCACCAAGCGGTCTGCACAAAACCCTCCCCAGTCAGTGTTAAATTCTTTTCCCATAAGAAAAATTAACCCTCTCCCTACACCTGTCTGTAATGGCACAGTGGAATTTTCTCAGGGCTAGGAGTAGGACCCATGATATCCATACAATTACTTAATAATAATTACACGTGGTTATTTATACTTATTTTTATATTGCACCTTGCTACACAACTGTATTCTCCTCGTTGGAACCTCTGAACCATCAAACACAGAGTTGTCTTTGACAGAATCGAATGGCAAAACAGAAGACCAAATTTCAAGTGTCTATAACCTCCTGCTATAATTTAAATATAACATATATTACCTATGTTACATAACATAGATGTCAATTCATTTGAAAGATGTTACCATTCTTACTGGTCTAAATGCTGCACAGACTCATTCCAATCTTCACCACACAAAATAAATCCCAACAAAACCTTGGAAAGGAAAAATAAAACAACAAGGGAAGGAACTGTGATTGTGATTATTACACCAAGCAGCCTAAACAATGTACTTGCACGTTTCTCACTCTCCATGAAGTTGTGTTACAGTGTTGGTTTTCCCTCATCATCAGCACCCTATTTTAATTCCAAAATTCTTTGGGATGATCTTTTCTCATGAGAAAAAAATAATAACTTAAGCAATTATTAAATTGCAATTTTCTAATGCAAAAATACAACAGACTAGCATGTTTTAAAGGTTAGCATTTAAACACAAATTCAGCTGTTTTAACAAACTTCTACCACAGCAATAATTTTTTAATTGTTTGCTGTTCAAATACATTATATCATTATCTAGCCTGTTCTAGATTTCACAGACTTCTACCATCATTTTCCTGCCAGCTAAGGAAAAGATTTCATGAAGTGTGAAGCACTGCAGATTTTAGACCCACACTTCTGCTCAACAGCTATCAGTCTTGAACTTGACATCCATATGTTATTTTCTCCTCCCAAGAAAGTCACTTAGAGCTTTGTGTGCCTGGGGAAAAAAAAAAACTAGACAGGCCCGTACTGGCCTCTCATTTCATTTTCAGTGAATGAAAATTGCATTTTGTTGTTACTAAGTACAGATTGACCTATACAAAAGGCTTCTTCTGCCAGTGCTGCACAGGCAATGGATTTTTTTGTCCTTTAGCTTTTATGTGTAAGATGGTTGGGATTTTTTGTCCTTTAGTTTTTATGTGTAACATGGTTGGGATTTTTTGTCCTTTAGCTTTTATGTGTAACATGGTTAGGATTTTTTGTCCTTTAGCTTTTATGTGTAACATGGTTAGGATTTTTTGTCCTTTAGCTTTTATGTGTAACATGGTTGGGATTTTTTTGTCCTTTAGCTTTTATGTGTAACATGGTTAGGTCCAAACTCCATTTTCACCTGTAGTGGTGCAGCTGTAACGAGGATGACAGGGAAGCACAAGAGTCACCAATATCAGGACCCTTCCTTGGGAATTTGAGTTCCACATTTCATTAAGGCTTCTGTGAGGCTACAGCCCTGAAGCATCTGTCTTTTTGTGACTGATGTAATTAAACACCCTGAGAAAGAGGCAAAGTGAGGGATCTGTACACTACCATGGAGGAGCTTTAGTCTCTGTTTAGTCTTCACTTGGTTTTAAGTGCTTGCATGGAATTGTGACTTGAAATGTAAGTTTCTGAATAAATGCAATGTGCTCTACTCAAGAAAATAAAAATCTAAAAAAAACCCTTCTCTCTGGTCTTTAGGAGTGAGAAATGCAATGTTCCTGGAAGAGAAATGCATAATTCCTGGAAGAGAAAACACAAAGACCAAGACTTTTCACATTTTCTGTGATCCTGGAGAGCTCTGTTTAGGTTCCCAGATGAGACACTCTAACCTCAGCCTGAGTGCTGAATGCCCATCATTTGTCTGAAATTAATGACCTTTAAAGAATTAAATATCCAAACTAAAGAGCCTCACAACCATGTACCTTCCCCTACATTTTTCTTTAGTAGTGTTATTATGATTCACAGCTGTGCCCAGGGTGTACTGAGTATTGTGCAAACATCAGGGAAAGCACACATATATTTAATTTTTCAAGCATGAATAGGAATGGCCCAGAGAGAAAATGATATATTCATCAATAAATTAATCAGTTGTCTGAGATGAAGAGTGACAGATTGCATCAGTACATCCACATGTGAGCATCCAGAGGACAACTGTTTCAATTGCTCAATGTTTGTCCCATGTAATTTGATTTGCATGCACCTGAGTAGAGGAAAACCAGTGGTCATGTCCTATAGCTAACTCATGTGAGACTTTATGACTCAGTGTAGTCATTCCAGTGAAAAAAGTGGGCCTGGATACACAATTTCTACATTCGTTGGCATTTATAACTGTTAGAATCTGAATTAGCATAAAGCATTAATCTGAAAGCAAAACCTACCCTGAAATTTGTAAGCATTTGCACCATATATTTCAAACAAAATGCCTCCCAGTATGTGGGAGCTCACTATGATAAATCATTTTTCAGCGATTCGTTCTGAAACACAAATAATTTTTTATATAAAATCAGAGTCTGCATTTACATTTGGTATCTTATCCATGGGCTAATGGATAAGCCAATCCTGTAAAATACTCCCACTCACAGAATTCTACCTGCTGAGTTTCCACCTGAGATGTGATACAGACAAATGGAATTCACCTTCTCAGAACACCAGCACCTCTTCCTGCACCAGACTAAACACCTACCAGGATGTGGCTTTTTGCTGCACCTGGTTATGTCTGTGCTGCTGAACCTTACCTGTGGCTGTGGTGAGCTGAAGGGGGGATCTCCAGAGCAGCCCTGGGACAGATGTGAGCAGCCACTCCATGTCCCAGCACTCTGCAAACAGCCCCTGCCTCTCCAGGGGCTGGTCAGACCTGCCCTGGCCACAGCCCTTCACAAAGATCACATTTACAAACCCAGAAATTCTGAACCTTCTCTCAGTCTCTGACCACAAAGAAAGCCTTCACTGCAGAGTTTGGTCTATGCATTGTTTTGAGGCAGTGCTAGGACTCCTCCATTCACGGTGAAACAATTTTGGCTGATCAGATCAGGAAGATGAATGAGCACGCTGCTTTCTGTGAATCACAAGTCTACACTGGACAAAAAACAGCAGACAGAACAAGCTTGTTTTCTGCTTTGACAATATTATCAGAGATTAGCTGCCTGAGCAGAAAATGAACTGCAACAGCAGAAGCTATATTTGTATATTTTTCAAAATTATGCTTTAGCAACATAAATGTCAGGAAACTAAGAATAATGGGTTTCAAAACACCAGAGTTCTATTCCACCTGCTCTCCATTATGATTCTTAAACTAGGCTCAGTATGAACCCACAATACTGCAGCTACAGAAAGAAATAATGGTTGTTATTATGAAATGAGTGCAGCCTTATACTACACAGATATACACTGCAAAAAAAAAAAGTTATTATTCTGTTATCATTCTTTTCTCTGTTATCATTCTTTCCTTACATTACTGTAATCCAGAAATAATTATATGAGAACTATTATTCTGACACTTACTTGGGGTGCTAAGGAATAATTTAATGTTCATTTTAATAATTTTTATCATGCTCAGACTCTGTTTATTGCTGTATATTTATAACAAAGTAAATCCACTCTTGATGAGAATTCTACAAGCATGCATATTTCAGACAGCCCTGAAATGAAGAGCAAAATGAATTTATTGACCAGGCATTGATTAGCACTTGATCATGAAAGTATTGCACAAAACAACAGTGCCAGAATATTTTGAGAGCACCAAATTTTCAGCTACTAAAGATGATATATGGGGCTCCACTGACTTCAAGGATCTCACACATTTAAGTCTGCAGAGATTTTACTGAAGCCTGGTGCAATTTCATGCTGGAGAGCAACATCTGCAACAACTCTCAGAGCCCTGAGACCACAGTGGTTACCACAGAGTGCAGGAGCAGCATCAGAGAAAGCAGCTGGAACTTCCAAATGGTCTTTTACATGTATTTCTGCAGTAAAATTAAGTTTATTAAGTGCTTGACAGCAAGAGATCTGTTCTTTCAGCTAAGTGGAAAAGCTGATTTCATGGTCTAAGTCCTTCTTGTCAATATTAGTGAACAAAAGGTGACAACTTCATTTTCCCCCAAGCAATGATTCTGCTCCATACCCAGCCTAGCCTAGTTCAGCTTTCTCTGAAAGGGTGGCCAGGCACTGGAAAAGGCCACACAGGGAAGGGGTCGAATCATCACCTCTGGAAGTTTTCAAAGAATGTGTGAATGTGGCACTTAGGGACACTGTCTAGTCATGAACGTGGCAGAGCTGGGTTAACAGTTGGACTCGATGATCTTAGAGGTCTTTTCCAACCTTAAAATTCTGTGATTTATGATCTCAAGCCTCACTTGCCATAAACATTACCTAATAAGGAAACTGCTTTATGTATTCAGATCATCATGAGATTTTTCAGTCTCCTTCAAAATTACCATGTGAAAGATCAGAGTTCAGCTAGGGCAGCATCATAATCCCATCAAAAGAAAACACTCCATACCAGTCAAGACAAACCATTCCAACTTACTCTAATGCTGGAAAAATCCAGTGCTGGAGGCAACCAGACCAGTCTTGACAGGAAGGGTGGGGAGTGGACCATAAAAAAGAAAGAAGTCTGCTTACAAACACTTGGTTGGAAAAGGAAGCTCCTGAACCTCTTCCTTACTCTCCACGTGGACATCACTCCCCTTAGCATTTTTCCTACAGTTATCAAATAACATCAGTTCCCTGGCCTAATATCTTGACTATATCATGTGGGACACGCTTGCAAGAAAGCATTTTGAAGCCTTTAAGGGGACAAAACAGGAATTTAAATGAGGAATTTCTAGGGGATTCAGGAAGAGCAGTGAGAATAGTCAGAGTAGCCCAACAACTACCAGAACAGGTCCCTGTTTTTCACTGAAATGGAACATCAGGGCTGTATTTCCAACACTTCACCATTACAGACAGGAGGGAAAATGGAAAGAGGACGCTTTAAATAGCAGTTGTTTGCAGATAATTGTCAGTGTCAGATACCCCAAAGTGACAACTAGACATTTCTATCAAACAGGCAGCAAACTCTGGTGACCTGGCATCTCTCCCAACTCATGGATTGGCTGGAGGAACCTGCTAAAAGGACAGCACTGAGGAAGAGAGCAGCCAGTGCAAGGCAGTAAAATGAACAGAACTTCATGAAATTGCATGGGGACAGCAAAGTGATCCCAGAAGTCACTGTATTTTCCTCAAAGATTGAAAATTTTTAATAGTAAAGACATGAAAAGCCCTGGCAAGGCTTTTGTGGCATGTAAGTTAACTGCCAACTACCTAATAAGAGATTCCATACAGAGATTTAACATGTATCCGTGTGCTGATTCCTCTCTTATTCTTCATAAATTTAGTCTCAGCAAACCATGGGGACAGATACATTCCAAAAACATATTAGTTACTGATTTCAGTAGTTCAGTGCCTATCCCCTCCAGCTGAATATGCAGCCACAGGATATCCAGACAGGGACTACATTCTTTGCTGTTTGTTTCTCTAAACACTACCAGACTGCCAAAAAACAAGGGGAAAAAAAAAGAATTCAGCCTAAACAACCTTAAAAAATGTTTTTAAGGATCCTTTTAAAAGACACAGTTTTAGTTATCTATATTACACTTAATTCTTGCAACCCTGACAAATGAAAATGAAGAATAAAATTAAGCCATATCACAATATTCTGTAAAACTACAGTGTTAATAGGTAACAAGGTTATTCTGTAACTTAGTATTTACCTTTATGTTGCTTCAGTAGCAAAGACAGACCACTGTATTTCCATGAAGCAGAACAAAATGGAAACTTGTTTCACTCTCTTGTTAACATTCAAATTCTTTACAGTGTCAGATTCTGCCTTTAAGTGTCCCTCCTCTTTTTTTCTTATTTCTGAACCAAGTTATTGTACCTGTGTTTCCATATAAATTGCTCTGAGTAATATATGTTGAGTTTCCAGAGACCATTTGGTCAGATTTTAATCACCTCTCCTGGGAGCTGACACCAACTTCCAGCAGCAGGTCATACAATGCAGATTAGAATAACAAAAGACATGCTGCTGTGATTCCAAAATAAAAAAAAAATAGGGGAAAAACAATACAAGTCTGTCTTTATCAAGCTTAAGAATGATGTTTTGGGACTTCTTTGATGTCTCCTAGACAGAGCCTTCCTTTTGCTTGTATTAAAGCACAAATTCAATCGCTTCTGATTTTTCCCTCTCTAAAACAGAGAATGTGCCGCTGAAAAGATTTTGTTCCACATTCCATGTTTCTTTTTCTCTTTCATGTGTTACTTAATAGCCCAAGATACAAAGCTTGTATTTTGCAAATTTGCATTGAACTAAAATTTGTATTTACACAATGATGCATTTTTTCCTGTTTTGAAATAAAAGAAATAGATTTTAATTTTTCCCATATAAAAGTGATTTGGGTTTAGTTTGGATTTTTTTTTTCCCATTCAAATTCTTTGTTTAAAAGGTAAACTAGAAAAATGTCATGGAACTTATAGAAAAACAGTGTTCTAAAAAGAAAATGGAATTTCTCTTTCAGATTAGCATTGTCTTAGGTTATCTGTCAGTATATACAGATAAATTATATATTTCTCCCTTACAATTCACTATTCTTTATTATAACATTCCCACTAAAAATCCCAAACAGATTAAGATTTGTCATATTGGACCTCTTTGGTAAAAAGCAACCCACTGCATAATGATTTTTACACTATTCTCCAAAATGAACAGTTCCACATGTATAAATGCTAGCAGGAATCAACATCTCCTGTTTCTTTCTCTGACCTTCAACAATCCTATACTCTGCAGAAAAAAACCCAACAGTTTTACTAATTTATAAGCACCATGCAGACAAAGGCAGTCTAGAGAAAAACCTTTTTAGCAGTTGCAAAGGAAAAAAAAAACATGAGAAAGCTTCCACACAGAAAGAAATTCTGAGAGACCAAAGAAAAGCAAAAAGGAAGAGGTGTGAAATTTAAAATATTCCCAATACTCACTGAAAGCAGCCACTGCAAGAGCCAGTGTGACAATAATGGAGACCCAGGAAACCCACAATGCCTTCTTTCTGTAGCTTTGAGCTTCATGAGGTTTTAGCCTTGTACTGCTTTCTAGTAAACCTGATAAGCAATAAGCAAAGAAGGTATGAACAATGCATCGCTCCTTTCAAATACACAGCTGTGTTAGTTCAGCCCTAGAAGACACATTTACATTCTATATTACACACAGAAGCAATACAGAATCAAATCCTGCTCACGTTATTAAGGTGAAGTGAATGAGGCCACCAGAAACATGTGAGTAAGCAAGAAGAGCACACACAAGCTGTTTTGACTCCACACATCAATCCCTTAAAAAGAGCACTGCATTCCAGTCATGGAAATTCACAAATCAATATGGTTTCCAGCCGTACCTCTCCACAAGAAATGGCTCAGTCCTGTACTCCCTCAGATCAAAATTTGTTTCAGAACTTGAGGATCCTGGGGCTAATTAACATAGGAGAAAAACTCCTGCTCAGCAGTGCCAGTGGAATCACCTCCCAAAGCACAGGGATACACTGCTCATATTGATCATCAAAGCACAAGTGGGCATGCCCCAGAATCAAAGCTGGCACAGCTGGAAAAGCCCCTTGAAGCACCTCGTCCTTCATTTGGGGTAAGAACACATTCCCATCTAGAACTAATTGAAGAACCAGCTCTGTCCTTGCTGCAAACGGTGCAGAAGGCTGTTGAGCACAAAGGAATGCTATTGCTTTTTCTCTTTTTTGATGCTTTCAGTCTGTGGAAGTCTTTTGTCCACAGATCTTACATCACAGAGAATGCAGGTTAAACATAAATTAACATTCTTTGGTTTTTATTCTCTCAGTCTGAGTCTAAAGCCACTTCTAAAATGCATTCAGAATTTTACATATTTCCATTCTGTATATCCCATTCTGATTAGTTTATGCTTAATATATTCATCTAATTTGAAACATACATTCTCTGTCACCATTATGTTTCAGCTCAAATCTGCTTAACTGGAGAGAAAACCTGATGGCTTTAAATTTCTTAATGAGTTACTCCAGAAGATGTGGGTGGCTCCTCTCAGATGATGAGCACTTTTCAGAGGGATTTGCCTGCACTGAATGCATTGAACTGAGACACTGGTTTAACAGCACAACTTTCAGTAGCTGCTCTAAGGTCTCAGACAAAGGGTGGAGAAGAGAGGCTGTGTCAGACCCAGCACCAGATTAAAACAGAAGAGTTGAAGCTGTTACTGTCCTCACCTTCCCCAGTTTTCTCTCTGGTGGCTATTGCCACTTTCAAGGCAGGGACATCTGATCTGGTTCTCAGGGTACTCCTGAATCCACACCATGTTTAACCAACTTTATTAACCTTCACAGATATTAATTTCAACTGATTGTAATATACTGGCTGAAAACAGCAATGGTTTTGGAATCAATTCAGAACTGAATCAGACATCTCTGCCTTGGGGGCAGCATTATGTCAGCAGAGGGGCAGGCATCCAGGGGTGGTCAAATTTGAGCCATCAGATTTTATTCTGCCACTTGGAATCTGTTAAAATTACTGGTTGTAATCCCAGCATAATTGGTGGGATACACACTGTCTTGGAAAAATTCTTTATGCCTTTTACACCCCAGTTACAATAAAGCACAGAGAGTTTCTTTATGGGAGTTCAGAAAGCCACCCTGAAAATTTCATGCTTGTATTGTATTTTTAGAAAATTTAAAATATTATCACACTTTGTGCTACACACTCCCCCCTTTATGAATAGAAAAGAATCTACAAACTTGCATGGACCAGGCCCTATACTGGAATTATGTCTATTTCTTAATACATGCATTCTTTGTTAATACACAAAAACTGATAGATGACAACTCCAAAAGCTTTGAGTCCTTTACTGATAGTGTTGCACAGCTATTTCTCACATGCCTGCTTTCATTTGGGTGAATTTTTTTTCCCCCACAAATGTTTGGCCTATCTTCTGCTACTATATATAACGATGTACAGTTTAATTGCTGTCTGCTATGAGGTAATTCAGCAACACATCTTGAAACATAGGAGGGATTTCTACTAATCTAACCATAGAGAAAATACATCTTTCACATTGTGTGTGTTCACCCCTCCTGTCCCCTCCTCAAACCAAGGATTTCAAATTATGGTCCAAATCTTTTTGGAACGTAAAGCAAAGGTTTTCTCAGCCAATTTTGGCTCTCAATATTTCAAACCTCAAATAAACACAGATCAGAATGACAGATATCCTCACCTGTTTCTTTCTTTTAAGACATTTTTTTAATTCATGGCTACAGCTCATATTACCTGGGAAGTCCAACATACATAGTTGATACTAACAAATCAAACAATACCCTAATTAAACTGAGGGATGAATAACAAGCCCCAGAGCTAGTGCAGCACTCCTGATTACTATTCACATGTCAAGCACGTGTCCAGTATGACAGAGACTGCAGTCTTTATAAAACTCCACCACTTCGGCCGTGTGTGTGTGTGTGTGTTTCTCTGTCTCTCAAAATGGCTGGCATATTCTGGCTGTCAGCGATGTGATCCCTTCCTTCCTGAAATAATTCAAATATATTTTCTGTCTTTAAAATTTTCACCCCCAAGAAAGATCATACAATTCTTAGGAGTGTCCTGAGGCCAGCACAAAAAGATACAAACTCATTCACATGACTACCAAGCCCATAGAATAAAAATTATTTAGAGGCAACAACAGCTCATTAATTTACACACAAGAACAAAAATCACAAGGTAAACTTCCATATTTCTTCACTGACCATAAGAAAGCAAGCATCCACAGGAGGATGGAAGTTAATCTTTCAGTATGACCTGCACTGCTACAAAAATAAAAAGCTACCATCTACAAATGAAATTCCTCCACCCTGAAATTAACATACTGAGTAATTTTATTGCCAATAATTTATTTAACACATGGATGTCCTTGAGGTATAGAAAAGACGAGGAACTGATTAAATTCACTGGATTTTTAATTTCTCTTTCAGCATCTTCACATATTAACAGATTTTCTTCCCATAAAAAAATCAGAAGGAGAAAAAAACCTGCCCAACAGTTGCAGAACACAAGCTTGGCATATTTGTGAAGTGATTCTAGGATATTCTTTACCATATGCTGACTTACCAGAAGTACTTTTCTATTTGGCTAAGGGATCATTTTAAAATGTCACATTAGAAATTGTGGAAGAGATAAGGCTAATAAAAAACCTGTTCACCTAAGGATGTTAATTTAAGCGTCCCATCCACAAAATTATCACCGATTTTGGATCTGGCTCTTAAAGAGCAAATATCTAGTTCCAAAATTTAGGGTTAGTATTTATTTTTAGCAAACATGGAAGCATCATGTCTATAACTGGATCTGGTATGATTCATTGGAAAAGATTGTAGGAAAAAGTACAATCTAAAAGGACAGACTGCTACCATTTTCAACAGGGACAACCTGCAAAAAGCATACCAGATTTCCCTCTGCAATGAAATTATCCTGGTACACATGGAACCAGTAACTACAGGAAAGGCTAAAAGAAAGGTACTGCAAGGGCCATAGAAAGAGCATGGAGGCAAGGAAGAAAACTAAATCAGCAGCTTTAGCTTCCTCTCCCTCATAGAAGGAGATAGGTTAGGTACAACAGACACTATCATTATGGAATTACCCTTAATGCCAAAAGGGACAGCCTTCACCTTTGACTCTGTCATACTGGGCACTAATTAAAATTTTCTGTAACCAAACTTATGTGTTGGAACCATAATCAAAATTCCTCACTCATGTAAAAGAGAGCTCAGATTGCCCTCAGGCAGGCACAAAGCCTGTCCTTAGCCACTGCCAGTGACAGTGAGGGTACCCCTTGAGTAAGGGCTGTCCCCAGCCCCAGCATGACTGGAAGCTGTCAGGAAGGTGGTGAATGCTCTTCCCCCTCACTCCTCTACTTCGTGTCTGCGATCTGTGAGCAGGCACGGGCTTCAGGAAGCTGGGCATGGAACAGGACATAGAGGGGTTACGTGTAAAGGGGCTGGGGATGAACACTGAGAACACAAAAGGGACTCCTGGATGCTGAAAGCAAAACGGAAAAGGAAGAAAAGGCAACAGAGAGACAGGCTAAGGGAAGCCAATAGATGAATTTAAAAGATGGAGACAAATTGTGAGGAAGAGGAGCCTGGAGGCGTTGTGGAGGACAGGGCAGTGGGGAGGGTTAAAATGGCAGCTGCCTTTGTGGGCGGCAGGTGAGTGAGCCCTGAACAGATGTCCGAAATGGATGTGCTTCGCACTAAAGCGTTACGCGGTTTGGCAGCTTCCAAACACCTGGTCAGGTATTTCCGCAAATAACAAAAAACGAGTTGTGTGGAAGTGCAGAGCTCGGTGGGGGAAGGGAGACAAGTGCCCCGACTTTAACCCGCAGCCTGGCTGGGGCGGCCCCCCAGAAACGCCGCGCTGTGCCCCTGCTCGGGCGGGGGGCGGCTGCGACCACCCCAAGGGCTTGGGCACCTCAGCGGCCTCCGAGGAGAGCCCCGAGAGCGCCGGGAGCGCCGCCGCCACCGCGCCCCTGGGCCGGGCGCTGCCTGCGGAGCCGTGTGCCGCCCGCAGCCGCTCCGCCGCCAGGCAGGCAAGTTCCCTGGCGAGCTGCGAACAGCCACGAATAGAGTTTATAAAAATACTTCAAAGCTGTCGCGGAGCGCTCGCACGGGAGCTAAAACGGGGCAGAGCTTGGAGGGTGGCGCGGGGGGGAGGTTAAGCGGCTGCCAGCGGCGGGATGAGGGGTGGGCGAGCTGGGCTGGAGGGGGGAGTTCGGGGGGCAAGAACCGGTGTGCGGCTGAAGGGCTGAAGGGGAGGGGACGGGCAGGGCGGCTGCGGCGGCATGGGCAGGGTACGGGTCCAGGAGAGCGAGCCAGAGGATGCTGCGGAGAGGGTGTCGGAGGAGCCGTCGGGGTGGGTATCAGGCGCCTCAGGACTCAGGGGAGGTGGTGGGGCTCGCCACAGCGCAGGGCAGCGTGCAGGAAGGCGGGGGACGGACGGACGGACGAGCGCTCACCTCTGTCCTCCAGCCCCTCGCTGAACTGCCCGCTCTCCCCGATCCGCAGCTGCTCCTGCTGCTGCTCCCGGGGGGCACCGGGCGGGTTGGCCCCGGGGGGCTGCACGATGGCGGGGTCCGGAGTGGTGTCCAGGGGGGCAGCGGGCGGCTCCATCTCTTGCGGGGCGGCGGGAAGAGGCCGGCGGCTGTGGCGGGGAAGCGAGGAGCGAGCGGAGCATCCAGCCCGGGTGCGAGCCCGGGGAGAGGAGGAGACTCCGGCTCAGAGCATCAGGGAGACGAGGACGGGCAGCGAACAAACTCCGGGTGCTCCGCGCCAGCCGCTGCCCGCGGCCGCCTCATCACTGCCCGCGGCGAGAGGCGCAGGTGGAGCGCGGTGCCGCCTCCCGGCGCTGCCCGTCCCCTCCCCGCCCCGCCGAGCTCAGCGAGCGGGAGCCTCCTCAGCCTCCCCTCGCCATGGCGGGCTCTGCCTCCTCCTCCTCCTCCTCCTCCTCCTCTCCTCCTCCTCTCCTCCTCCTCCTCCCGCAGCCGAGCCTCGGGGGGAAGCGCTGTCCAGGGGCTGTCGGAGCCGGAGCGCTCCCGCCGCTGCCGAGGGCTGCGGGTGCCGGCCCTGTCCGCCTCGCCTCCCCTCACACAGGTAAAGACACAGCTCTCCTTGGCTGGGGATGTGCTCGTTGCCCCCGCCTTTGGCCTTTTTCGGGATCGGAGCAGAATCGCCTCACACAGGCGCCTCTCAGAGCCCGCAGCGCTGTCGGTCTGTCACAGAGTTGCCCTAAAACTGCCCTCGAACGTGCAGCGATCTCATGTTGAAGCATGGGGTTACACTCGCTGGCCTCCTCAGATTGCTCACCTGCCTTTACTAAGGCTGCAGAACAACATAGGGGAAAAAAACAAAAATCTCAGGGGCACAGAAATGCTTTTTAAAAGATGTAAAATTTTACAGATAAATCTGTGCCAGGGCTGCTCGCTCTTCTGTGCTGGTTTCTAATGGCTAGATGGAGAGGTACAAACAAACAAAGCATTCTTTGTGAGGGCACAGTCTCCCAACTGCATGCTTACTAGCATGTAGATATATTTTGAAGCTGCAGCATGTTTTTGACTTGAAAAATTTGTCTAGGAAAATATCAAAGGACATTTAAACATTGCAGCCCTGGTCCTTTGGTGATACATAAGTATAAAATCCCGATTAAAGTTGTATGAAGATCAAGTTGCCTTTCTCCTTGGACAAATTAGTGAATTTGGGGAGTATAGAAAGGCCAGCAGGAAATTAATATTTATGCCAACATAGAGACATGATTTTATAAACTGTCAGAATCTTGCTGATGTCAGCCTTACAAAAAAGTTTCATAGCAGTTTAGTAACACCTCTCTAAAAATGGTCTGTGCAACATTGTTAATGTCTTAATTTTAAGAAATGGCTCGATTTTAAGAAATGCCTCTTAAAACAGTATACTAATCTTTAAAATCTTTTCATTGGAATTTTTAAATCATTAATTATTTGAAAAAGTATAAGTAAAATATAAGTAAATGTAAGTAACATAAAATGCTCATTTAGAAACTGATTGGCATTTTGGCTGTCTTATGGAATGGAGATGGCTGTTGTAATGTGAGGGATTGGTGTTTTTAATCTTATGATTTATTTCTGTATAGTATACCATACCTACTGTATGAAATATTTTTGAAGTCTTCATGACTCTCACCCAAATTTCACCTTCACCCCTAGCTATCCTACCCTGCTTTGTGATCCCAGAGCTCTTGCTCTTCTAGCTGGATCAGCATTAATATCAATATAAGCAATGCCAAAATTACTTGCTTTTTCCTCATGAAATGGATAGTAAATTACAACATGCCTCTTTGATGCTAATGTCAAAAGAGTTTTTTTCTCATGTGCATAAGTTAACACAAATGAGTTCTTTTGAGGGAACTGTTATTTTTGAGGTTTGGACTGAGTTGGGAGGAGTTGAAAATTAGTAATTGCATTAAAAAATGGATTTTTTTTTTCTTTAAGGGCTCTGTATTAAGCTCTAGTTACCTAGAACCTGCAAGATGCTACAGCAGATGGATGTGTGCATGTGAGAGGTAAATGAAAAGTAGAAAAGCCTTGCCTTTTGTTGCTTACTATAAAAATAGATTGTGATGTGTTTCTTTCACTTAAAGTGTGTCTGTAAAGTGAGAATCCTTAAATGAGTGGAACCAGTTTTGTAACCTGGTCAGAGAGAAGGAATGGGCACCAACCACTCTTGGAGACCTCACAGGGACACAGAAACCTCTGGTGGCACCATCCCGTGCAGAGCACAGCCAGGACAAACCATGAAGGGTCCCTTGAAATTGCTGCAACAGATACAATGCTCCCTAATGCAGTTATTGCCAGATCCCTCCTCTTTTATGGAGATAAATCCATATCTGATGCATTCCAGTAAGAACTTCCTTATTCCTTGATAAATGAGAAACTGACCAGTGACTCTCCTTGAACACCACCTCCTTTCTCTTAGTCTCTCAGAGCTATTTTGGTATTCATAGAACTTCCAGAAATCAAACCAAGAGGAAAGTGCCTGGAGATTCCTAATTCCATTTCTTTAAAAGGAGGTCACAGGGGTAGGTTTTCAAATGATTTAGAGAAAAATAGGAACTAGGAACACCAAAGCACAAGTTTTAAACTTTAATGGGTTTCTTTCTCTTTTTTTCAGTTGCCCTCAATTGCTGTTCTTACATAAAACTGTGTCTGGCAGGGACTGGAGCTATCTCTAATTGTATAATTGCTATAGTGTTCAGGCTATACCAAAGAATATGATGCCTGCAAAGAGTATTGTAGTTTATTTTAAATGACTCTCTTCAGTGCTTTCAAACACAGCATGAGAAGGGTCATACACTGCATTTAGCAAATACAAATTCAAAACATTAGGCAGATCCACAATGAAGGGCCTTTCAGAACACTCCATTGTCTATACAAACTGGCTACTAAGAAGCAGAAAGAGTGTCATATCATAGCTGCTGGAAGCTGCTTTCCAGAATTGCCTCTTATTTCTCATGGCATTCACACAAAGTGTATTCAATTGGATAAAGATGTAGGGCTAGATTTTTAAAGTCATGGATCCTGTTTTCCAGCCCTGTTGGACTCTGTTGGACTTCTTGTGTATGAAACCCATAGGCAAAGTTAATGAAGACAAAAAGCCTCACTCTAATAGCCATATTAATACATTATTTTATTTCTTGGTCCCTCAAACCTCCCATTGGTGGATAGGAATAATGGAAACCCAAAATCAATTATTAAAAAAAAAAAAGTCTCTGTATTCAGTCTAACTAGACTGACACCATCCTATCTCCTGTAGCTGCTGCAAGATTAATACACATTTGCAGAACTTTGTTCCCAGCTGGAGCTGCCTATAATTTTCATAATATTTTGACTTCCAGAGAAAGGAGATTTCAGATTAGATGAAAGTCTCATGCACCACAGCAAACAGCAACACAAAGAACTTCTTCCTTATCTGTATTGTCTGTGGTCTGCTTTTGTTGTGGTTCTTTTATCTCCTTCCTTCCTTTCCTTCCTTTCCTTCCTTTCCTTCCTTTCCTTCCTTTCCTTCCTTTCCTTCCTTTCCTTCCTTTCCTTCCTTTCCTTCCTTTCCTTCCTTCCTCCCTCCCTGCCTATGAATAATGTCAATTGGATTTGAATTTCTGGTTTTCCTTTTCATTTTAGCACTACTGACTGGAATGTTTTCACTTGAATTAGCAGAGCACAGTGGTGCACTCAAAGGCTCCTGAGAAGGAATTTTGCTTGGTTTCATTGATGTTAGCTTGTCCATGTTCCATATTGACCAACATCTTAAGTGCAGCACTTAAATTAAGAGCACTCTTGCAGGTTTGGAAAGAGCTGGTCAGCTGACCTGGTGATTATTTGTTATTGTGCTTAAAGGCATAAGAGCAAGATAATCCCATACACCATTTTGTTCACTGGGTTGCATTTCACACATACACTAAACACCAAACTGCCCTTTTTTGGCAGCAGAATTCTGTGTTTGTCAGTGGTATTGTATTGCAGGAAGTGCAAGTGTCAGCCAGGGTGGTTTATTAGTTTGGTCTATCAGACATTTCATGGCTGAGAGTCAAAAGAAAATTCTCACTTCTTACTGGATCAATGTGCCTTTCATGGCCCTACAGCAGGAGCAGTGCTGCAGAGACACATCTCAAACAAAACTAAGAACCAATCCAGCTCTAAAGGTGGATAAAGGTCATCATGACCTCATAAAGGTCATCACTATAGCTCATCTTCAGTGTCACTCCTCTAGGACCAAAGTCTGAAACTGAGTTATCCTGGTATTCCAAAAGACAGCACCTTCCATAAGTGCTTATGGTGCTGAAGTGCTCAGTAATTTTGCACTACAGCTCCCTATTCATGTCTGTCTGTGGATGAGGTGATGAGATACTCGAGGTCACTTAGACATGTCCTTCTCTAATGACTAGGTTAAATATGTCTGTTTACTGAGGAAAACCCCTAAATTCTGTATTTCACTTTTTTTAACAAACTTTATCACTTCTTTAATAGTCCCTCAACCATCCTGTGTGACATTGGCTGCCATAGTCTTCTTTTCTCCTACAGTTTTCTTCTACAAACAAGTTAGGCTACACACTGTAGGATGTTTTTTAGCTCTTTGTTTTTTTGCTAGTTTATTGGGTGGCATGCAGGCAGAGGCAGACACAGATCTTGCTCTTGTTCTGTAGCTCACCTGTAGCCCCACAGCATTTTCAGTGGTCAATAGGATCTTTTAACCTAGTCTGGATGCCTCTCAGTATTAGTATTATACACCTTCTTTTTTTCATTTACACTAAAAATAATGTTGATGTTGGTACACAACAGTACATTAATTTTTAAACTTCTGAGCTTGCTTAAATTATTATCCAATGTATGTCAGTGGTTTAGTGTTTTTCTCTTGCACTGGGTTAAATAGAGTTTAAATTGAAATTGTCTCTCTTCTTGGCATTTTTAGACTGAATATTAACTTTGGGTCAAAAGTAATCAGAATGTTATTTTGGCCAAAGAATATGATAATTCAGTACCTTTTCCTTCAGGCTGTGAAGAGTGCCCATAATATGATTCCCAGAGAATACAGCATGCAGTGACCTTGGTAAGTAATTGATGAGACCTCACATAAGTGCCTACCCTTTCCCTATACAGTGCTGTTGCAGGATCATATTTGCAAAAAATGCCACAGCCAGCACGAGCCACAAGCGCTGATAGATTCCATTGTGGCAACAAAGGAGGAATAAAAGCAGAGGCTGCAAAACATGTCATCTGAAAATGAGCAGAAAATCTTGGAAAATATTCTTTACAGTGAGAATTTTCAAACTATTTTAAGAGCCGTTCTTAATTCAAGATAAAACTGCTGTGTAAATATGGGAAACCATAAAAACTAATCTCATGATTTTGTTCAGAGAAATATTTTGCAGTTAAGCAAGACTAAATGTGTCTATTCCAAACAATGTTGTTTCTTTATACCGCTGCAGACCTCTCGTTTCCAGGTTTTATGTAACTGAATAAAACTGGCTTATTTGACTGTGGTTTTATTTCATTGTTAATATTCACAAGTATTGAAGAGAAATGGAAGGGAAAATTAATTTTCAAGAGGTAACAACCTGTTACTTAAGTCATAATCTTCCTCTTTTATACTTTTTTCCTGCTTTCCACACCATGTAGAGAGATCCTATTCCCAATGAGACTCTATCCATAGCCTATTGGATGATGTGACTTTAAGCAGCTGATATTTGATTTTTGCATCAAAGAAAAGAAACAAAAAAGCTAGGAAATCCCTTGGAAGCAAAATAATATAATTTTGTAATAAACTTATTCAATTGTTTATAATTACTTGATGATAATTCCCATCCTAAAGCATTTTAACAACCAGACACTTCCAATGTATTTGCATAACTTCAAGTATTCTCACATTCATTTTGAAAATTTATACACAATTTTCCATTAAGTTCATATGATTAAACATGAGATAAGTGAACTACAGAAATCACAAAACATTCTTTTTGTCATAAATAGATTGAGTCACTTTTCCTCTTTCTAAGTCAATTCTTCCTGACGTACCAGTCCATTGAGGCCTTTTTCCAACATGCCAGACACAGGTTTTGTTAAAAAGGCTGCATGAAAAGGTAGATACACATTTACTTCATATTCAGATTCCCCCCCATGCAAGTATGAAATATTTATAGTTTATAAATTTTATCTTGTGCATTTAAAAAATGAAAAAAATTAAGAGTGGTAATCCCTACTTTGAAGGTAAGGACCTAATGCCTGTGTCAGAAAAGACAGAAAAAGAAAAAGAAAAAATAGGTTTTATGGGGAATAGTGCCCAACTCACATCTTTTCTCATATTTTAAGCTCTAATTTGTGATTTAGTTTGGTATGGTATTCCTTGTGTCATCAGCAACACAATTTCTTTTTATTGCTGTATTTTCATCTTTATCAAAAGACCCTGAATGAGTGTTTGAGGGAATTACCCTTCTACTCCTCTACAGCAATAATACTTAGATTGCTTCTTCTTTGCTCTTGAGTAAGCATCCACAGGTCACTTTTGCTGTAAGTTGTTTGATAAACTCTATGACATGATAATATTTCTGCATTTTATTGATGAGTATTTTATCCTTTTCTGATGCCAAATGAATTGTTGCTGGGGATCTGCACATTCCCACCTGAGTATTTAGCAAGGGTAACTATAAAGAGTGTTTGGAAAAAGCCTGATAGCCACTGCCAAAATGAATATTTTGTAAAACATATTCTTCATAGCCAGCAAACCATTCACATTTCTCAGTGTGCCAGTTTTGGGGGCTTTTTGACACCTTCTCAGCAGATGTTTGACACTTTTAATCAAACTCTGATAGGTCGTGATGGACATAAAATTTCTAATACCTAGAGGAATCTGTTACCCACTTAATGTTTTTTTGCCTGTTTGATTTTGTTTCTGGTTGCTTTTTTTTCCTGGAGGAAATAAAATTAGTTTCCTGAGTCCTGACATATAATTTGGGTTTGAATACTTCATTTTAATGAAGGGAGATGCTGTAGGTAAAATAATTAAATTCTCTAGATACTAATTTTTTGGAAGAGGCAGAAATATTGTTGACAACCTACTGGGGAGTGATAATAGATTTTTGCATTCTTTATTTTCACAGTATATTGATTGTTTCTCATCCTCCTGAAGAGTGAAGCACATAATTCATGTTGTACCTCTTGTAAGAAGAAATGGAGGTCATTTTTTAGTGGAATTCAACCCCAAAAGTTTGAACCCAAAAGCCAGGCCCTTCTCTGCATGCAGCAGTAGGAAAAGCAATGTATCTCTATTTGGTCTTGCATGGGGAAATACACTGAATATTGGCATTTGCCTATCCATAATGAACACTGTCAGATCTGGATTTATGGAAGATGGATAAGGCAGTTGGTTAATAACCCCAATAAAACATTTATGTTATATTAGCAGTTGTGCATGGCTGTTAGCATTTGCCAATTTTACAAGGGAGAGGAGCATCTTTAGGAAAATGAAGAACTTTTCCCTATAGAATGAAAAGTTTTAAATCCACTCCACCTACAAATGCCTTCTTAAACAACCAGTAAAATTAAAATTTAAATGCAATTGAAGTTTGAAGCTCAAAATGTCAGTGAAATTTTGAACCTCTGCTGCAATAAAATTGTCCTGTAACCAAAAAGAAAGATGACAATGTCAGTCATATAATTTGATCAGACTATGATGAAAGTCAATTTCTGTCTCTTTCAGATTCTGTCTAAAGCTTTTGATGAGGCCTAAAAGTTATCAAGGGACAGGCAGTCACAGAGTAATGCAGGCAGCTCCCTCTCCAGCATCAAGACCACTGATACTTTTGGTATTGGGGTGCAGGGATGCCTTAATAGCCACAGAAGTTTCACTTAATTTTCACATTCTTCTATTTTACTGACAGAATTTATATATTTTGATTATATTTTGCCCTATCCACTAACTAGCACAGCTGATACTATACAAATCAATTGTAGTTATATATTTAGGCAAACAGAGGCAATATCTGTAAATAGAAATAAAAAGTGTCATTAAACCAACTGGCTTAATTAATTTCCAAATAATATGCTCAGAAAGTGTAGCTAGGTGTACAGTCTTCCTGACTTCAAGATTTGTGTCTCCAAAAATACCTGCTTTCTTCATTTCTTCTTTAATTAAAAAACCTGCCCACAGACTTTGTCCTATCTTTGTACCAAAGTGTCTTCATTCACATGTCTGAGTTTTGTCACTTTTGTCAGGATACCAATGTATAATTTGTTAGCAGGAGATGCATCACAAAGTGACTTTTCAGGTTGAGTCAACCACAAGCCATATATGGGTCAGACAGGATTTTTTTTTGTGTGTGTCACAAGAAAAAAAGTTTCTTCTTATAAAGTTTGAAATTCAGCTAATGGAGGCAAGGGGATGTGTTTTTAATTAGTTGCACTTTTAACAAGTGGACCAATATTGTAACACAGACAGGTGAAGCAGATAAAGGCCTCACTGTGGCAGTGGCAGCCTCAGAACACTCACACAGACCCACAGCACATCTCATGTGAAAAAGGAGCCCAGTTTATGCAGCTGAGCACACTTCTTGCATCAGACAAGACTTGTAAGAGATAATTAGTGTTTGAGTATAGTTGTTACTTAGTTATAAGATAGATCTGTCTTTTTTGTTCCTGTTTTTAACTTGCACTCCTCTAACTTTGCTCTGGATAGCTTTTTCTTGGCTTACTCATTTGAGCCTTACATTCAGGCTGAGAATTTGGGGGGACACATTCAACTTTTTAATAAGACAATTTTTTCTCCATAATTCTGCTGTGCAAAATCTCTTTTACTGCTACAGTAGAATTGCTTGTTCTTCTTCCCTTTTCAAAACTGAAGAGGGAGAATGAGAATGAATGGCCTGAGCCAGTCACAATCTGTGTCATGAGAGGTTCAGATGGGACATTAGGAAGATGTTCCTCACTATGATGTTGGTGCATCACCAGAAGAGGTTACTGGAAGAGGTGGTGGAAATTTGTCCCTTGGAGGATTTCTAAGTTCAGCTACCACAAAAGCCACACAGCTGACCTGGGAGAGTGGTGCTTATGGTCCTACCCAGAGAAAATGGTTCTAAATCATCTCCAAAGGGTCCTTCAGGCCCAGAGTTCTTTGATTTAGCCAATATAATCAGGGCTTATGCTGCTGTTACAGGGTAAGGTTTTACCTTGTAACTAGTAAATAAACTAATATCAAAGCAGGTTGACGCAAAATGTGCAGAGGTTTAGAGAAAGTGATAATTCAAGCCTAAGAGCAGGTTAATTTACCAATAAAGGATAAGTGCTATGATTTCCTGGAGGATAAAATCCTGATGAATTACTCCTCTTGGATTGTTGCTTTACTGTTTATTTTAGAAGGGCTCTCAATGGAGTACATTACTTATCTGATAGTCTATCTAAGCCCCTTCTTCTACTCTCTCTTTTTATGATAAGTCTACTGCCTTTACCTTATATAACTTCAAATTCTGGTCACTTTGTTTCCTTTTTTATTTATGGGTACAGAAAAGTGACCTCATGCTTATGAAGATCATTAATTGTGAAACTCTCCAGAATTACAGGTTGTTCTGGCTGATGTATCAGTAAACTTTAAATTGCCTCCTTTATCAGGCTGAAGTTTGTGTAATTGTGTTTACCAAAAATTCAATCTCTACATGAAATTTAATCAGGAAATAAAATCAAGAATCTACCGAGGTCTGTTTCATATTCCATAATCATTTTAAATAGAAGTTTAAATAGAATTTTTTTGCTTATCTTTACTCTGAGGATAAAACGTCTTTGGAAGATATTTAAATTTTCATGGAGTCATGGAACAATTTGAGTTGGAAGGGACCTTAATGATCATCTGTGAAGATTTGTTTTTGTGGAGGCTCTTTTGCTTTAAACTTATTTCCATATAAAACTGTCCAGTGGTTGCAACACTAATTAGATTGATACTGCATGGGATATCCAGACTTGTTGCATCTAAACCCTTTGATTTTCCCACTAGATGGCATTATGCATTAAGTGCAAGTTAATAATAGGTTGACTATAATTGCAGATGCTAAGGATTTAAAAAATAAGAAATTATCTATTGTGTTTGCTCTTAATCTATGCTTAGAACTGCGGCATAAAAATCACTTGACCTACTTCTACCCAACAGCAACCCAATCCATCCTTAATGCATCAAATATGGATTTACTCAAAGCAATAAAGGAAGTCAGCCATGGCAACAATATCTGATCATGTGTGCAATGTGCTTTTTAGAATAAAACTTGTCCAACCATTTCTGCATTTAACATTTAAAGAGTGACTTCAGTGCTGCAGATTGCTTCCTTTCTGGGTACATGGCTCCAGCTGAAGTGATGGGAGGTGTCCTAAGCAAAGCTGCAGTGCTGAAAATTGTTTTTAAATAAAGAGCCCCACATGAGGTTTTTTTTTTATTTAGTAGCTAATTCAGGATAGGTAATCAGAATAATTTATCACTTCAAGTTTAAATATAGAGATGCTGCTGTTTCCTCCACCCAGATGAGTTCTTAGCAGTCCCCTTACAAAATTATGGGGTGCTCAAGAGTGAGGCTCCCAGAACCTCAGGTCCTGACCAGTGAGGGTCCATCTGAGGTGGAGCAGAAGTCCAACTCCTTCAACAGAACTGATCAGATATGTGTTATCCACATATCTGTATTCCCTGTATTCTGTATTCTGAGCTGGGTTTTTTCTTTATTCTTTATGTAGAATGTAAGAGGCTCCAGGCTGGAAAGGGGCAATCCAATATTGCAACATTTTACTGCAAGAGAGGTGTAGAGTATGAGCTGGATGAACCAGTTCAGTTAGCCAGGGACAATAATGGAAAAGTATCCAAGGACAGGAAATCAAGTAAATATTAGCTTAGTATTAAAAAGGTCTTTTAAATCCTCATGCAGTTGGAACACATAATAGAAAAGTAGAACTTGTGCTTGTTTCTAAATTGGCTTTTGTGAAGAGGACAGATTGATGCCACCAGGAGAAACTTACTAAAAGATTGCCACGAACTCAGGCTGTTAAACTGTTTGTGTTTTCTGTTTAAAATTTTATTTTACTCATGCTATCCCCTAAGGTTTGATAAACTATGAGTTTAACTGTCCTGTGCAGTGCATGGCTGTAGATAATGCAATGTGTGATTCCTTGACACAGAAGTGCTTATGGTTTGTATTTGCCTGTGATGGGTGATGGGATTCAACCCTTTTGTAACACTGCTATCAAAAATACCTCATGAGATCTGCCTTCGACCAAATTGTTGAAGTACCTACAAACTGCAAATATGAACAAGGGTATAGATCCACTGAATTAGAGCAACTGGTTTCCTCTTGTCACTTGAGATGAAGAGATTGAATGTAGCTTTTAGTTGGTTAGTAATATTATAAATTAATAGGCATTAATCATTGTTAATTGTATTGTTGATTAATTTTAATAAACACACATAGTTCATTACTAGGATGCAAAACTTGAGAGTTTCACAGATGGTATGAAATTGTATTGCTAGTTACCAGATTTTCATATGGAAAGGTTAGCGACAGAAATTTCCTTTATTATTTAGTCAATGGTGAACACTCAGTGAAAAGCACCATCCCAATGCTGGTATTTGAAGCTTGCATCCTAATGGTTGTGCCCCAAGGGATTTCAATACACCCAGTTCAATAACATACAGCAGAGGCAAGCAAACATGTTAGAAAAATGGATATTTGGAGGCATGTATTTCCTTTCTGTTCCTAAAAATGCTGAATTACTTGAGACAAAGGGAATTTAAAAACCCATTCCCCAGCCAGTGCATGACATGAATGTGTAAAGCATTGGCTGTAAATCAGCACCGTGCTCAGCAGCAGCTCTCCCCAGCCTGCTCTGACATTGCAGAGGGACGAGGGAGGGCCAGCCTGGGTCCCATCCCACAGGCAGAGCCCAGGGCCATCACCAGGAGATCTCTGCTCTCTGGGAGCTCTGCAGCCACTGCTTGCTGCTCCACCAACTGCAGCCTGCAGCACTCACAGGGAGCTGCACCAACAGCATTGAAAAAGTCCTGGTTTATAATGCACATCTTGCTTTTGAGGCACCAAGCTGGCACGGGCTGTCACACCTAGTCCAAAAGCAGCACTCTGGTGTTTAATTACTGAACTCATTTACCTGTGATTCCTCATTTAAATGAGTCTGTCTTTCCAGGTCTGTCTTTCAAAATTGCTTTTTGAATCTTCACTTGATTGATCTCTGCAGTAACAACTGGGTTTCCTGGTGACTTAAGGGGTCTTTCTGTTGGGTCTGAAATTATTAATTACCATAGAGTTCTTCTAAAACACCTGAATTTTTCTTCAATTGTTAAAAAGTTTAAATGAAACATTTGATTGAAATGAGTGGCAATATCCTGAAGGAGAAAATAGATCTTATTTAGGAGCAGCTTTTTTTCTGATCTTCACACACAGAAATTAACACAGATGTTTTTGGTCTATCTGCAATACAGTCTTGGCTGTAGTTGTGAGCACGAAAGTGCCAATTTCTTAATCTTTTTTTAGCAAATAAAGAAAAAACAAAATCAAGCAAATTAGTAAAGCACATTTGAACACAGCCAGGAAGTCATGGATCTATTTCAGTAATTGTGAAGAAGGTGGCTCATCCTCAAAGGGTGTTATTAAATTCCTAATGTCAGAATAAAAAACCAAAAGGCAGCACCTGCCTGTTTGTAGCTGGACTCAGCTAGTGAAATAGGCTCCAGAAATGTTCTGGGGAGGAATTCCTCGGCCAAACTCCCCTCTCCAGATGAATGAATAAATGTAGCTGCAGCACAAAACCCCAAACATTTACAGGGAAAACATCTGCAGAGCTGGAGAGGTCTGTGCTTGTGCACTCACTCCCTCTCTGAAGCAGTGAAAACTCTGAGAACTCTCTCCTTGTCCCCAGAATTCAGATGTGCCCAAAGAGTCCCACAGAGAGGCCTCTGCAAAGAGGGAAAAGTGAGGATGTGAATATCTAGCAAACAGAAAAAAAAAGTTGTTGAGACAACATACAGCAGGAGTTACTATTTATTTGTTTTAGGCACCAGCCTTCTAAATAATTGAAACTATTTCAGATGTTACCATGGGGTATTAACTTGAAAATTATGACTTTTTGGTATCTGTAAGCTTCATTCCATCTGTTCTTTCTGGCCCACGTTTATGCTGCTGGTATCTGTCTGGTTGCTGTCACTGCCCAGGAGTGAACCTTGGCCTGGTTCATTCATTCTTAAATAGAGTATTTTTTATTTGCTTGAGTCTAATAATGGGGAAAAAATAAAGTTCTATTTTTTTCATACTGACATTTTAGAAAATATCTATTTAATTTACATTTTTTGTAGAATATCTCTATGCAGGATTATGCACGGTAAGTGTAAATTGCAGGACTGCAACTGTAGTGTATAAAGAAAATAATTATGTTATTTGAAGGTTAGCCATATAATTTTGTTTTATTCTTTGAGAATGGCAGTTAAATTTCAACTATGTAATATTTTCTAGAAATAAGGATTTTTTTAATGGCTTCACTTAGGTACAGAGAACACAGTAATGGTCACGAATTTGGCAGAAGACAGTGTTTGCTTTCATCACTGTGTGATTCATCAGAACTCTTGCAGGATGGTGGTCACAGAGCAGTGCAGGGCTGCCAGAGGCGTCAGCAACCTTGGACACCTTTACATTGCAAATTTTAGTGACACAAAAAGGCCGTGGCAGCTCTCCCCACCTGGAGAGCATCACCCTGAGCTTGCACAACCGTGAAACTTC
Source organism: Agelaius tricolor (assembly GCF_023055355.1). Taxonomy (NCBI): domain Eukaryota; kingdom Metazoa; phylum Chordata; class Aves; order Passeriformes; family Icteridae; genus Agelaius; species Agelaius tricolor. The sequence goes on from NW_027269270.1 coordinate 29,654,007, forward strand.
ACCATGCAGAGTCAATAGCTGAGACCCTGGAAGCATCAGAGGGGCACCAGTACAGTGCCACACCTGAGCTAAAAAGCCCAAATGTTCTGCAAGGCTAAATGGGCTCAAGATACAGAGCAGCAGCAGCTCTGATGTCTGTGTAAACAGAGGCTCTTACAGCTCTTTGTGTCTGCAAAGGCCTTTAAATAACAAAGTGAAAAATCTACTGCTCTTCAGGATTTAATGATGAGTACACCTGCACTGCTGACACCTTGAGCTGGTTTAGCTGACTGTAGATTGGAGGTGTGTGTGCCTTTTCAGCTGCCCCTGTGAATGTGTATAAAGAAAACCCTGGCACTGTGCGAGCCACCAGGAGCTTAGGCAGCCACACTGAGTGTTTGGTTTATTGCACTGGAGAACAGGAAATCATAACACCACTCATTCTCCAGGATACATCTTGGTTAAGGACTTTACTGGTGTAGCTGTAGCTGGATATGTCCTCCTGGTGTAGCTCTGCTAGGTGAAAGGATGTTTTCCTGAGAAAAATAATACTTGAGAGCTCCACATGGAAAGTACTGCATGGGAACTGCATAATGTAATTCCTCATTAGGAGGGAAACCATAACCATTGTTGCTCTTCCCTGCAGAACTCAGGCCACACCTCTCCCACTGAAGTCTGTGTGCTTTAGAGTCCCAGAAGAGGTTTAAGTTCTGTGATCAGGCTAATTTAATAGGAGAGGTTTAATTATTTGATACCACAGGAAAAAAAATAGAATTACTGACTTTTGCATCCTTTCCAAATCTGACATTTCCAAGCAGGTCTGTAATGGCAGTCTCAGAGGACCCGTGCAGTCCCCAGCACAGCCAAAGGATAACCTGTTGCTAAGCAACCAATATAAGTGTGCTGCTCAACATTTATTTCATTTGGAAAGAACGGATTCTTTAAGTACTTCATCTTAGCTACCAAGCACAAAGAGTTTTCTACTTGTTTTTCTGTAGCTGTGCAAATGTGTAAAACAGCTGATTTGCACAATCAAATGTGCACTCCCAAAACAGGTGCCAGAGAGGAGTAGGCAAAATGGAAGGTATAAAAAACTGGCCTGAGTACTTTAGCCCTTTCTGAGATCAGCATCCTGAATTTGCCTCTTTGTGTCTTTGTTCTGCCTAATTGAAAATGGGCTGCCTTGGAGCATGGATGTGGCAGAGCTCTCTGCAGGGCCTACCAGTGTTTGTTGATGCAGCCTCTTTTGAAGACGTCAGGGTTTTCCCACTGACACAAAGAAACCCTTTTCACCCCGACAAGCAAAGCCAGAACATAACACTGAATTTCCATCCTGAAGACTCCAAATCTCAGATTCTGCACTTGTTTCATAAAAGCAGCTAAATAGCTTCAGAAAAGAGCACTTACTGCCCTCCAATTAACACCACTTTCACTTCAGTGCTTGTCCCTACAGTGAAATGAAACCCTATAGATCTGCTAGGCTTTTGTGTGTGTGTCTGAAATCAGCCTTGGCTGAACAGCCTCTAGCTAGATTGTCCTTGGAGGAGTTGTTAGTCATGTTTTCCAGTTCAGAGTACATTGGGTGCCTGAGTATCTGAAGAGCTTTTTGTTCCCAACCAGTGAAGGTCTCTCTGCTGCTGCCCAATGGATCTTGCTGGATACAGACAGATGTCTCACTGCCCTCTGATCAAGGGACATGGACACACATTTTGCCTTCAACTGGTGTGGTTTCTAAATGATGTGTTTTGACAAATGAAATGCAGCGTGGGAGTACTACAGTGTTTGCAAGCTAAGCTGTGTCTTGGGAGCAGTAACTAACAACTACAGCTTTTTTTAGGAAATTAAGCTCAGTGTTGAAGAAATGCAGCGGAGCTCTGCATGGAATCCTGCAGCTTTGGTGACTGAAGACTCTTGGTGTCTTAGACTATTCAGGTGCACAAATCTTCCTGTGCCCCTCTCCCTCCCTTCACTCTGCTTTCTATGCCTAAGAAGGGAATTGTCTTGCAGACATCTCTTCACTGGAGGTCTCACTTTAAGTGTTTGCCTCCCATCATGATGCAGAGCTCCCAGAGCTGAATCAATACTTCTTTCTTCTGTCAGCTGTAGTCCATGCAGGAGCACGGCTGTCAACAGGCTGACACTGCAGTGCCACATCACCCAGCCTGGCTGTCACACCTGGGGCAGGAGAGCCCATTTGCTGCTTAACCTGGCAGCCTGGTCATGAACAGGTTGAGTTGGGTTTTCAGACAGAAATAATTGCCATTTTCAATCACAGGGTTTTGATCTGTTAAAGCAAATTGTTGGCTCTGTCTTCCTTCATTTAGGGAATACTTTCCCAAAACTGCTGCTTCCTATTTCTTTGGAACATTCAGTGACCTCGTGCTGCAGAGAAGTACAAGATCAACCAACCAACCAACCAACCCTGTCACAAGAAGCTGACATGAAAAATATCTCCCATGAAAGTTATCTGACCAAATCCAAAGCAGACTTGTTTAATGAGTGAGCAAGTAGGGAAATGCAAGAGTTTGGGGTTTTTTTCAAGCCCAAATAAAATACAGAGGTCAGGAAAAGGATAAAACAAAATGGGCCAAGATGCTTATTTTTCAAGATGCTTGGTTCAAGTTGCAAGATTCACAATAGCATTTGGGTTTGGGAAAAAAAAATCAGCATTTTTCACTAAAAAAACTAATCAGGGAATGGTTAACAAACACTCACAAGAGGACGTTGTGTGAGTAACATATACTGAAATAAAACTACAGGGGGAATAAATTACAGACAAAAATACAGCACAAATAAAGAGCAAGGGTATCTTAAGCAAAGTGTAATTCTAAATTGAGTAAAGGGCAAAAGATGAGATGTAGTTTCACAGGAAATCTGAAATAGCTCCAGTTAAGCCTAACTTAGGATGCAGAAGCTGGTATATTTGAAATACATCTATGTATTCCTGTATAATGGAGGCATCTTGAGAGGCTGTAAGCACCATTATGCAGTAGCTTGTGTAAATATCCTGAGTGAACCAATGATGAGGAGGGGGAATATAAAATGCAGAGCACAGATTTGGCTAAAATTCAATATTTTGGAGTGGGTTAATATAACTTTAAAGAAAATGCAAGAAAAATAGAGAATAGATGAGGATGTGTGATTCTTCCAAGGGCATATTATATGCCCTCTACAAATAATTTCATAACCTAGGAGGGAGAAAGGAGGAAATTTAAGTCAGCATGCTTAATACACTTATACTAACTCAATTTTATTGACTTTTTTTTTTGACATTTTAGATGCTGTATAAAATAAATCACTTCAATGCCGATATAAACAAATATTTTCCCTTTGCCCTCGATCAACTGCTCAAGTATTTTCCCTTTGCCCTGGGGACTTTCTGCTCAAACTCTTTGTTCTTTTGAAGAGCCACTCCTCTGGAATTAGGCTCCCTGGTTGGCCGCTGTATCCCATTCTCCTGATAGGACAGCAGGTGGATCTGGCCAGCAGCCAAAGGGAATAACCTGTGCCCCAGGGACAGCAGGGATAGCAGCACTGACACACAAAGCATTAGCACTGAAGGAGTATTTCTCCTCTGGCACTTCAAAAATGAAAATTGATATTCATAGCCACATTCTACCTAAGGAATGGCCTGACCTGAAAAAGGTAACAAGAGTTTAGGTATTCAGTGCCTTAGGTTATCAGCAACCATTTCTACCAATGTGATTTCTGAAAGAAAAATGAATGAAGGGTTCTGGGGTAAATATCTCTAGGTTTTTGTCTAATCTGGGATATTTTTCCAACTATAAAATATTTGTATTTCACTACTTTGAAAAGCAAGAGTCCAGTCAGAAAGGCATGTAAAACTGGGCTCTGTTCCCCATTTTTTATTTATTCTGAAGCAATTCCTAAAGTTTTCCTTGAGTTTTTTGAGACACGAGATTTTGGGATAATAAGGTATAAATTCCACTTTCTTGATAAAAATAGAGCTGTTCTGTTCCATTCCTACATGGTATTCACTTTTGTTTTAAATAAAATAAATAATCAAATATTAGACAAAATTAATGTTAACTAAGACAAATTTATTCACATCATTATACCCACAGGCATGAAATCATTAACTTCAATGGGAGTGGGGTCATTATAAGTACAGCTAATTGATGATGATAATTTTACTAATATCTGTTCTTTTTTCAGTTACTGGAAAGAAGTAGCCTGTTGTATTTAAAATAGAAAATCTCAGTTGTCAGAACACTGAAGCTATTAATGAATTTATGTTAGCTTATTGTTGTTGCTATTGTTGTTATTATTCAGTGTCATAAATTTATTCTTGTCCACAATGTTTTTCATGATCCTGTGAAATGCATTTTAGAATGAAAAATGTCATTTAGGTTTTAATGTAATCAATCCGAAAGGATTTCATATCTATTAGCTCTGCATTTCTGTGATTTTAGGCAGTCCAGTTTCAGTCAATATTAGAGAGAGAGCAGCTGGGAAATGTAAACAGCGTATTAGAAAAAAAAAAAAAAAGTCATGAGAAAACCTGGCATTGAAAACATACATAGGATTATTTCTTCATTAGTTGTGAAAAATAACATCATTATGCACAAAACCTCCTGGAAAGGAATGTTTGTTTCCTTGTTTGGCTAGGAAGGTTTTTAGAAATATCTATTTGAACACCCTATTTGTAATAATAACAGCTCCTGATGAAAAACACATACACTGGATAATGCAGGTGAGGATACAGATACTTTCAGAACAATTATGTCTGTTTTAAATGGATAGGAGTGTAAATATCCATACTAGAAAGACAGGTTGCTTTTGCATGTTTCAGATTTTGTTGTCTTTGTGCAATAGCTTCATAAAAACATGATGTTATATGGGTTTTTTTAAAACATGGTGTTATATGGGGTTTTTTTAAAAAAATTAAATATTTTTGTCTGTAAGTACTTTAAAAGGGCAATAAGTTCACTGACTTAAAATGACCCCAAGAATTCCTTGATGTTCACTGATGTACATCAAGACTAAATTCACTAATGTTAGACACTGTGGGCCAGCATTGCATTCCTTTAAACAGAGATAAAGAGGCAAATACCAAATTTTTAAAATTTAATTTCCACCTGCTAGGTTTTTTTCCCTCTGTTCTGAGCAATTCAATAGTTTATTAATGGGCTCAGAGTAGAAAACAACTCTAAGAATTCCCTGGAGTCCTGTGGAAATTCAAGCCATTAACACAGATCATGCAAGGAAAACCAATGAGGCATCTTAACATGCACACATTTATTTAGTGCTAAACTTCTTGTTTCCAGCTTTGTAAATACTGGACCTTCAAACTAGAAAATTCTGTTGTCAAGGTACTGATTTAACAGCCTAGGAAAATATCACAAGTATAGAAAATCACAGAAAAAGCAGATATGGACTGTCAATACCTACAACTAATACCTGAAGGGAAGAAAGAATAAAATAAGTTGAAAATGAGTTTCTCTATTGCCTATGGGCTCCTTCAGTCCCCATTTCAGGTGCTTGTTTTCTGCTCAGCTTGCAATTGCAGTTAGCATGGATCTAGTTTATAATTCTCATTAGTTGTCGCTCATTAAATTTCCCAAAATTTCAGTATTTTTACATGTGTATAAACCTCTAGATGTATAAATTTAAATAAAATTTACATAGTTGCATAGTTAAACAGAGCACACAGCCTCAGTGACTGCATCTCTGGCTGAGGTCAGGAGGTTTGGCTCTTCACACCCACATTAGGAGAGCTCACAGTGGCACTGAGTGATGATTTGGTATCACAGGAAATTCAGGACTGTGTCCAAATCGTTTACACTTGAGCAAAACAAATGCCTGCTCTTCCTTAGTTTCATTTTAAATGTTTCTTTTTTTTTGGAGAAATGGGAATTATGAGCATTGTTTTCACTCAGAGATTCCAAGAGTTCATTCTTTTCTAATTGATAATTTATGAAAGTAAAAGGAAATCAGCATCTTATGTAGGTTTTGCGTTTTTTGCATGAACAATTCTGAATCTCTCTGGAAGAATCAATGAGCATCTAAGCTTCTCCTTTTTAGCTTCTCTTCCCTGTTTAAATATTAATAGACAAGAGGCTGACCTTCACTCCTGCTGCTGAGTCATGGAAGCTGCAAAGTGGAATCAATGCATCTTTGTGCTAATGATTAACTGATCACAGATTGGAAAGTTGACGGCTCAATTTTCACACTGCCAGATGCTTAATTTAATATTTTCAGCGTCAAAATTATTTCAGTTAGAACCTCAATGTAGTAAGCAATTTTAAGCATTTCTAAAGCAGCTGTTTAAAAATGTTGTTGAAATGGAAACTAAAATTCCAGCTCTACAAACACCATTAGTCCAGTCCAGCAACACTTGAGCACTTCTGCTGACGTCAGTGAGGCTACTCTGGCTCAAAGCTCAGCACGTGTAAGGGTTTCTCCTGAATGAGGTATTTTTGTAAGAACTGCTATTATTATTATTATTATTATTACTACTACTGCAGAGAGCTAACTAGCCCTGTCTTTCTCTTCTTTCCTCCACAGAGATATGGATATGGTGGATGGGTACAGCTGGATCATCACTGCAAGGTTTGAGCTCTGGTTCTCAGAGCTGATCTTGTGTCATCGTCAGGAATAGAAACTCACAGGAGATATATTAGAGAAGCAAAATGGCAATAAGATTGGCTCTGGTTTTGATACAGATTTCTCTAGAAGTCTATTTCCTATGAAGTAGTATCAGGCCAAGCCCTAAAAGACCTCAGCAGAACCTTTTGCCTGGAAGATGAAACTCACACCCTCCTGTATGAACCAGCATCCATTCTTCTTTATCATCTCACTTTAACATTTGGAATGAATGGATAGCTGGGATGGGAAAGTCTTTCCAACAAGAAAGGCCAGGCTAAAGCAGATTACATACAGATTTGGGTTGAGTTAGATGCAGTCATCTGTGTGACAAGCAAACCCAAAAGGAAATGATATTTTAATAAACAAGAACAAGCCACCTGTGAAACCAAAGCATGGATGGCACAGATTTTGGAATATGGCAGCTGCAGGAAGGATAACACGATGTTATATGGGTTTGGGGGGACTGGACACAATTCTGGTGATTTTGTTACAGGTCTAAAATTCTGTGCTAAAAATAATTTGCAGAGGAACTTTGTGACAAGTCAATAATGGCCTTACACACTCCTCCAAGAATTCCATCCGGCCTACTTCTGTCTGGAAATTCTGCATGACAAAATGTGCATGGCAAAATAAAATCCTGTTCAGACAGGTGGAGCTGGGGATGGTAACTCCTAAGATTTAAAAAAAACCCAAAGGCCTCCCATATCATTCTCTGAAGAAGCACCAGGGTCAAACTGGAAGAAAATAATTACATGCATATTTTAAAAGTGCATTTTGGGATGTTACTGAGTGGTTTAGTGAGAAGAGAATTTTAAATGTAGTTTGCTGAACCAAATCAGCCTGCAGGACTTAATTTTTAAATCTCTCCCTCTTAATTTCCATATACATTAATCAAAACAAATATTAGGTAGTTTTTAGGATGGGACAGAGTAGAGAAGTATAGAATAGAATGGAACAGTAAAGTCCATGTGATGTATTCATGATGAAGTGCTTGGTTCTACTGTACCTTTTTCTCACACCCCAAGTATTTTTTTGTTTATTGGACAACCTGTATCAACGCTCTAAACTTTTCTTAATGTATTTGAGTGTATGGCTACAATAAACCTCTCCATCAGGTTGGAAAACCAGTTTTACAAGAACCTGAAGTATTTCACCAGGGGACCAGGACCCTGTAGTTGTAATATTTCACGTAATTTTCACAACCCATGATACAGCTAACAAGTAACTTGACAGGTTGCCAAGGCAGCACACTTAGATTTGTTGAGGATGGCTTTAAAATATTCATTAGGACAGTACATTTGTGAATGATGTATGAAGGTAGTAACAAATTCAAGGTTAAGAACAGTTTGAACTCTCAGAAGAGGGGGACAGAACCCCCCCTGGCTGGGCACACTGGTAATAATATTCTGATTTAACAGTTTCTTTTCTTCAGAAAAATTAACAGGATCCTAAATAAGACCAATTTTGTGAGGAAAAATAAAGTGCCCTTTGGAGAGAGAGAGAGAGAAATCCCTTTCTTGAAGGGCCCAAAGACTGCCTTGCCTTCAGCTCCTGTTTACTGGGAAGGTGAAGGAGGGGCTGCTGGGTTTTCTTGTGTGGCTTTCAGTTTTCCCCTGCAGATGGAGTGGGTTCTCTGCCCAGTGCCTCTGCTGCACAGCTGCACTGAGCCAGCCCACATGCACAGCACCAGGGATCCTCTGACTTCCCATTTACCCCTGCAGCAGATTAAAACAACCAAGAAATACTCAGGGCCAGCAGGTGTTGGTGAATTTTGTCTCATCCATTTGTGCCAGCAGAAATCCTGATGTGTCTGTAGCAGCTGGTGGGCACCCCTAACTGTAACAATTTCCTTAATGTGGTGACACTGCCTCTCTTTAAACAATTCACAAATCAACCAAATAGGACATTTCAAAAGTTTCCAGGCTGATAAAGGAACAAATTCCATGACTCTGATAATATTTTGAACTTCCTAAGTCCGGAAATTGGTGGCATATGAGAAAGTTTTACACTGATTCAGGTCATAGGTTTATACCGTGTATAAGTTTTGTTTGGGACTTTTCTTTCCCAAATTCTTCAATTTATTTTTTTCTTACCAAGGAGAAAACATAATCTGAAGACAACACAATAGGTCTCCTTTTGTCTGAGTATCACTGGTGATAAGAAATCACTGGACTGAAATTAACTGTGTTACACAATTATTTCTGTGGTTACTGGAATCATTGTGATGCTATTGAACACACACATACCCAAAGGGAAAATTTAGCACAGATTTAATTAGAGCATTGTTTTGAGGTCAAAATTTGCTTTGAGGATAAACTTGGATTAAGGTACCTGATATCTCTTCCAAATAAATATACAGTGATGTACATTGCAAGAGGAAGGGGATGTTTTTTATAATTCTGAAGAATTAAATCAGAACTATGAATGACTGTTTTATTCATATCTATTTTTAAAATAGTTTCTGTTTAAAAATACCTACTGAATAGAAATAAAAGATCAAAATTTTGCCACTGAATATCTGTAAGGAGCCCAACATATCAAGAGACTATAAATTAGCAGGTACTACTTTGTCACATTTATAATATATGAAAATGTCATTTCACAGGGACAGGCAAAGATGATGAAGGATGGAAAGGTTTTTAGAGTTATCCAAGAGAACTGCTGGGACCCAGAAGTAAGGATTAAAGAGATGGACCAGTCAGGTACCTCCACAAATCATTGTGTTTCATTTAGAATAACAACTTCTCTGTCAGCCCATCTGAAAGTGCTCAACAACAATATCAAAAAAAAGGTTTAACATACTAAGTCCTGGGTTTTAATCTGTTGAAAGTTATTGGAAACTGATATGCTTTCCACTCAGAAGTATATATGATTTATATTGTGCCCATAACTTTCCTCATTCTCAGTAGCAATTTATTCCCCACTAGAATTTATTAATTTTTGAGGGATTTAAGACACTAAATTGACAAAAGTAAGGATGACTGACCCGGACTTCAAATGGCATCATACATTCCAGTTAAAATATGATTCACAAAGGAGGAGGAAGCCCCTTTCATTTTTGTTCCAAATATTAAAAATATTCTTTTTACACACAGGATTTCTTCTATGTCTGTTTCCTTTTCTAATACTTTTTTTATGTTTATCCATGTTTCAGCCTCATTTTGTGTTTTTGCTGTAGGACTCTGAGCCTAGAGAACTGGTACAATTACTTTGTCAGAAAAGGGTTTTCCTCATTTAGAAATTTAACCAGATGCCAAATTTGCAAATTTATTTTCCATCACATTACATGCAAGCCACTAAATAAGATTGGTAAGATGGGAGACTGAGGATGAAGGAAGGAATTTCTAGGCTGATCAATTATTTTTGCTAGTTCTTATTAACACTGTAATTCCAAATTACTCTTCTAAGAGAAATATTATGTTACTAAAGATTATTTTTTAGATTATATTACTTAGATTGAGGCCTGAATAGTTTCTACATAGTTTCCCAGTAGACACAACTCGAATATCTTCAACTTTTCATAAGGAACTAACACCTGGATTGCTTAAAAGAGTGGATATTGTACAAGTAGCATCTTTATGATTATTGCTTCCTCCTCTCAGGCCTTATCACTCTGGACAAGCACATGAAAGAGGTTGTGGGAAATGGGGAATTGGTCTCTTCTCCAAGATGACAAATAATAAACAGGAAGAAATGGCCTGAAATTGCACCAGGGGAGGTTTAGATTGGATATTAGCAAAAATTTCTTCACTAGAAATGTTGTCAAGCCCTAGAAGAGCCCTGGTGTAGTCCCCATCCCTGGAGGGATTTAAAGGATGTGCAGATGTGGTGCCTGGGGACACAGTTCAGTGGTGGGCTTGGCAGAACTGGATTCATGCTTGGAATCAATGATCTTAGAGGTCTTTTCCAACCTAAATCATTCTGTGATTCTGTGTTTGGAGATAGTCTGGGTTATTCTTAGGGAGGTTTAATGCAATACATAACATAAGCTAGCTTGGGAACCCACCAGGTAGTGGGAAATTTATGCAAAAACAATTTAGACAATTTTCATCTACTTCATTTTCACCCTGGAAAAGCAGAATTTGAAACTCCAACCGTTAGGCATTTAATGGGAATTCCAGAAAGCCTTTGCAGGCTCTGAAATATGCTGCCTTGTCACAGCATCATGGAATCATGGCCTGACTAGGCTGTAATGTTTCTCTGAGTTGGCTCAGGGATTTTGGGGATTACTAAATCACTCAACTACACAGTGGATCATAAATAGCCTTTGGGCATCTTTCTCTTTCAGATATTTCCCTCAGCACTAATGGCAAGTTTCTACAAAGCAGTTCTGCCCCATATGTTTGTTGTAGACAAAGGGAAAACACAGGAGGATTTTTTTTTCAAGTTTTTGCAGCAGTTCTCCAGAAAAGAAAATGTATCATGAAAGCAGCATCACAATATTTCTTCATTAACTGAGCAGTGCTTTCTTGGTTAAAAAAAAATCTAAACCTGTATGTTACAGCACCATCTGGTGACTTGTCCCCTAAAAATGTCCCTTTTTATTACAGCACTCCAGACATACAGGTATCAGGCAATTAATTATGTGGGGAGGAAAAAAAGGCCTTGGTGTTTTTCATTGCTTCATCCTTACTGCTCAGCTAATGATATGGACCACATTTATTTCTTTTTGGTTTAGAAAGCTGTAGCAACTTAGTTCAGACTGCTTTCTCTTATACAGGCTGAGATAGATTATACCCAAAATTTAACTTCCAAACGTGGCATAATTTTGGGGCAAAGATGCAAGAAGTGTCCCAGCTGAACAAAACTAGAATCAGTCACTGAAAGTTATTTTTAACTCAGAGAGATAACTTGGTTAAAAGGCTTTGTTTGTGCAATCTTGCCAGTAATAAGAAATGGTCTCCAGTGGAGCAAAGAGACTCAATTAGTTCCCCCAATCATATGTCCTAGGTCTAATTGATGTACATATTTCTATCTTGATCCACTCAATAAAGCAAGCTATCCATGTAACTCAATAAAACAAGCTGTAAAAGTAATTACCATCACAGTTCTGTGACACAAATCATCACAATTTTGTTTGAGATAATAGATCAGTTCATCCTAACTGCCTTTCCTTGTTATTTTCTCCTTTGTAAAACCCTCTGAAGAGGGTAAAAAAGTAGAGGCTTTTCTGTGCTCATTCTTTTTCCTAAAGCTAATGTCTAGCAACAGTCAGCTTGGAAATGTACCTTTAAGGTTTATGTTAAATTTGCTCAGAAGTGTAAAAATTGATTGAAAGCAGATACAATGGTTTTTGTGGAAAACATGGAGAATGTTCTCAACAGACTAATCAAGTGCCCATATTGGTGGACGATCTAACTTGGATAATTCAGTATTTATGTAATTTTGCAGACCTAATCCTTACCCCTAAACCATTGCTGCTGCACATAATATTATTCAGATCTTGTAGCAATCTGAGTCAGCTTCTTCTCTTGTTTCCTACTTAAACTTCTCAGGAGGAGGATAAATCATTCTAATCATTCAAATATTTTGGCAAGTCATTTAGAGGTCTCCTAGAGTTCATTCTCCTGGAGGTTTTTTCTGCCATTTTTTGTTCTAGCAGTTTTACAACTAACAACCAAGTTAAATTTTTTAAAGCATGACAAGATATGTGCAAAAATATTATAAACAAACCTAAAAAACCACCAAAATGAAACAGTTTTGCATGTAACTATTTTGTGATGTCCTAATTACTCTTTATTGTTTATTTTGTTTGTCTGCCAGGTTTGTTGTTTTCATTCCTGTAACCTGTCATACAAAATATAATAGAGATTTGTGTTTGAGTAGAAACAAAACAACATGGACTTAATTCTTTTTCTTTTTAACATCAAAGTTATTTCTGAAAACAAACAGATTTTTTTATATTTACAACCTCAGCAGTCCAGACACAAGATGAATGAAACCTAACACAATTTAGCTTTGGGAACACTTAGGAAAACATTGTTTAACAACCATTGGTTACATAATGTTATTTATCTTTGGGCTAATTCATTTATTTGTTTAATATTTATGACAAATTCACCCAAAAGTAAACTTGAGTTAATGTTTTCAGTTGGTTTAATGTCAGTTTCATTCATGTGAGAGTAATACTAAATTGCTATTTTAATTGTTTGTACATGTGCATACTAAATCCTTCTAAAATCAAAAACCCTAATTTCCCAAATTAGCTAGCATGAAAATGGTAGTGTTTGTTCTTTCTACTTAGCAAAAATATCCAAATCCTAATAAACTGATACACTATGAGTTTTATTGCCATGATCCTTAATTTTAAAAAAATCATTTCTCTATGTCACTGTTAAATCAGCTTTTCTTATCAGTAAAGCTTTTACATTCTGCCTCTCAAACCAAAGTACTTTCTTATTTATAGCATTTTCTCAAAAACAAAAAAGGAAGCATTAATATTTGCTTTTTCTTACTCAGGAGTCACCATCCAAGTCCTGTCCACAGTCCCTGTGATGTTCAGCTACTGGGTAAGTTCCAACTAAGATATTTCATAATTCATATGTAGCAACATTTTTAAAATACAAAAGCATCTTCCTACAAATTGAAGTAGTCACTAGAACTGTTCTGCTGTGAAAATGAAAAGGCAAAAAAGGAGTGCAGGTATGAGAAGGTGTCTGCAGGATGTCCTGGCAAAGCTCCACACCCAGGGAGAAAAGATAAAACAACTGAATTCCTTATGGGGGCAGCTGGAAATGGAGAGAAAAAATACATCCAACATGAACCCATGGTTAGCAGGCAGACATGTATATACACATTCCATGAAAGGTAGACATCAATCAGTACTTTCTCAAGGAAAAAAAAAAGACATAAAGGATGCAATTGTGGCCTTGTCCCACTTTCTTTTAAATGTGGCATGGGACTCATTAACCTAAAATGTTTTGAATCTCAAAATTCAGGAGGAAATTTAAGTTCCTACATTCCCCACATGGTGATCTTGAATGCTTCAAAGAAATAAGACAGGCTGAGGAGATAAATCACAGCAAAATGCTGTTCTAAATACGTTTTGGATGTGACTATTTAGCACAGGTCAAGATGCCTATATGTAAATGTATTTGTGCATTTAGTATTACTGTGATAAGCCCATTGATTTTTATCATTTCTATTTAGTAACTTCTCTTCAAAATTTTATTCTGGTATCTAAGGGAATGTTTTCCATTAAATATGTATTGGGAGAAAAAATCTAGAGTTTGATTGCATGGATATTGCACTTCCATATTAGAATTATGGATGTTATCTCCTTCTAAATGTTAGAGAAGTTTGCTCAAGCTTCCTCTGTAGAGGAAGCATCTCCCAGCATCTCCCATTTCTTATTTTTATTTCTTCAGCTCCAGTAATAGGAGAGTAAATATTCATTGCTATGTATAAAAATTATATACTGAGGTTTTTGCATGGGGATAAACAAAACCAGGGGACTGCTTTACACAAAAGACCAGGTACTTAAGTACATCAGCAACCTGGGTTTTATTGCACTCATCCTGAGCAGTAAAGGCAACAGCAGTTGATAAAATATTCAAGAGAAAAAGCAGAACTGTACCCAGAGGTTTTAAAGCAAGGCAGAATTTAGCTCTATTTTCCACCTATTCAGAACTGTAAAGCAAATTTGGGTTCAAACCCTACCAGTTGCTTGCAATGACATTTATCCAATAACTTCCAAAGGTGATAACATTTGAGAACTATATTTAAATGTACTCTTCTGCTTCATATCTTACCAGGCCAAACCTCAGGATACTTTAGATCTCGCCCAGATGTTAAACAATGACTTAGCTGCCACAGTAAAGAAGTACCCCAAGAGGTTTATTGGGCTAGGCACGTTACCTCTGCAGGCTCCAGAGCTGGCTGTGAGGGAAATGCAGCGCTGTGTGAATGAACTTGGGTTTCCTGGAGTGCAGATTGGATCTCATGTCAATGACTGGGACCTGAATGCCCCTGAGCTCTATGATGTTTATGCTGTGAGTAGCTCTTGCTTTCCTTCTTTGGGGGAATTCTGTGATATGGAAATCTGTCTAAAAATATTTTGGAGGATTGAGTCATCATTTGAGCCTTCTAATCTGCTTAGTGATCAGAGAGACTCAGCTTTAGTTGTAAATGATAATTCTTTATAGAATATAATGGCAATGATACCACATATTCTGAAATATATTTTATAAGAATGAATAACAAATTTTGTTTTATTATACTAGGTCTCACTGTAGATCTGCCTTCTTGATTTGTGAGGATAAGTGCAATATTATATAAAGTCCTTCTGCATTGTTTGCATTTGAGTTCAAGTTACGGTTTCCAATCCTATTGAAATAACTGATAAACTCCTCTGAGATTATCAGAGATACCTATAGCACCAAAGTACCACACAGAACTATGTAAACAGGAGCAAAATTCCCAAACTGAATGTATTGATTATCAAATGAATTAATAGATAGCATTTCTTAAATAGCCTGAGATCCAGATGAGGTGGTCATTTGTCTAAATTAGGGGTTTAATCAATGTCCATTCTGAATCTGTTTCTCAAGTTATTAGAGCTGTCAGCCTGGAATTGATTCACAGAGGTTCTTTTGTAGGATGCTCAATTTATTCAGAAACTCTGTTGGCACAGAACCTGAACTGCTTGTTTGTATGGCCATATACAGTCAGATATCAACATCTGCTCTTGGAAATGGCCACATTTATGGAATCACAGCATGGCTGAGGTTGGGAGAGGCCTCTGGGGGCCACCTGGACCAACCCCCTGCTCAAGCAGGGCCACCTACAGCCAGATCCCAGGACCATGCCCAGGTGGCTTTTAAAAATCTCCAAGCATGGAAACTCCACAATCCCTCAGGGCAACCTGAAATTTCCCGATTGCCCCTCCTAGGGGACAAACAGTCCCAGTTCTCTCAGCATTTCCTCACAGGAGAGATGCTCAGTCCCTCCATCATCTTGGTGCTCTCTCCAGTAACTCCATGTCTCTGCTACTGAGATCCCTCTCTTCTTCTGGGATCTCTCTCTTAAACTGTACATCCTTCAGCTTATGTTTCACACATGTAGGAAGTAACCCCTTTCATTTTTAGAAACATCTCTGGATAATACAGATTATGAAATTAAGCCATATTGGATAATGAACTTTGCCAAACTACCAGGCCAGTTATTTAATTGCTATTTTTAGTTTACAAATGTAGATGGCAATTATTCTCCACAATCCAAAAGTTGCAGCTTTTATTTATGCATGTATGGGTAAATAAACCCAAATTTTTCAAATGTGTGACAATCTCCTTAGCAACAAGAGCATGTCCAGAAATACATCTGACAAAACGAAGCTGTTAAATCCTGGTTAAGCATATGAATGACTCTGATGACTGTGTATTTAAATTTAAGCACACAGTTAAATTACAGTCAGAGTCAGCATCCAACACTAGTCTTCTGTTTGCCTTTCCAAAGATGTCAGTAGTTTTGGAAGAATTACTGTACTTGGGTAGAGATGTATTATTGATCAGAATACAGCCAGATTTTGAACTCTTAGGAAGAATTAGGAATAATTTAACATTTTTTTAAGCTAGGTATAGGGGACAAATGTAGTGCAACTCAATGAAAATTTCTGAATGCAGCTGGAACAATTCTGCAAAACCATCTCAAATGATTCTGTTAGACAATGTGGGAATTCATTCTCATATGTGTAATGAAACCAAAGGAATGTTTGCTTGAACTGATTTTATATTACAGGATGGCTGAAAAACATAGCTGGAAAAGCATTTTTGTACTGCATTATTCTGAGAAACACTTGGTTCACTAAAGAGATGTCATCATCTATGCTTCCATCCTGTAGTCACAGGAAGAGTGTGAAACTGAGTGAGGACTTCAGAGTATGGCCCAGAGGAGTAAATACAGCCAACTATTGCTTGTAGTTCTTACTTGTGGGCCTATTTTCATTACTAGTACTACTGCTCAGTACTACTGCAGGTCATTGAAAAGGATGACTAAGATCTAAGATGCGTTTTGCTATGATTAATCAAGATTCAGACTTTTTCTTTTTGCTGCAGGCTGCTGAGAAATTAAATTGCTGTCTCTTTGTGCATCCCTGGGACATGCAGATAGATGGGAGGATGTCCAAATATTGGTTTCCCTGGCTAATAGGTAAGTGTATATTTACTTTGCTTAACCTACATTTATGAACTGGATTATGTCCAGGAGATTGCTGCCAAGTCAAGTACAAGTACAGAGAAAATTACATCATTTTTCTGTCAAAGTTTCTTTTTTTTAAAATCTAGTATTATGATTAAGTCTGTTGTATAAACTCAGCAGTCATTTGTTTCTAACCTTATTTGCTTTTCTTTTAAATACTTAGAATTAAAATTATTCAGACTAGCAACAGAATATAGTCATCTCTTTTGCCCTAAATACAAAGAGCAGATAACAAGGAAGAAGTGAATCATCTCAGAAATTAGCTCCTCAAAAATAACAGGAGTAAATGAAGGAGTAAGCAAAACCAAACATTTTTTTCTATAATTTCTTGAGTTATTTCTTAGAAACATGTTGATCAGAGAGGAAATAAATCTAACTTTACATCTGCTGTAGTTGAAACAACATGTACTTTGAAAGCTCTCAGTAGGTGTGGGATATTATCTAGTTTCCATTTTTTCCCTGTTTGATAGGTAAATCATAACACTGAATAACAGGAGCAGGGTTATTCTGCTACCCAGAAATGTTTAGACCTGATTCTACTCTCATGCATTTTGTTTTGTGTTGGGTTTGGTTTTTTTTTTGCATGGTTTCGCACTGCCACCAGTTCTGGAAAACATACACAACATATATATTTAATACACATTTTGCTTGGAAAGTCTTGCTGTCCAATCACCAATGCATTATCTTGAAAAAATATCAGTTAGTCTTAATCAGATCAGACACGAAAATGCAGATTTAAGGAGAAAATAAAATTATTGCATTTACTTAACAAAATGAAAATAGAATATTTTCTTACTAAGCCTAATAATGCTTTGCATCTGAGCGTATGGTAAAACATTAATAAAAATAACCTTTCCAGATGCATAGCTGTTGTTTCCCCCATAAATATGGGGAACTCAGTTCCTGATTTCAAGCTGCATATCCGAAGCTGGGTGTTTAAAATGGCATGATACTCTAAATATGTTGGGTGTGATCGGAAGCTGAGGCCTGCTGTAGGAACCTAAATTCCCATTCTCTTCCTAAGCAGGCATCCAACTCAGCCAGGAGCAAAGAGGTCAGTTCTAAACTGTAGGATCTGGCATCATGTGGTAACCAAACCCCAAATCTGTGCTGGAATATCCATTAACATACCTGCTCCACTTTCCACACAAAAGAAACCCACAGGCAGAGGGGAGAAGACACCCTGGCTTATTCCAGACTTGTCTTTGAGCAAGGATAATGGGAATCAGGCCTGTACAGGGTATTTCAGGACATACCCAACCTGTCTATATACCCATCTGTCCCACTGGTATGGAGTAAAAGCTGGAACACCTCCACTTCCAGGCCTGTGTCTTCATGTCAGTTAATTAGAGTTCAACTCTGTGTCCCTCCAGTGGAAATAATCCATGACCTGTGCTAGCTGTCCTGCAACTATTACTTTTTCAGTTGGCTCAAGGCTAATGGAAAAAAATTAAAACAACATTTAAAAATCAAATAGGAAGTTTAAAAAGTAAAGCTCTTACACAATTAAGATGTTTTTCTTCTTAGGCATGCCAACAGAAACAACCATGGCCATTTGCTCCATGATTATGGGAGGAATTTTTGAAAAATTCCCTAAGCTGAAAGTTTGCTTTGCACATGGAGGTGAGTAGTGTACCATGTGAAACTCCTGCTCTTTGGCTGAGCATGGTACAGTTGTATTTTCTGTATCTCAGCTAATGGGGTCACCACATGAAGCCTGCCACCAGCTGAGCACTGTCACCCCAAAGAAGACAGTCTGACAGATCAGCTGCTTTTATGAACACTCTCTAGCTTTTATGAACCCTCTCTAGCCTGCAGGGCTTGAACTGGTACAACAGTTAAGGGAAAACAAAAAGGAAGGGCAGGCAGCAGGTGGTTTAAGGAAAGGGACAAGGAAGCAGCAGGGGGAATTTGGGCATCACAGTAGTGAAGAAGTGAGAAAAATAGAGACAGAAGCTAATGAAGGTAAAGGAATAAAAAACCACTAGTGCAAAGCACTTTCTTTCTAATGAGCTGCCAGAAAACTAATGGATCTTTGGTGATAAGGTGCCTTTTTTCCCCTCTTAGATATTTTCAGCTTTTTAAAAGTTATTAACAATTCCTTCTTGCAGGTGGAGCTTTTCCATACACAGTGGGTCGAATCTCCCATGGCTTCAACGTGCGCCCTGATTTGTGTGCCATGGATAACAAGGTGGATCCCAGAAAATACCTTGGCTCATTTTACACAGACTCTCTTGTCCACGACCGTGGGGCACTAAGGCTGCTAACAAGTGTAGTAGGAGAGGTGAGTTTTAGTGCTTCCAGAAGTGGGTGAGTCATTCTTCAGTTAATTTTCCAGGAAATAGCAAGAGAAGAAGAGAAGAAGAAAGAAGGAAGAAGACAGTGTCACCCAGTGAAATAAATTGATGGGCTTCTGCCATGTTGATAATGCTTTTACCATATGGATTCATTGAAATGGTGGGTTTAATTCAGGAAATCATGCACTGTCAGCCTTAGTTCCATCCTTCTCTGAGCTTATTCAGGATGGGACTTCAAGCAAAGAGTGCTTCAGTCTGAAGCCTGGTTTTTCAAATGGCTTAATTTTCAAATTCTAGTGCATGCTTGAAGAAATCAAATCATATTTCCACTTGGAAAGTTAGACAGAAAAAAATCAGTAATAAAGAAAGCTTTTGTGGGTATCTCAGAGAGACAATTAAACATTGGGTTTGCAGAAGTATTTTAGATGTTTGTAAAGAAATCTTTGTAGTTTAGCAAACTGTGGTGTTTGTGAGGTCCCCAGGATGAAGTGAGAGATGAGAATCTGACTCCAAGTTCTCAGAAGGCTGATATATTATATTATATTATATTATATTATATTATATTATATTATATTATATTATATTATTATATTATTATATTATATTATATTATATTATATTATATTATATTATATTATATTATATTATATTATATGAAAGAAAGAGAAAGGATACATCAGAAAGCTTAACAAGAATGACAATGAAAGCTCATGACTGACTCCTCAGAGTCTGACACAGCTGATGGTGATTGGTCATTAATTAAAAACAATTCACATGTTTGGATAAACAATCTCCAGACCACATTCCAGAGCAGCAAAACATGGAGAAGCTGAAGCTTCCCAGCTTCCCAGGAGAAGAAATCCTGGCGAGGGATTTTCCAGAAAATATCATGGTGACAGCAAGCCGTTTAAATGAGGTACAGCATGGGACAGAAAAACCCTAAAACATTCAAATAATCCCTTCTCATTTAGTAAATGCCCAGGAAGGGATTGAAGATGGCATCCCTCATGCCAGCTTCCCGTGGATCACCACAAATCAACAAGACACCTGTCTTTGTGCCTTGATCTCTGCACCTCACAGTGTCTGCAGCCAGAGGCAGATCCCTCCCAGATGTCAAAGCAGAAGTGCAGGCTCTGACAGGGATTTTCTTCTCTCAACAGCTGCAGTCCTTTTGCCTGTACATCAGTGCCTAGACTCACATGGTGTGGGGCTGTTGCTGTCATCAGGGCCTCCTGTATGACCAAAGTTCACAAACACCACTCAGCTTACTGGGGTTTTTCTCCTACAAAAAAGAATCTGTTGATTTCCCATTTCTATTAGTCTGAGCAGGTTACTGCAATAAATCTGCTCTAGAACTGGGTACAGAAGTGACTTGCCTAGGCCAGACAGAAATAGCAATGCAGAGCTATTGCTTTCTTTACTGTGGTACTCTGAGCTCAGGTATCACACTTGAAAATCTGTGGATTTTCAGTTCATGCTGCACCTGAAGTCTGTAGCTTTGGGACTGGAGTTCTGCCTGCAGCTCCCCTGCAGGACTTGTGCCTTTTAGGAGAACTTTGCATTTGAAGATTTATGGAAAATCAACCATGTGGCACCACAACTACAGCTTGAAACAATAGTATGGAAACTTCTGTGATGTGTATGTTTGTACAATACAGTAACACTGCAGCTCTAAGGAGTGGAGACAACATCTTTTTGGTTAAACCAACCTGAACCAAAAATAGATTTATGGAAGGAGCCCCTA
The DNA here is from genome assembly GCF_023055355.1 of Agelaius tricolor. Classification (NCBI taxonomy): domain Eukaryota; kingdom Metazoa; phylum Chordata; class Aves; order Passeriformes; family Icteridae; genus Agelaius; species Agelaius tricolor. The sequence continues at coordinate 29,674,830 of NW_027269270.1, forward strand.
TTTCCATTAGAAACAAATAAGATAAAACCCAGGTCAATTTACTCAAAAAAGATCTGGAATAAGCTGTTAGTAGTGGAAAGTTCTGATAATATCAGTGGGTATTAACTCAGGTGTCATTTGCCATCTCTGTGCCAGGGATTAATTTTAGGCACCAGATGGTTTACAAATAAAGTACCAGGGCTCCCACCCAATACTGATTTCTTTTCATTTCTGTTGCCAGCCTCTAAATAGCAAACAAATCATAGTCCATAGCCAGTAGTTTTTGATATACATTATCTTTTGAATAACTGTAGCTTAAAGCAAGTGGCTTTAAGGTGTTCTTTTACAATAGATTTTAAAATTTTACTGTGTGTGATGTGCTTGTCCATTCTACAAGACACCCAAAGGCTTATGGAGTAACAGCTCAACACTTGCCTCTGTTACCTCCTTTTCTGAGAAATCTCCCCAAATCCAGACCATGTTCATTCTAACTATATTTTCTTTGTACATGCAGTTCTAGTACACAAGGATGAGTCTAGCTCTTGAATTTTAAATTGCCAGTGCAAGGAGAAAAGATCACTCACTTGTTTTCTTTTACCCATTTTAAAATGTTGGGAGACATGTTTTGCCATTGTCAGAAAGACCTTGGTAAATTAGGAGCTGTGTGACTCAGGCTGGCTGAGACCAGAGATTCTTTTTGTGATCTGAATCTGTTAAGCTGAATTGTAGATGTCAAGAGCAAAGCAGGAGGGAAAGCACAAGATGCTGAATCCATTGCTGAAGAATTGAAGTTTTTTTTCTGTCTGAACTTTTGTAGCATACAAGTCTTGGGGCACTTCTGCTTCAAAGTCAGAAGTTTTGCATCTCAAAGCTGCTCTAAACTATTGCTGCTGTGGGAAAGCTGCTGTCTTTGCACCACACTTTAATTTCTCTTCTTTCCATTCTAAGAAGCTACACATGGACTCTGGTCCTTAATTGTGATTAGTCTTTGCAAATGAAATTTTGAGGAGAGAGAGATTATGGATTGTAAATTGATAACCTAAAAGGCACTCCGCACTAGCCTCTCTGGTGTCTTATTTATTTTGTCAACAGACTATTAAAATTCATAGTCTTAAACACAATAAATTTGGCTACCGTAGTACACAGGATATTGGTGTCTTCTTTAATTCTCCTCTGAGTACTTTCAGTTCAAACAATGTGACATCAGGTGCAATCCCAGGGCTGAAAAGTGATGAGTCAGATACCAAAAACGTTTTTTACACTCAGGAGAACTTTCTCTTTTCAATTGCCTAAGGCATCTTATCCTTGAAAACAAAAACATTCACATCACGATTTCAAACTTTACTTTATAACCATGAAGATTAAAAAGTTCCCTCTTTTTCTAAGGAAAGTTGACATTCTCACATAACACCCATGAGCCAAATGCTTAAAGAAACACCAAATATCTCAGTGCTTTCAGTGCAGACATGTGTTGGCAGAGTAACACATATAAGATTAATAAATGCTGGGCTAAAAACAATGTGATGGAGTCTTGAGGCTGACACTGTAACTTTGTGAGCTGCAGGTTTGAAATAGGCCAGGTCTCCAGAGAACAGCTCAGAGCTGTGCAGGAAGGGCTCAGTGTGAGGGAAGATGTGCTTGGACATGGCTTTGGGTCCCTGGGGAACAGCCACTGCCTGGCACCAGCGCCTGGCGTGCTGGCCTTGAGCTGATCTGAGTTAAAATCCACTGACAGCTGTGATGAGCCGTGTCCATTTAGTCTCATCCCTTCTTAGTTTGGGGTGCAGGTTAATTGGGGATGGAAGCAGAAACACACACTCCTGAGAAAGAGTTTTGTAAGAGTGCAGAATCGCTGCAGTCCTTCGCTCCCCCCGTGGCGAGGTAGCGTGAGGTGAATCCAAATAAACACAAAATCCCCAGCGTTGCTGGCTATAAAAAGTGAAGAACTGGGTTGACATGGGATTAAATGATTCAGTGCATCTCTGCAAAAACTTCCCCATGGTGATTCCCCCAGAGCCATCATCCAAAGGCAAAGCATTCTCTGGCCAGAAGTTGGAGCTGAACTGACTACAGCGTTCTGGGCATTTTTTTCAGGTGCATCATAGCAGTAGGAAAGAAGGCAAAATTCAAGGCAAATACAATTTTTCCTTATGTAAGAGGATGAAGTCATGTTTTAAAGCTTTCTGAGATTCATTTTCAGATTTAGGTCCTTATTACTGTGAAAAAAGTTGTGCTGAGTAGCAGGGTCCAGTGAGGTTAATCATTAGCCCCATGTACCTCTCTAATAGGAGAGAAGTGCTAATTAAGGAAATGACCTCCAAGTCTTCTAGGGAAAATTGTCTTTGTTGATATGGTTTGGGATAATATAACAGTACCTCCCTTATGCTAGGAGCATTATTCATCAGCAGAAGTTTCCCAGCACTCCTCTGAAGCTGGGTGCTAAAGACAGGTATTGCAACCCCCATTTTATAGATGGGTACAAAACTGAAGCTCAAAGGGTACAAATGAACAGCCCAAGATCACAGCCAGAAGCACAGCCAGAAATCTGCTTCTAAATTTTTCTTACTGATTTACAGCTCTTAATTTTACTGCTAATGAATAGATCCCATGATTAGCTGTGAAATACTTTCAAACAGTGGGAAAAAATATATCTACATAGAGGGGAAAAGAAAAATATGTATTATTGCAGTGAGGATGTGGGATTTAATTCTGGTTTAGTATGTTATGTAGGAGATATAAATAAGAATATACAAACCTTCCTGCCTTACGTGACCTTCCCGAGTAAACAGATGGACAAATTCTATGTTTCCTTTTCTTTTACTTAAAAACTCACTTTCTCATATAAACCTGGTGTGGTTTTAGTTGTTGTGGTTTTTTTTTTTATCATAAAATGCATGACATTCGTTTTTCTTATGTGAATAAATCATCTTGGTATTGAATATTATAAATAAAAGAATATATTTAGGTTCTTCAAAGTACACACATCCAAATCTATTTTGTTTAGTCTATGCTCAAAATCTAGCCTATGCTATCAATCTGTGCTGGATTTATTAGACAGAGGGTATAAATTTTCCTATGTTAATCTGATGTTAATTCTTCTATAATAAATCAGAACACAGGACAGAACATAGGAGAGAACAATAGAATGTGTCTCTTCTGTTGAGATTTTGGGCAAAGATTTGTGTAGGCTCTATCAGAGACTTTTGGGTGACATCTAGTGGAGATTAAAAAAAATTTTTAAAAGCATTTGACAAAAAGAAAAACAAACCATTTCAGAAAATAACTGAATGACATTTTCTTCACCCTATTTCAGTGTTGAACTCTGGTAACAGAGTCAAACATTTTAACAATTCTAATTATGTTTTATTCACCCAAACAATAGACACTCATGCCTCAAGCCTGGGATTTGCATTTTCAACTTTCTGCTTATGAGAATTAAAATACCATACCTTCAGTTAGATACCACAAAAATTATTAATAAATATCCTGCAATTTTTCCAAATAAAACTCATCCAAAAAATTCTTGAGTCATTGCTTTCAAGCTTTGTTCTTTTCTAAGTGGAAGTTATGATCTTCATATTCACTTTCATAATTAATCAGTCCAATATATACATCTAATTTCTTGTACTTCATTATACATTCCAGAAAGCATGTGCTCTATTGTTTAATGTTAATTAAAAAGAAATTAAAAATCTGTAAAAATTAAAATTTATGAGTTTAAAATATAATATTAATGTTACTATAATATTGTACATATTAATATCCATATTATTTAAACTCTATTGTTTAATGTTACTGCAAAATGTAAAATTCTTTTTTATTACCAGGACAAAGTTATTTTGGGGACAGATTACCCTTTTCCACTTGGGGAACTGGAACCTGGAAAATTGATTGATTCAATGGATGATTTTGACTATAAACTGAAGGTATGATTTTTACATTTGAGGGGTTTTCCCTCCTTTTTAAGTCTCTGTATGTGACATGAGATAAAACACTGAAAAATCAGTGTAGTACACTGATTTCTGCAAAGGCTGGAAAAGACCCTTCAGTCTCTTTGCAGCAGTTCCTTTAAAAGCACAAGTAAAAAGCATTTGAGTTAAATATGAACTAAGCACAAACGTGTATGTGTTTTGTTTTAACAGGATAAACTCAAGGCTGGAAATGCTCTGGAATTTTTGGGTCTTAGCAGAAAGCAATTTGAATAATTATGAAGTACTAAAGCAACCAAACTTCTGAAATAATATCCCTGTATTTCTGTTGGCATGTGCAATCGTGCAGATGAAAAATAAAACTGACAATTATCTGACAGTCTCCTGTTATTTCCAAAACAAAAGCAAGAGTACTGGAAAGGAGTATGCACAGGTATTGCCTGAGGATTTAGGCTGTTCTTAAACAATTCTGAAATCCCTGCTTTCATAATAAAGGAGAGATTTCATCTTTTGCAGCTATAAGAATCTCTGAATTATAATCAATGCCATGTTATTGGGATTTGATTCCCAGGAAGGAAGAGCTGAGAAAATTATGTACCCACTACATTTCTGTCTTTGTTATAGCAGCCAAACAGAATCTGAAAAAATATTAAAACAGAGTTTAAACAGTGTTGATGCCCAATAAAAGGCAACATTTTCTTTAATCCACTGGTGGAAAATGCAGCCCACAGCACTCAGCTCAGCACTGCAGGTGCACTCGTGCTTTGTCAATGTTGTGACAGGATGGAAAAGGTCTGTGTGGGGACTTTACATATCAGCTGCCACCTACAGCACTGGGAACTTATTCATCAGAAACAATTTGAACAATATGGTTGTAGGTGCAGAAATAATGTATTTGTGTGGGTATTACTTGGTGTGTCACTGTCACTGTCACAATAAATACTAGTGTTTGGCAACAGTACGGGTTAATGTTCTATTCCTTACAAAATGCTTCCTAAAAGTAAGGCTGAATAGTTTAAATGTTGAAGTGCTAATGCTCTCCCTAGCTTGAGTCCTGCTATGGGAATGGAAAGGTGGTTTGCTTTATAGACTATTGATTGAAACAGGTTTTCATTATTATCCAGTGAGGCATCCTCCTCCCAGGAGAATTGTGTACCAGTCAGAAAAACGTGGATTAGCACTTACAGTCTTTGTTCTTGTGGGAACATGGGCTGGCTGCATGTGGTGCCACCATTCCTCTGCTCAGTCTTGGAACATTCCAGGCAAAAGAGTATTAGACAGAAGTTGTTTTTAGTTCTGGCCATAGCCTTCACAGGCTGAACCTGAAGGATGCTGAACATCAGCAGTTCTGCTGATCCCAGCCTCTGTTGGACAACAAAGAACACTCTGTCCTTCTTTACGGTGCCCAACCCACTCCCAAAGAAAAAAAAACTGGTTTGTGAAGTAGTTGGAGCTTAATTAGTCAGCAGCTCAGAGATTTAGAATATCAATTCTTTATGTAAGAGGAAGAGAAGAGACAGAAAATAGCTTTAACAACATTATTGTCCTCAGGTTTGCAAGACTTCTGTTGACCTTTTTTATTTAAATATCCACATGCAGGCATTGAGTTTTCAGCACGTATGATTTTTCAACCAGATTGCTTTAATTAAATTTCAAAGTCAAAAGACAATTTCATTCTCATATTTCCCTTCAATATACATGATTCTCACAGATGTTTAAATGGATTTAAGAGGAAAATACATTGTGATTCCTCCAATACATTTTAATTGGATTAATTCTTCAATTTTTTATGAATGAAACCAGTTAATGAAAATGCAATGTCACATCTTTGGGGACCAAGGTCTGGAACCTCTCCAATAGCAAGAACTGTATTTAATTACTTTAACCTGTGACTAAATGGGTGATTGCAGTATCCTGCATGGGAGTTAATTAATGTGCATACCCTGCATAAATCATATTCATTATGCACTGTCATTATTTAATGATATTCTACCTATTCTTGCTATGTTACAATTTTTAAGACAGGGATATATATATATAATCTTCCCTTCATCTTTTCATTTCATTAACAAAGCTAATGTAAAATTCTAATTGCAGCCAGATGAGAACATTCTTAATAATCCTCCACCAATTACTGCAGGAATAAAGAATCGAAGTTGAGCACCCAAATTCCATTACCTTTACACAGTGATTTAAACAATGAGGTAAAATATTGCACCTTGATTGTAACAGACACACAAATATGAAGTCCAAGATCAGCTAATTACATGAGAATTCTTTGAGGTTAAATTTACAGGATCTTAAAGAAGATATATACATTTGGGAAGATCAGGGAAGTAATCCATGCCTGTGCTGCAGTATACATCTGTATATATTTCATCAGCATTCTGTCAGGTCTGGTTCTAAGATTACAACTGCGTGTATAAAACTGGCACTGAAGTTGTAAAAGAGCTCATTGTGATGTAACTGCAGGTGAACAAAACCACTGCAGATTGGCAGTGGAATGCACTCACATGAGCAGAGCTCTCATTTTCATGCGCGGTGATCAGAACTTTAAATACCTTTTTGCACCCTTTGAACCTTGAATCCATAAACTCAAACCACGGCTGAAATTCCATCCCTGAGCACGGAGTGAGAACAACCCGCACGCTGCAGGAGCATCACTGACATGCTGGAGCTGCTCACCTCCAATGACACAATTCGTACTAATAACTCATCATTTTCTTGTACATTTCTCAAGTGTTCACAAGCTGATATTGCCAGCAGACAGGAATTTTCTAGGAACTAGTTGTGCATTCCAAATCTTTCCTTCCTTTCTCCCTTTCCATGTCCTCCTCCAAGTACGCTGTTCTGTGATTAGCTTGCATTAAAAAAGGAACCCTTGCTTCAAACATTTTTATCTGTTTTTCACTTTATTAAGCATAAAGGTATCTAGACTAAGATTAGATATTTGAAGTATCGTATGAAATAGATACGCAGTTATGGGGCATTCAGGCAATGGGATAGGCGTTACGGGGAGGTGGTGGAGTCAGCATCCCAGGAGGTGTTCAAGCTGTTACACGCGGGCACGGGGCGATGGGGTTCACTGGTTGAGCGGGGTTACAGTGGCGGTGCTGGGCTGACGGGCGGACTGGATGCCCTCAGACGGCTCCATGACTCCACGCCTCCATCCCCGGACGGCCCTCACGCCGCGCCCGCCATGGCCGCTCCCTCAGCCCTTGCAGCCCACGTGACCCCGCCCGGCGCGCGGCCGCCCCGCCGCGAGACTCTATGGCGGAGGGCGCGCGCGGGCCCGGGAGCTCTCGCGAGAGCCGCGATGGAGGCGGCGGGAGGAGGCGCCGGAGGAGGAGGAGGTGTCATGGCGGCGGCGGGCGCGGGCTCCGCGGGGTCCGCAGCGCGGGGCGGCGGCGGCTCCTCGGCCGCGTCGCGCTGGTTCTTCAGCCGCGAGCAGCTGGAGAACACGCCCTCGCGGCGCTGCGGCGTGGAGGCCGACAAGGAGCTCTCGTACCGGCAGCAGGCGGCCAACCTCATCCAAGACATGGGCCAGCGCCTCAACGTGTATCCGAGCGCGGACGGGCGTGAGGGGCGGCGGGGGCTGCGCGTGGAGGGGCGGCGGGAGACCTTTTTCCTGGCGTGGGAGCCGTCCCCGGGAGCCTTGCCGGTGGTCCGCAGCCCCGGCCGGCGCTCCCGCGGGATGGAGCCGTGGCCTGGAGGCACAGAATGGGAGGAGGAGCCTGGCGAAGCCCCCGCGCCGCGCTCTTTGTCGGCGCTCGGGGACGCGGCTTCCCACCTGCCCTCACAGCCGCGCTGCCGGCCGGAGCTGCTCCTTGGGGCTGCTCTGGAGTAAACCCGAGCTGCTGTTTTATCCGAAACGGGCAGCTCCTCCTTAGCCGTTCTTTAATGTGATTTTTTTAAAGGAAAAAAAAAATCGATCAGAGCAAGGCCAAACCCTCAAATCCCTGACTGAAATAGTTGAACTGGAACAAAACAAAAGCACTTGAGTGTTTCAGTGTGTGTCGCCCATTGAGGAGTTCTCATTCCGTGGGTGACTGTGGGGAGCCTGGCGTAGGAATCTCCACATGGTCTGCGGAACAGATGGGAACGATACGTGTTAATATCAGTTAAGTTCTGAAGTGTCACGTCCCTAATCCATTTTCGGCTGAAGACAATATGTTGCGAGCAGTCATTGATATGGAAAGCGCATCGCTTTCAGTTCTTGTCGACAATTTTCTTAATATGTTAGTGTTTCCTTCATTTAATCTTCCAGATCTCAGCTTACCATAAATACTGCAATTGTTTACATGCACAGGTTTTATATGCATCATTCCTTCACAAAATTTAATCGAAATGTAAGTATGATTGATTTGATATTTGGTTATAGCATGCCCATAATTTTGGCAGTTCTGACTGAGAAGTGTTACACGCAGGAGTGTGAAGTGTGATTTGTTTTTAGAATTCTAGCTTCTTACCAATGGTTTAGAAGCAATAATGATACTTGTTTTCAACTTTGGATTACTTTAACTAGTAGCAATTAGATTTTATCTTTTGCCATCAAAATAAAAATAAATAGACACCATCAAGCACATTTCAGATGTGTGAAGAATACATTTAGATGTTTCAAATGTGGCTTGTGTTTATGTGCTGAAGTTTGAAAGGCTAATGTGTAGGAACACACATTTTTCTTGGTGAAGTCAGTGGAAGTTCTGGCATGGTGTGTCTGACAATGAAAATGTGGTTATGTGTGTATATCCATATGGATTATGTAGCTGTTCCTGAAGCAGTGTGAATTATTTTAGCTAGTCTCATCTTGAGTGGTAAGTCATATTAGATAAGAAAAAATTTTACATGTGTTGAGGTAAATCTTGTTTTGTCTAATAACCTGGATATGTTTACTCTGAACACAGAATGTGTTGTTAAGAACAGAATTTTGCAGTAAAAATGCTAGCTGTTATTGAGGAATATTGTAACAGGTATGGAACTGGAGATAACAACTTGGGAATGTCAGGCTTTTTTTTTTTTTCAATGTCCAATGCTGTATGCAATAGGTGGAAAAATAATAATAATAATATAATAGTCTGGGTGTTCTTGGGGTTTGTTTGTTTTTAGGAAGAACAGTTAATAGTGATGGTGGTTTAAATGTTAAGGATGAGTTTTCTTAGATCTTCTAATGACAAAACAGATTGAAGCTGACAGATGTTAGGTCTAGGTCAGAGGAGACCTTCACCTGCCAAGGGGTAGGCTCCTGCAAACCTTGCACTGTGTGCAGTTGGGGCAGGTACACAGGGGGGTACAAGGACAGCCAACTCTTCTTCCTGAATGAGTGAATTTGTTCATTATTGTTGGCTGAGCTAATGGGCATCTTGTTTGGTGCCTCTTTAGCTGGAAGTACATACTCATTTGTAGGTACATTTTAGAAGTGTATATAATTATTTTTCATGCAAAATCTGAGCTAAACTGAAATTTCCAGCAGCCAGAGCTGCAGTGTTCATCCATGCAAGTTCCTCTTTCTCCCCTCCTGCTGCTGTTCTGCCCATGTAGTAGTAACCTGGAGCTGGTGAGGCATCCAAAGTTTTCGGGGACTCTTGAATGGCTTGTGGGCCTGATAAACTGGAGCTGCTTGGAGTGGAGAGATGGCTCAGTGTGGAGCTGCTGTGTTTATAAATAGACCCACATACCTGTTATATCACCTGCTGGAGTGCTGCTTGCACTGTCAGCTGGTAATCTGGGCTAGATTTAGGCAGCAAAGAGCTTTGGCTGCTGTGTTTGGGTTTTCACTGGATGCTGGTGAATGACAGTCACTTGGAATTGGCAGTGCAGTAGTGTTTGAATGTGCAGTGCTCTTTATATGAAATCTATGGCTTAAGTTGAATTATGAATGTTAAAATTCCCAAGTAAGCTATGTAAGGGCAGACTGCCATGGAAACTGCAGCTATTAGAGGGCAGGGAAGTGTACTGTTTAATTAATTCTCAGGTAATAATGTTCAAAGTTAAAGGCAAGTGAGCTGCAGGTTGTACCTCAGCAGTACCAATTCTTGCTGAACTCCTTTTTGTAATTCTTAATGAACATAAGGCCAGAGAGTGGCTTTCTATATGTCCTGATGGGCAAGAGCATTTTCTTTTTACAATTCTGTAGGGCAAACAGGGTCTCAGTGAGTGGAGTCACTTTTAAAATACTCCCAAACCATCCATTAGGTCCTCTGTAGAGAAAGCAGAAGCCGAGAACTCTAATAAATACTTAATATCAACTCTTCAGAGTACTTGGCAAGCTAAAAAATGTAACAGTATTCATCTCTGCAAGAAGAAAGTAGCCCTTGGAAAGGAATAGTAAGGTACTGGCAGTCTCAAAGGTAAGACTTGTGCAGTATATCTCTTATATTTCTTTGTTGTGTGCATGTGGTGCTGTTTATCCATGGCAGAAAGGAATCTGAATGCTGGGGCTAGAAAATGAGATGGCCATTAGTCAGAATGCCTTATGATTTTCAGCTGAAAAAATGTGGCCTGTGTTGACTTGTTTTATTGGTAGATGAATGTTTTTAGGCTGGTAATAAGCACTTGCACATTTATCATCATGTATACCTGCCAGGTTACACAAATACACATGTAGGTCATGTCTGTGACATGCACTTAATTGTTAACAAACAGGGATAGTTGTTGTCTTAATTTTATGGCCTTTTTCTTCAGTATAAGTTACTGCTAAATAGTTTTACAGGCTTTCAGGAGTTTGAGTCATCTCAAACAGGGAACAGAATTCCCAACAGTATCTTCAATCTGTAGATGCACTTAATTGTTAACAAACAGGGATAGTTGTTGTCTTAATTTTATGGCCTTTTTCTTCAGTATAAGTTACTGCTAAATAGTTTTACAGGCTTTCAGGAGTTTGAGTCATCTCAAACAGGGAACAGAATTCCCAACAGTATCTTCAATCTGTAGAGCCTCAGGGGTGGCATGTACCAGTTAATGTAGTCTTGGTTCATTGGGAATGGATTATATGTACTGCTTATTGGCCAAATATCCCCTTTTTTGTGAAGTTACTGTGAGCTAGCAAGACACTTTTGAGTTGCTCTGGGTTGCCTACTGAGTATTTGCATTTAGGTACAAAGAAGAAGGTATTGAGGTTTGGATGTGGCAGTCGAGGCAGGCAAAGTCCTTGCAAGGTTGCTGTGCCCCAGTGAGGATGGAAATTTGCTTTACCAATTCTGGGAAGCAGAATTGGATGCCCTGACTGCTAATTTTCCTGGCTGTGCAAATGACAGGAGCTACTGTGGATCTCCTCAGCACAAATTATTCTTTCTACATTGCTGACCAGGGCATAGGAACTTTGGGTTGCTGAGTATAAAGTTAGTCTGTGCTAATATTGGGATGGGGAGGGTGCTTGCTGGCTTTTTATAAGCAGTACTAGCCTCACTATTATACTTTAAAATATCTTCAAAATTAAAATTCTTCTGCAAATACTGCTTCTGTAGTACTTGTTGTGTTACACTGTTATATAGCAAATAGTTCTTTTGGATGCTTACTCTTCAGTACACTGTGATTTGAAGTACAGAAAGGGGGGTAAAATCCTTCCTATGCTGGCAATGAGAGGTAAGGCATCCAAATGGGAGCTGTAGTTTTTAAATATAATCCTTAGAAATGCCATGTGGAGCACCAGCCAACCAGTTGAAAATAGTCTTGATGATGTCAAGGGATTTTTGTGCCATACAGTGGAGCTTAGTGAAGAGCCTCAAGAAGGCTGCATAAGGAGTTGTTTTCCTTCAAGTGCAAGGTAGGTGAGTTGTGTGGAGGCTGTTTTGTTTCCAGTCCTCTGCATTCCCTTCCTTGTGCCCTGTCCAAAGCACAGTATTAAACAGTTGACTTTGCAGTTTTGCAAAGTTTTGAAACTTTCATAATACGCTTCAAGCTCTAGTGAGGCTGTTTTGGGTACTTCAGTTCTGGTTTTAATAGTGCAATTTAACATATTTGCTACTTTTACGCAATGTGAACTCCTGGTTATAATAAAAAAAATTCCTCACAGCTCTTTGTGTTCAAACTTGAAAACCCTCTCATAGACTGTAAGCACTAATGTCTTAGGCTAAACTGGATCAGTCTAAAAACCTACTAATATTGGCATTGGAAGGGAGAGGGGGATCCCAGCAAACTACATGCATGCTGCTGATGTGTTCTGAGATTTTCCTGAGTGCCTGTGTCATTACACTGCCTTGTACTTTTAAGTGAAAAAGGGCTTGTACCACAGTTCCCAGTGAAACTTGCTGTATAATGCTTTTGGGTTGTGTAAACAAGGCTCTTATGGTTTGGGGATTTTTTCTGTTTCTGTGGGACATGGCTAGTTATATAGTGGGATTTAATGTCATATATCACATGTGTTCTGAAGATTTCTCAAAGACTATTTGGGGTGCATAGTATATAATTGCTCTAAGTTATTTTGATTGATATCAAATTAAGATATTTATATATAGGAAATACACTATTGCTTTGTCAAGGGTGTTTCTTTAATTTTGCTTTTTTTGTTCTACTTTGCTTGGTTTTTTTGCCATTTTTGGTAATTGGAAATGAATGAAAGCATTTGAGTAACTTTGCCAGTTATACACTTAGCAGGGTGTGTTCACTGAAGACTACATTTGTGCCAAGTCTGGAATTTTACTAGGATGTCTATTTTTCTGAATCAATACCAAGGCAGCTAAAAATAGTGGCCTACTCTAAACTGGGAGTGAGAACCCTTGTCCTAGATAGGATAAAGACCTGAAATTCTTTGGCCAGAAGCCAACACTTATTTTGGAAGGAAATAGTTAATTGGGCTGCACATAGATTTCTGATGAACCAGAGTTATATGACAATTAATCAGCTTGACTTAATCAGCCTCCAGAGCTGTGTTCTGTGTAAAGTCTTGGAGATCAGGAATTGTGTGGAGATTTCTTGGCCAGATCTGATCTGCTTCAGTAAATCAGAAGAGATCCTGAGTCAGCCTGATGGTGCTTTTTTGGAAAGAAGTAGAACTTTGGTGCAGTCAGACACAGAGCAACACTGTGTGAGAATTTGCTGATGATTTAATTATCTGGTCATTGGTGACTTGGTTCAAATAATGCCTCTGTGAAATGGAAATGTTTTCAGCCATGGCAGTTGTTGAAAATTGAGTTCTGTAAAATCCCTTTAGATGACATGTGTGTGTTGGTTTATGCCTGTGTGTGCTGCCTGACATCTTCTGCATTTTCTGCCACTTCAGAGCTGTTGATACTGTCACTTTCTGAACTCCAGAAAGTGTTTCCATCATATTTACTGTTTAAAAGTTTTACCTCCCAGTGTGAGACACATTTCAAGTACTATGTCCTTGGCAAAGGAAATTCCTTCCAGAATTTTAAATCATTACTTCAAGCAATGGGGATAGAAACTTCTACAGAATCATCAGAAGTATTAAATGACAGTGCTAATATGGCCTTGTTCAGCAACACTTCACCTTGGGTTTTTATTTCATTTGTTCATCAGGCTTAGGTTACAAGATTCTTAAAAAGAAAACAGGGGTTCTTGTCTCCCTTGTAAAAGAATTTGCTCCCTGTGACTTGTTTTGGGTGGTTGGTTTTTATAGACTGAGATTTTTACTAGATTTCTCATGGCACACTTCTACTCATCAAAGGTTCTTGCCTTACCAGGGTGTCAATTTTCAAGTCTGCCAACTTTAAAGTTTTACTTAAGATCCAAGCAGACATTTCAAAGTGATTTAAGGATGCAAAAAACTACTCTCAGTACATTTGAACGCTTCTGAAATTTAATCCCTTAAATGTTTAATTAGTTTGTTGCAGTTTTGCATATAGTGTAAATTTTTATACCAAATGTTTCATTTTGGCATAAAAAGGGGCTGTTTACTGGCAAAAAAAGCAAATCTGACTTTAGGGGGGCTATGCCTCCTATTTAGCCTAGTTCCATTTGGACATTGAATGAGAAATCCAATACTCGCACCATGCATTAATGAAATACTCAGCAAGGAGCTATTTCAGTCTCTGAATAAATGCTTTATACTGGCTTAATTTTAATCATTTTAATCAGCTATGTCTAGATGATTTCTAGTACCATTTTAATTCCTGGTTAACATGGGCAGCTTTTGCATGCAAAGAGAACCTAATTCATCAGTGGTTGGTGGTTTGCTGTGTTCTGCCTGCACACATCAGTCACTGTAGCTGACAACAGGCACCAAAATCCTACTTCACAGCTACCTCTTAGGTGATACTGAACTGCCACCCTGTGACACCTAGAGTTTGATATACATTTTCTTCTTTAAATGTAATGTGTGCTCTTTACTGACATTGGGTAGAACTGGTGTTTTACAAATCCTTACGCTTTGTTCTCCAGATACTGCTGGGCATATAGTAAAGTTGCTAAGAATATATGTGTATATATATTAAGTTCCTTGTACTTGTAGAGCCTATGTTTATATAACAAGCTGTTTTTATTAAAGTTCTCTGCAAAGTTTCTCACTCTTTGGGAGAATTAAATGCTACCAGAACTTGTGATCAGCTGTTTTACTGAAAAGATGGTGTAGTGACTCGCTCTGTGCAAGAAATTGGATGAACTTTCTCATGAGGTATATTTAACTTGAAACAGCCTGTTCTACTGTGACTAAGTCTTCTGGGCCAAAATATTTTATGTTGAACTAGAATTAGTTTGACCTCAGACATTTTACTCACAAATGTAATTTAACATTATGCTACTCCTTCCCTGTGCTGCTGAGAGGATTGCATCAGTTACAAAATAAAACATGACTAGTTATATTTTCGTTGCCTTGCATGACTTCAAAACTGGAAAAAAAAAAGCCACAAATCCAACTTCTTAAACCTTTTCTGTGCTAGTTTAGACTCCATAAAAATTCAAGTCCTGCTTGTAAAAAGTTAAAAAATACACATGTTTTTCTTCTTCAGATAATGTCTCCCACGGCATTGTTTTTGGCTGCAAAAGTGGAAGAACAGCCACGGAAACTTGAACATGTTATTAAAGTAGCAAATGCCTGTCTTCATCCTCAAGAGCCACAGCTGGATACAAAGAGTGATGTAGGTGGAAGTTATGGTTTCAAAGATACATGGTTTGAAAGATGTCATTTCACCTAATGATTTGTTACATTGTCTTGCTGGAATATTGCTCTCTGCAGCCTAGGAAGAAAAGCCTTTGTATTTTTTACATTTTTTGGTACCATTTAAGTCTTTCTATTACTTAATGCAGTTTCTTAAAGACTCACTTATTTGTTATGAAACGTGAAGAGATTGCTCCATCTTGAAATTCTTACAGCACCCACCTGGCCTCCCAAAAATGCTTTGCTGGAATAGATTGTTTGAGATCCAGACTAAGTTAATCTTGTGAAAGGCAGGCAGGTGGAGCTGAATTTGCAGCAGTGTGTGTACTGGGGGAAGAAAGTAACCCCAGTGTGAAGTGTTGGGAGTTGGCAGTGCTCACTGGCCTGGGACTGGTGCTGTGTCCTGTGTTGCTGTGCCACAGAGGCAGTGTGGGAGTGAAGTTCTGATTTTGTGTCTTCACCTGTCTGCTTGTTTGTTTCAGGCATACCTTCAACAAGCCCAGGAGCTGGTTATACTTGAAACAATAATGCTTCAAACTTTAGGTATGTCTTTCTAAATACCTCCTGTGCAGCCAGCTTGCCACAAAGAGCTAGTGGGACCCAAATAACTGGATTTTTGATGTGCTGTTGGTACACTAGAATTTAACTGTTTTCCTGTATAACTCCTGAATTTAGTTTTGTGTTAGCAGCTCTGCTGTGTTCACTGTGGAGAAGAAAGGTGTGTCTGTCCTTGTGAAAGAGATGTTTCTGACAGTTTGAGGTAGAAATGTGTAGGCTTCCACATAGATTTTACTCTGAGTAGTAATTCCATTGGCATTTCTTCCCATAAGGTAGCATGGTGTAGTAGGCTGGCTGTGCATGTCCTGGAGCAGTTGGAAAGAGCTTTGTACCCAGTGCTCTTCCCTGTTCTGCCTTCCCATAGAAGAACATTATGTAATTCAGCAGGTGCTGACTCTGAAGAAAACAAGTTGTAGAGTAGCCATTTAATGGATTCAGATGATTCCAAAATTTGAAGTGGAATGTTCTGTCAAGACACTCTTCTGACTAAAATACCACAGAGACAATTACAGCCAGAGGCTTGAGAACACTGACTTGCTCAGATATTCTTAAATACCACTTGGGGTATTGTTAAAAAAAATAACTCACAGTAGTGACCTAGTTCTTAAAACAGTGTCATAAATCAAGAAGGGTTTCTTAAGTCACTGATCTACAAACTGATTTAATTTCTAATTTCATACATGCAACATGTTTAAGTGCTAGAAATCAATTAATAAAAGTATACATGCACACCATTGTGTTTGCAGTACAGTTTTTACTGACATACTAACTTGCTAGAAATTGTTCAGATATATTCAGCTTTAAAAATACAGTAATTTCCCAGGTTACAAGTGTACAGGGTTTGAGATTACTGGAGAAATGTTTTAGTAATGGATTTCAAAGTCGCTTTACCATCTGCCATTCAAAAGTATGAAAAGGTAAAGAATAAAAGGCACTTAAATAGTGTTACTTACTCTGTAGTGCAAAAGTTTAGCAAATCTTTTAGATCTGTGGGGAAACATAAGGGGTTTGCTTTTTATTTTACAGATGCAAATGTATAATTCTAAAATGTATTTGTAACTCCTCAGGTTTTGAGATTACCATTGAACATCCACACACAGATGTTGTGAAATGTACACAGTTAGTGAGAGGTCAGTGACTTTTAATCACTTCTGTAAGTCCTTTTTTACCTTTCTTGTAAAATTTGAAAGTAATGTTATTTGTCTAACGTGATTTTTCACCAACTATGTTATCCAAAGAGTATGTTTAAAATTAATTATTAAAGGTTTGATATTTACCTTTAGAGAGTCACAGAGTCCAGTCTTTTGTCCTTCTTTTTTTTTTTTTTTTTTTTTTTGTTTTCTTATAGCTTTGTTTTTAATAGTACCTGTTCCACATGTTCTGGAATGCCAGAAGCAGTTGCAAACTGATTGGCCAGATCCATAGTGTGGTTCTGAGCTGATGATTTTCACTCTGAAGTAGTTTTACCCATTGATGGCTAATGCCAGCTTTTTGTCTTAGCAAATCTTTTCAGGTAATGGACTGAGGGATAGAGAGTGCATAGCAAGTCTGCTGGCACATGCAAATAGGTGTGACTAATTGTTTTTCTGTGGCAGTGTGTCCTTACTTGCTTTGGATGGTTGCACAAAACCCCAAACCTTTAGTTAAACATATCCTGTAACTTGTCTGCAGCTCATTCATGTGACTGGCTAGAAACCTGTTTTGTTCTCTATCTTTTTTGTGGCATTTTGGCACATCTTCTTTAATTCTTGAATTGGTTTCTTTTGGAGCTTTAAAAAAAGATTAAAACACCCTCTTATAAGATGTAGGATGAAAAAAATTAGGTTTCAGTTGTAAAAGCATCTAAAATAAGCTTTTCATTTTAATTATGTTTCTTAAGTAAAAAGTGTTTTGAAATTATTAGACCATGGTTGTTAGTCTCTAATCATTAGCTGGTTTTGCAGTGAGAAATGCATAAGTGCTTCTAAGTTTTTGGTGTTTTTTCTTTTCCCTTTATAAAATATATAAAATTTAGGTACAGCCTGACCCTGTTAACTAGATTTGGTTTGTAGTAACTCTGGAATTAATGGTGTTCTTTTAAGGAAGGGTTTCTCTTATTTGCTGTAGCTTCCTGGTGAGTGTCTTTGGACACTGAGTAGGGCTGGTGCTGTAACTTACTTGCATATAAAGTAGTTTTATTGCTCTGCTTGCTGTAAGATAAGGATTCTCTGCTTTCTGCCCAGATTTGGTTGTGACTTGGTGCACCAGTCCAGTTGCACCTGAAGTCTCAGTAGTCTGCACCAGCTGCCCTGTAGGGTTTTGTTTTGGCTTTTCTTAGCTGTTGGTCACTGTAAATGTGGGCACGTTTGACTCTCTTGGGGAACCCCTGTGCTTCTGTGTGGTGTCTGGGGCTGTGGGGAGGGGTGGGGGAATGTTGTGTTGCCTCAGGATTTCCACATCAGTGTGTATCACACACTGGCACACTGCTACACAAACTGGATTTCCTTTCAAGGGTAGATACCACTCTAAGGCAGTTCAGCCTTTCTCTTTGTGTTTTGTAATGACAAGATTCATTGTAATCTTTTGTACTGACAAGATTCATACTTGGAAGATACTGTGAATTTTTTAATTTGACATCTTTAAACTAGTATTTAATGTCAGAAGAATTAAATACTTAGAAGTCTAAAGTGATACCAAGTCTTGAAATCTGAAGACTTCAGTGAGGGCTGAAAATCCATGTAGCTCAAGGACTGGTGCACAGTGAATGTAATGTCTCTGATGTTCAAAAACCTGCTCACTGGAGGAGGTGTGCTCCATAGTGTGTGTGTGGATGGAATCCTTGGGAACATGTCCCTAGGAGTGGTGTAGACTGTAAACATGAGATTTGAGTACCTCATATTAAAATAAGAAAAAGGAAACGAATTAATTCATTTAAAACATCAGGCATGAGATTTGAAGTCATGCATGCAAGTCAGGCAAGGACAGAATAAGTGCCATGGAACGTTGGTTTGATTGTTGAGAGGACAGGGAGATGGGCCCATGGGCACTGTGATTATCTTCAAAGACACAGTGGTAGCAGTTTAGTTTTCTGTCCCTGAGCATTTATTTATTGGACAGTGTGGGTTTTCAAGGTCAGTAGATGCAACACTCAGATATCTGAGTCCTGAAGCTTTTAAAATATACTTAAGATTTTTCAGTGTTAAACCTTTAGTACCAAAGGGATTGACTGAGAAGTTAAAGAAATCCAAGGTTACTTCATCCAGTTCTGGATCATCATCTTGGACAAAAAAATACCATTTCAGAAGGCAGAGATACCTTTTTTGAATAAAGATGATTAACTTACCCAAGCCTGTTATGATTAAAACTTCCAACTGCATGTTTGAGAGAGGAGGAAGGGAGGAATGTCATGTCTGACTGAGTATCAAAAAAGAAGCAGCAATGTTAGCTGAGATCTGCAAGTGTGCTTCAGGATTTGGCTTAGGGTTTGTGCCCTGCATTGTCAGGTGGTGGGAAAGGGCCCTTTGGCTGACTAAACTGCAGTGCCTCAGAGGATGGCTGATTCTCTCCATCACTTTTTGCTGTCTTGCATCCAGGGTAATTTGTTTTATGCAGTCACTGTTACCTGTTATTAAGTTGTAAGCTATCCCCCTTAAAAACAAAATGAAAAATTAAAAACCCAGGTTGTGTTGATGATGCTCAAAAAACTCAACCAAGTCCTTTGTCAGAAGACTGTCTAGTCTGGCAGTGGCACACCAGAACCAATTGATGGAAGCTGAAGATGAACTAGTAAGTGGGAGTTGGTGCAAATAAATATAATTGCTTCAACATACAACTAAAGAAAAAATGAATTCTTCTCTAAAATGAAAAGCCTTTTTGAAGGTGTTACTAGACAACACAGATCATTGCAGAGAAGGGGTGACTGGATGCATAGATAATGATTCATGATGTTCAGGCATACAATACCTAGTGACTCCTTCTAGCGTTCAGAGACTCATGGGTTAATGAAATTGTTCCATCTTTGCAGTTTGGTCAGTATAGCAGACAAGGAAAATGGTGTGGGCTTAGTATTTTTTCTGCACCATTCTTCCTCAGTGTCAAGAGACTGAGAAGAGGAGACAGAACCATCATTCCTTAGGATCCCACAGGTCCAAGGAATCTGAAGGCAGTGGATATGTGAGGGCCAGTCAGCAAGCTTCAGTGTCCATTCCAAGAATGCTCCAGTAGTGAAGAGAAGAAAGGAAAAAAGAAAAGGGGAAAAACAACCCCACCAAAATACCAAAAACTGTTCTGGTTTTGGCCCTTGCTGCCTTCAACACTAGCTGAGTGATCAGCAGTGGAACTGCCCTGGTGCCAAGATTGTGTCATGGTCCTCTTACACTGGTGCAAAATCAGTCTGTTCTCAGCCTGCTTCTGGTGAAACTTGGAATCTGTATCCTCATCTCCATCTTGGGAAGTCTTCAGTCACTCCTTTCCCTGTGCTGGAACACAACCTTTTGGAACTGAAGATGAGATCTCAAGGATTTCTAGGATTGTTCTCGCTACTCTGCAGGTTATCAGGTATCTCGAACACCCATGATCCTTACTAATCATTTCTGAAAATTGCACTGTCAAATCCTTCAAATATCCCATAGTATCTGTGTGCAAATGCCATTGCTTAAATCAGCCTGAGAAAGACAAAATCAGCAGAAGACAAGGTGAAAATGCCTCAGCTTTTTCAGAGGGTATTCTCATGAGGAAAATTTGAATCTTAGTGGTGTGGAAAGATGTGAAACACCAGCTGCACTCCAGCACTTGCTACAGGCGGCCTTCCCATTCTGAACTTTGACCTCAGGTTTTTGTGGGCCTGTTTCCAAGTTTTAAATACTTCCAAGAATTAAAGCCACCAGGACTGCTCAGACCTGAATGCCAACACCATGGCCTCCTCCAGCCCTTTCCAGATACAACAGGCACCTTCCAGCATCCCTCTGTTCAGAGCCTGGGGCTTTTTGCTTTTGCCAGAAGGACTTCAGCAAGCTTCTCTCTTCTGATGCTGACTGGCTTTTCTGCAATCTCCTTTCTGGGGAATGCTCACACGTTGTCAGGGGCCAGGCATAGCCAGTTACCAGCTCCTAATGGGCACTTGGCAGTCACGTTTTCATGAGCATCCCAAGATCCAAGATAAGCTGTGTTGAAGAAAAGACTCAGGTATCTTGGAACTGCAAGCAGTGAATTGTGTGGCTATGCCAAATAAAAAGCTTTTTGGTTTCCAGTTGGCAATTCCTTGGAGACAGCCTCTCGGAAGGTGTGTCAGACAGCAAGTCCTGTTTCAAAATATTGATGACTATTTCACTAATCCCTGTTTTATGGCTGCTTCTGCAGCAGTGAGACAGGATGGATGTTTGAAATCACTCCTGAATGCTAAAATCTAAAACTGGTCGTTCATGGCTGGTGTCGTAGCCATCGGTCCTGCGGCTTGTGAGTTATAAGAGCAGCTCTGCTGGCTTGTTCTAGCCCCTGCTTCAAGATGATTTAAATTTTGGAGATGCACTTTCCACTACTATAATGGAAATAAACCACCAAAGTATAGGAACCAAAATTCATTAAATTTAATTTCATTGATGGATTCTGCTAAACCAAAGCTGCCCTACATAGAAGAGTTTGGGACGGATATTTTCAATTGAGCCTTGTGTTATCAAAGGCTTTAGTTGTGAGCTGAAGTTTCTTGCTGGTTTTGGCAATGATTATTATTTAGCTGTAAACAAATTGAAACAATCATACTGCTTTTAGTCTAGGTAAGGTATTTAGCACAGTAATTTTTGATTGAGGCTTAAGTGTGTGTTTCAAGATGTGATTCTTTTCTTCCAGGTATGTGTTATGATTTACTCATCTTTCAAGCTGATGTTAAATAGAAGTTTTCTGGCATCTGCTTTTCTTCCTTGTCCAGAAGGGACATTTCAGTGAGAGTAGAAATGCTTCTTGGTCTTGCTCCCTTAATTCAAACATGTAATTTTACAGAATATATAAATCCTTGAAGGTATTTCTTTGATGAAAAATGAAGAGCAAGACATCAATTTTAGTCTTACTCAACCATTCAACCATTGTGTATTTTTATTTGTTAATTTTACTTTTTCTTTTTTTTTTTTTCTTTTGGTGATTCCACCTTCTTTTTAGATGGGAGGAAGAGGTTGAACTCCTTGGTTTTTTTGGCATGCAATTACCACTACAGCGTGCAAACTAAATATTATGGCATAACACATTGTCAGTTCACCTTCTGATTATTATGGATTAGTAGAATTTGTGTGTAGAACAGATCCTGTTACCTTGCAACTTCCACATTCTTCTTAGATTATGGCACTTCCTGGCTGTGTAGCATAAAGACAAATCTGAATTTTATTCCTTGGCAATTATTAGAAGTTGAGTTAAATCACATTTTAAGATGCTTTTTACAAACTAAATTTAAAAGCCACTGTAGCATTTCTCAAACTTTCTAGAAATATTATTAAAATAAAAGTTTACCAGTATTCCCTTTGACATAAAATTCAACACTACGCTCTCTGCAGGTAGCACTGATTTCAAGTGATAGTGTCAAAGTAAGAATTCAATGAAGGCTGCATTCAATCTGCGGTTAAACCCCTTGTGCCCAGCTATTCCATTAAATGCATGTTACAGTAAGTTCTCTTACCTGAGTGAGGAGCATTGGGGTGTCACTCTAGGGGCCAGCACTCTGTGGCTGTAACAGCCCAAGTCAGTTTTTCATTCCTGGCATGTTGCAGTCCTGTGGTTTGTTTCGGTATTTTTTTCTGACTAACTCAAATGAATTTGTCTGTTTCCTATCGAAGCCTTGCCATAGATTTAACAAATATGGAACAAAATGTTATGACTACAGTGCTCTTAATTAGAAGGAGCAAAAAACTGAATTTTTTTCCCACATGGCTTGGGGGCTGGCTGTGTTACAGGGCCTTGGGAGAGAGGTGTGTCTGTCTCTGGGGAGGTGGGAGGGTGCCCCTCTAAGAGCAGATGGAGCACTGTGCTGTGAATTGGCCGGGCCTGAGTGCCTGCTGCACTCCCAGCTCCAAGCAGGGATCCCTGCAGGTGAGGGTGGGGAAGCAGAGCTTCCCAGAGGAAAGTGCTCACCTGGCAGCTGTTGGAGGGAACTGTGCTGTGGGCTGTGCAGGGGGAGGGAGGGGCTCTGAGGGAATGACAGGTCCAGCTCCCCCACTGAGTGTGTCTCAGTCTTCTGTGTCTCAGAAAAGATTATTTTAAAGGCTAGTTAGCTAAAGCCAGATCAGTACTTTAAAAATACCCAGCAGTGATTTTTGGAAGGTAAAACTGCTTGAATTTTGAAATAACCTTGACAAATTAGTACAGTTCTTTAATCTCTTTTGTTTTTCTTTTCTTACAGCAAGCAAGGATTTGGCACAGACATCCTATTTCATGGCTACCAACAGGTTGTTATCCTGAACCTCTTTGTTGCACTGTTGTAGCACACTATAGCTTCCTTTACTGCAGGGCCCCCTGATGTGTCTTACCCTTGTTGCAGTGGGGGACTGGGCCACCTCCAGTGGTGGTACCTCCCCGCCTGCAGTGCGGTGTATTGGACAAGGGCCTGATGGCACAAAGGGCTTAAATGCACAATGAGAAGTGTAGTGGTGCTTTCTGATGACTTTTTCTCGATTGTGAGTGCATAAGTCTAAAATTGGTAGCCTGAATAGCAGCTAAAGATTACAAAGAGATAAACTTAACCTAGAAATCCGAGCATCTTGGTAAGTACAAAACTATTTTTAGTTTACACTTGTAGTTAATGGCAGTTTTCTCTTAACTTTAAATATATTGATTCAGTCTTAACTTATAAAATTCTAGTGGGCCTAAGATATTTTCAACTAGCTGATCTTTCTTTTTAGATAGACTAGTAGTAGCCCAATGTTATTTCTTTTAGAAACAGCTCTTTAATCTTAATTTATAGTTTTAAAACTTAAGTACTAGATAAATTTATAGTCCTAGGATGCCAAGTGGGTGTTTTGTAGACATAGCCTGTCATAGAAAGAATTAGAGGGCAGACTTTAGCCTTGATTACTTCAATTTGCCTCTTGCAAAACTACTTTAACCTTTATTTAAGAGAATTACATTATGTGTAGATAGAGTTTTTAAACAGTATCTGCTGGTTATTAGAACTGTTCTAAATAAATAAATAACTCCTTGTGGTTCCTTGATGGACAAAATTCTGTACTTCAGCAGCTGTTAAGAGAAGTTATGCTAAAGCAGAGAAAGTGAACCAATGTGTTTGTGGTGCTGGAAGCTGAAGACAGCATCACAAATGTCACAGATCCAGGCCTGGTGAAAGCAAAGCCCACAAATAACTCACCTGGCTGCTGGGAACCTTCTGATTGTCTCATTCAGAGACTGCACAATTAGCTCTGTGCATTATACTGCAGAATTTTAATTCACCATATTATACTGCCCCTTTTGGTACTTAAGTACAGTAGAATAATTGGTAAATTTATTTACCGTTCATCAAGCTTCTGATAGCAAAATCAAATTAAACTTTTCTACCAGATAAATGCCCAGCCCTTTGTTTTCTTAGGGCAGTAGGTATCTTATGAACTTATTCAACAACTGTTTAATTGCTGTTGATTGACAAGCTATCTCATTCTGTATGTTAATGGTTGATTTGTTTGGGTTTTCTGTTTTACATGTTTGATTTCCTTTGGTTCCTCATTACGAAATGTGTGCAACAGCCTTCACCTTACCACATTCTGTCTTCAGTACAAGCCCACAGTGATAGCATGTGTGTGCATTCACTTGGCCTGCAAGTGGTCCAACTGGGAGATTCCAGTATCAACTGATGGAAAACACTGGTGGGAATATGTAGATCCCTCAGTTACTCTAGAACTACTAGATGGTAAGTCGTGCTCCTGTCTCACTTTGAAATTCAAGGGTTATTCATGTAAGGATGGAGCTTACTATGTAGTGAGAGCATTCAGCTGAAATTAAGTCTCACTGACTTCATGTGCTGTATCTTCAGTGAAAGAAAGATGTAGGAGTGAGGAGAACTTCAGAAGACAAACTTGGTTTGGCTGTTGGCTGGGGTGTCCACATACATTTTGCAGGTGGAGGATAGAATCCTGCTTTTAAAAGCTTTTCAGAACTAAGACAGAGATGGAAATCTGGCAGTGCACATTCATGCAGTCCTGATTGTTTCAGGAACCTCAGTGTTGTTTCAGTGACTGGACATAAAATTGCCATGTTTATGAAGGCACTTCTGTGTTAACAGTTTGGTGTAGCTTGTGGGATCTCAGACTCTGGTAAGAAGAAAGCATATGTCTAGAACACCCTACACCTATAAGTTTGCTGTCTTTCAAGTTAGTATTTACTACAGTGGAGTCTGAATTTGAGGGCCAGATGTGCTGCTGTAGAGGAGGTGGGAGCTCCTGGGGCTTGCAGATGTGTGTGTTGGACTTTGTTGGTCCTGGAGTGAAAGGTTTGTTTCACAGTAGTGGTGGAGATCTCCAGGCTTCAGATGGCCCAGCACTGGCTCTCTGTGCCTGCTGCTTTCCTGAGCTGCTGAGCTGTTCTTTTTTAACAGCACTCTGGGGAGGGAGGGTTAGAAAGTGAGAAATTGAGTAGATGTCATGTGAAGCACAGAACCTGAGTGAGCTTCATCAAAGTGCAGGTGCAAACATCTCTGTCTTACTGG